>NC_060075.1:109341519-109657421 GCF_922984935.1 Meles meles
CATGTGCCGAAGCATTTCTGATTCCACTACGTGGAATGGTAATTCAGGTGGACACCCATAAGTGGCAGTGTGTTCCCAGTTGAGGAAAGAAGATAGAACAAGGACAATCTCTAGGCACATTGGATATTGAGTTAATTTAAGGCCATGGCCCTTATGCTTCCAAAATTTATAATGGCATTTAAGGCAGACATTCATAAGTGGCAGTGTGTTCCCAGTTGAGGAAAGTACTTAGAAGAAGGACGGACACTAGGCCTGTTGGATACTCTGAGTTAAGTGCACGCCAAGGCCCTTATGCTTCCAAAACTTATAATAGCTCTTAAGGCAGACACTCATAAGTGGCAGTGTGTTCCCAGTTGAGGAAAGAACTTAGAACAAGGTCGGACTCTAGATAGGTTGGATACTCTGATTGAAGTGTGCGCCAAGGCCTAATGCTTCCAAAGCAGATAATGGCAATTAAGTTGGACACTCATAATTGGCACTGTGTTCCGAGATGAGGAAAGAAGACAGATCCAGGACGGACTCTAGGCAGGATGAATACTCTGAGTTAAGTGCAAGATACAGCCCTTTATGCTTCCACAATGTAGAATGGCAATTCAGGCAGACACCCATAAGTGGCAGTGTGTTCTCAGTTGAGTAAAGACGATAGAACAAGGACGGACTCTAGGCAGGTTGGATACGCTGAGTTAAGTGGATGCGAAGGCCCTTATGCCCCAAAACATATAATGACTCTTAAGGCGGACACCCATAAGTGACTGTGTGTTCCCAGATGCGGAGAGAAGATAGCCTCTAGGCATGTTGGAAACTCTGAGTTAAGTTCATGCTACAGCGCTTATGTTTCCACAACGTGGAATGGCAATTAAGACGGACACCCAAAACTGGCAATGTGTTCCCAGTTGAGGAAAGGAGATAGAACAAGGACGGTCTCTAGGCAGGTTGGATACTCTGAGCTCAGTGCAGTCCAAGGGCCTTATGTTTCAAAAATGTATAATGGCTCATAATTCAAACACTCATAAGTGGCAGTGTGTTCCCAGTTGAGGAAAGACGATAGAACAAGGACGGACTCTAGTCAGATTGGATACTCTGAGTTAAGTGGATGGAAAGGCCCTTGTGCTCCAAAACGTTTAATGACTCTTCAGGCAGACACCCATAAGTGACAGTGTGTTCCTAGTTGAGGAAAGAAGATAGAAAAATGATGGTCTCTAAGCAGGTTGGATATTCTGAGTTAAGTGCACTTCAAGGCCCTTATGTTTCTAAAATGTATAATGGCTCATAAGTCGAACACTCATAAGTGGCAATGTGTTCCCAGTTGAGGAAAGAAGATAGAACAAGGAAGGACTCTAGGAAGGATGGATAATCTAGTTAAGTGCAAGCTACAGCGCTTATGCTTCCACAATGTAGAATGGCAATTCAGGCAGACACCCGTTAGTGGCAGTGTGTTTCCAGTTGAGGAAAGAAGGTAGAACATCGACAGACTCTAGGCAGGTGGGATACTCTGAGATAAGTACAATGCAAGGCCCTTATGTTTCCAAAACGTGTAATGACTCTTTAGGCTGACACTCATAAGTGGCAGTGTGTTCCCAGATGAGGAAACAAGTTAGAACAATCTTCTTTTCAATCAGACTAGCGTCCGTCCTTGTTTTAACTCCTTTCCTCAGCTGGGAACTAACTGCCACTTATGAGTGTTCTTCTTAAAAGCCGTTATTCACTTTGGAAGCATAAGGGCCTTGGCGAACATTTAGCACAGAGTATCCAACCTGCATAGAGTTCATCCTTCTTCTAAGTTCCTTCCTTAAATGGGAATACACTGCCACTTATGAGTGGTCGCCTTAACCGGGATTATACATTTTGGAAGCAAAAGGGCCTTGACGTGCACTTAACGCAGAGTTTCCAACCTGCCTAGAGTCTGTCCTTGTTCTATCTTCTTTCCTCAACTGGGAACTCACTGCCAATTATGGGTGTCCGGCTGAATTGCCATTCCACGTTGTGGAAGCATAGCGCTTTGGCAGCCACTTATTTCAGAGTATCCAATTAGCCTAGAGTCCATCCAATTCTTAACATCTTCCCTCAACTTGGAACACACTATCACATATGAGTGTTCGCCTTATGCGTGATTATACGTTTTAGAAGCATAAGGGCCATGCCGTGCACTTAACTCAGAGTATACAGCACTCTTATACTCCGTCCTTGTTCTAAGACCTTTCCTTTACTTGGAACACAATGCCACTTATGCTTGTCCGCCTTAAATGACACGATACATTTTGGAAGCATAAGGGCCTAGGCGTGCACTTAGCTCAGCATATCCAACCTGTGCAGAGTCTGTCCATCTTCTAAGTTCTTTCCTTAACTGGGAACACACAGCCACATGAGTCTCCGTCTTAAGGGGTATTATAATTTTTGGAAGGATAAGGGCCTTGGCGTGCACTTAAATCAGTCTCTATAACCTGCATATAGTCAGTCCTTGTTCTATCTTCTTGTCCCAAATGGGAATACACTGGCACATTTGAGTTTCTGCCTTAAGAGCGATTATACAGTTTGGAAGCATAATGACCATGCCAAGCACGTAACACAGAGTTTCCAAGCAGCCAGAAGAACGTCCTTGTTGTATCTTCTTAAATCACCTGGGAACACACCACGGCTTATGGGTGTCCGAATGAATTGCCATTCCACAATATGGGGGCAGAAGCACAGTGGTGAGCACTTGTCTCAGAGTATGCAACGCGTCTAGCGTCCGTCCCTGTTCTAAATTCTTTCAACAACAGGGAACACGCTGCCACATATGAAACTTCACTTCAGATCGAGTTTATGTTTCGGAAGCATAAGGGTCTGGGCGTGCACTTACCTCGCAGTATGCAACTTGCCTAGATTGCGCCCCAGGATCCAACTTCTGTCCACAGCCGGGAGCAAACTGCCATGTGGGAATCCTTCCTTGAAGATCGCGTTCTCGTTTTGGAAGCCTCAGCGTCTTTGCGTGCCCTTTACTCAGAGGATACAACTAGCTTCTAGTCCGCCCTTGTTCTCAATTCTTTCCTTCACTGGGAACACACTGCCACTGAGGAGACTTCACCTGACGTGCGATGACACGTTTTGGCCGCCAAGGGACTGGACGGGCAACTGAACTCAGCGGACCCACCTGGCTTCTAGTCTAAGTACTTTCCTGAACAGCGAAGACACGGCCGCATAGGCCTCTTGGCCTTCAGAGCATTGATACGTTCTGGAAGCAGAAGGGCCTTACCCTGCGCTTTACTTAGAGCTTCCAACTTGCTTCGAGTCCGCCTGGGTTCTACGTTCTTTCCTGAACTGCGAACACGCTGCCGCTTAGGAGACTTCACCTGAAGAGCGAGGATACGTTTTGGAAGCCTAAGGGACTTGGGGTGCCCTTCCCACAGAGGATCCAAGTCGGCTTCAGGCCGTCCTTGTTCTAACTTCTTTCCTCAATGGGGAAAACACGGCCAGGAGGGGGTTGCGTATTACGCGGCACTTGGCGTTTTGGGAGCAGAAGCGCACTGGCGAGCACTTCACTCAGCGTCTCCAACCTGCCTTAGAGTCCGCCCTTGTTCTAACACCTTTCCTCCACTGGGAAAACACTGCCTTCTAGGAGTGTTCGTCCTCGCTGCGTTTGTAGGTTTTAGAAGCCTAAGGGCCTTCCCTGGAACTTAACCCGGAGTATCCCACAGGCTTCTCGTCTGCCCCTGTTCTAAGGACTTTCCTCACCTGGGATGCCACTGACGCCCAGGAGACGTCACCTTAAGAGCGATGATACGTTTTGGAAGCATAAGAGACCTGGGGTGCACTGCCCTTAGAGTGTCCAACCTGCCTACAGTGCGGCCTTGTTCTAACTTCTCTCCACAACAGGGAACACGCTGCCACATATGAAACTTCACTTCAGATCGAGTTTACGTTTCGGAAGCATAAGGGTCTGGGCGTGCACTTACCTCGCAGTATGCAACTTGCATAGGTTGCGCCCCAGGATCCAACTTCTGTCCACAGCCGGGAGCAAACTGCCATGTGGGAATCCTTCCTTGAAGATCGCGTTCTCGTTTTGGAAGCCTCAGCGTCTTTGCGTGCCCTTTATTCAGAGGATACAACTAGCTTCTAGTCCGCCCTTGTTCTCAATTCTTTCCTTCACTGGGAACACACTGCCACTGAGGAGACCTCACCTGACGTGCGATGACACGTTTTGGCCGCCAAGGGACTGGACGGGCAACTGAACTCAGCGGACCCACCTGGCTTCTAGTCTAAGTTCTTTCCTGAACTGCGAAGACACGGCCGCATAGGCGTCTTGGCCTTCAGAGCATTGATACGTTCTGGAAGCAGAAGGGCCTTACCCTGTGCTTTACTTAGAGCTTCCAACTTGCTTCGAGTCCGCCTGGGTTCTACGTTCTTTCCTGAACTGCGAACACGCTGCCGCTTATGAGACTTCACCTGAAGAGCGAGGATACGTTTTGGAAGCCTAAGGGACTTGGGGTGAACTTGCCACAGAGGATCCAAGTCGGCTTCAGGCCGTCCTTGTTCTAACTTCTTTCCTCAACGGGGAAAACACGGCCAGGAGGGGGTTGCGTTTTACGCGGCACTTGGCGTTTTGGGAGCAGAAGCGCACTGGCGAGCACTTCACTCAGCGTCTCCAACCTGCCTCAGAGTCCGCCCTTGTTCTAACACGTTTCCTCCACTGGGAAAACACTGCCTCCTAGGAGTGTTCGTCTTCGCTGCGTTTGTAGATTGGGGAAGCCTAAGGGCCTTCCCTGGAACTTAACCCGGAGTATCCCACAGGCTTCTCGTCCACCCCTGTTCTAAGGAATTTCCTCACCTGGGATGCCAGTGCCACCCAGGAGATGTCACCTTAAGAGCGATGATACGTTTTGGAAGCATAGGGGACCTGGGGTGCACTGCCCTTAGAGTGTCCAACCTGCCTACAGTGCGGCCTTGTTCTAACTTCTCTCCACAAGAGGGAACACGCGGCCACATATGAAACTTCACTTCAGATCGAGTTTACGTTTTGGAAGCATAAGGGTCTGGGCGTGCACTTACCTCGCAGTATGCAACTTGCCTAGATTGCGCCCCAGGATCCAACTTCTTTCCACAGCTGGGAGCAAACTGCCATTCGGGAATCCTTCCTTGAAGATCGCGTTCTCGTTTTGGAAGCCTCAGCGTCTTTGCGTGCCCTTTACTCAGAGGATACAACTAGCTTCTAGTCCGCCCTTGTTCTCAATTCTTTCCTTCACTGGGAACACACTGCCACTGAGGAGACTTCACGTGAAGTGCGATGACACGTTTTGGCCGCCAAGGGACTGGACGGGCAACTTAACTCAGCGGATCCAACTGGCTTCTAGTCTAAGTTCTTTCCTGAACTGGAAACACACGGCCGCATAGGCCTCTTGGCCTTCAGAGCATTTATACGTTCTGGAAGCAGAAGGGCCTTACCCTGCGCTTTACTCGAGCTTCCAACTTGCTTAGAGACCGCCTTGGTTCTACGTTCTTTCCTGAACTGCGAACACACTGCCACTTATGAGACTTCACCTGAAGAGCGAGGATACGTTTTGGAAGCCTAAGGGACTTGGTGTGCACTTCCCACAGAGGATCCAAGTGGGCTTCAGGCCGTCCTTGTTCTAATATCTTTCCTCAACTGGGAAAACACGGCCAGAAGGGGGTTGCGTATTACGCGGCACTTGGCGTTTTGGGAGCAGAAGCGCACTGGCGAGCACTTCACTCAGAGTCTCCAACCTGCCTTAGAGTCCGCCCTTGTTCTAATACCTTTCCTCAACTGGGAAAACACTGCCTTCTAGGAGAGTACGTCTTTGCTGCGTTTGTAGGTTTGGGAAGCCTAAGAGCCTTCCCTGGTACTGAACACGGAGTATCCAACAGGCTTCTCGTCCGCCCCTGTTCTAAGGACTTTCCTCACCTGGGATGCCACTGCCACCCAGGAGACGTCACCTTAAGAGCGATGATACGTTTTGGAAGCATAGGGGACCTGGGGTGCACTGCCCTTAGAGTGTCCAACCTGCCTACAGTGCGGCCTTCTTCTAACTTCTTTCCACAACAGGGAACACGCTGCCACATATGAAACTTCACTTCAGGTCGAGTTTACGTTTTCGAAGCATAAGGGTCTGGGCGTGCACTGAACTCGCATTATGCAACTTGCATAGATTGCGCCCCGGGATCCAACTTCTTTCCACAGCCGGGAGCAAATTGCCATTTGGGAATCCTTCCTTGAAGATCGCGTTCTCGTTTTGGAAGCATCAGCGTCTTTGCGTGCCCTTTACTCAGAGGATACAACTAGCTTCTATTCCGCCCTTGTTCTCAATTCCTTCATTCACTGGGAACACACTGCCTCTGAGGAGACTTCACCTGACGTGCGATTACACGTTTTGGCAGCCAAGGGACTGGATGGGCAACTTAACTCAGCGGATCCAACTGGCTTCTAGTCTAAGTTCTTTCCTGAACTGGGAACACACGGCCGCATAGGCCTCTTGGCCTTCAGAGCATTTATACGTTCTGGAAGCAGAAGGGCCTTACCCTGCGCTTTACTTAGAGCTTCCAACGTGCTTAGAGGCCGCCTTGGTTCTACGTTCTTTCCTGAACTGCGAACACGCTGCCGCTTATGAGACTTCACCTGAAGAGCGAGGATACGTTTTGGAAGCCTAAGGGAATTGGGGTGCACTTCCCACAGAGGATCCAAGTCGGCTTCAGGCCGTCCTTGTTCTAACTTCTTTCCTCAACTGTTAAAACACGGCCAGAAGGGGGCTGCGTATTACGCGGCACTGGAGTTTTGGGAGCAGAAGCGCACTGGCGAGCACTTCACTCAGAGTCTCCAACCTGCCTTAGAGTCCGCCCTTGTTCTAACACCTTTCCTCAACTGGGAAAACACTGCCTTCTAGCAGTGTTCATCTTCGCTGCGTTTGTAGGTTTGGGAAGCCTAAGGGCCTTCCCTGGAACTTAACTCGGAGTATCCAACAGGCTTCTCGTCCGCCCCTGTTCTAAGGACTTTCCTCACCTGGGATGCCACTGCCACCCAGTAGACGTCACCTTAAGAGCGATGATACATTTTCGAAGCATAAGGGACCTGGGGTGCACTGCCCTTAGAGTGCCCAACCTGCCTACAGTGCGGCCTTGTTCTAACTTCTTTCCACAACAGGGAACACTCTGCCACATATGAAACTTCACTTCAGATCGAGTTTACGTTTTGGAAGCATAAGGGTCTTGGCGTGCACTTAACTCGCAGTATGCAACTTGCATAGATTGCGCCCCAGGATCCAACTTCTTTCCACAGCCGGGAGCAAACTGCAATTTGGGAATCCTTCCTTGAAGATCGCATTCTCGTTTTGGAAGTATCAGCGTCTTTGCGTGCCCTTTACTTAGAGGATACAACTAGCTTCTAGTCAGCCCTTGTTCTCAATTCTTTCCTTCACCGGGAACACACTGCCACTGAGGACACTTCACCTGAAGTGCGATGACACGTTTTGGCAGCCAAGGGACTGGACGGGCAACTTAACTCAGCGGATCCAACTGGCTTCTAGTCTCAGTTTTTTCCTGAACTGGGAACACACGGCCACATCGGCCGCTTGGCCTTCAGAGCATTTATACGTTTTGGAAGCAGAAGGGCCTTACCGTGCGCTTTACTTAGTGCTTCCAACTTGCTTAGAGTCCGCCTTGGTTCTATGTTCTTTCCTGAACTGCGAACACGCTGCCGCTTATGAGACTTCACCTGAAGAGCGAGGATACGTTTTGGAAGCCTAAGGGACTTGGTGTGCACTTCCCACAGAGGATCCAAGTGGGCTTCAGGCCGTCCTTGTTCTAACTTCTTTCCTCAACTGGGAAAACACGGCCAGAAGGGGGTTGCGTATTACGCGGCACTTGGCGTTTTGGGAGCAGAAGCTCACTGGCGAGCACTTCACTCAGAGTCTCCAACCTGCCTTAGAGTCCGCCCTTGTTCTAACACCTTTCCTCCACTGGGAAAACACTGCCTTCTAGGAGTGTTCGTCTTCGCTGCGTTTGTAGGTTTGGGAAGCCTAAGGGCCTTCCCTGGAACTTAACTCAGTGTATCCAACAGGCTGCTAGTCCGCACCTGTTCTAAGGTCTTTCCTCACCTGGGATCCCACTGCCACCCAGGAGACGTCACCTTAAGAGAAATGATACGTTTTGTAAGCATAAGTGAGTTGGGGTGCACTGCCCTTAGATTGTCCAACTTGCCTAGAATGCGGCCTTGTTCTAATTTCTTTCCACAACAGGGAACAAGCTGCCACATAGGAAACTTCACTTCAGATCGAGTTTACGTTTTGGAAGCATTAGGGTCTGGGCGTGCACTTAACTCGCAATACGCAACTTGCCTATAGTGCGCCCCAGGTCCAACTTCTCCCCACAGCCGGGAACAATCTGCCATTTGGGAATCCTCCCTTGAAGACCGCGTTCACATTTTGGAAGCATCAGTGTCTTTGCGTGCCTTTAACTCAGAGTATCCAACAAGCTTCTAGTCCGCCCTTGTTCTCAATTCTTTCCTTCACTGGGATCACACTGCCACTGAGGAGACTTCACCTGAAGTGCGATTACACGTTTTGGCAGCCCAAGGGACTGGACGGCCAACTTAACTCAGAGGATCCAACTCTTTTCTAGTCTGCCCTTGTTCTAAGTTCTTTCCTGAACTGGGAACACACGGCCGCATAGGCCTCTTGGCGTTCAGAGCGTTTATACGTTTTGGAAGCAGAAGGGCCTTAGCCTGCACTTTACTTAGAGCTTCCAACTTTCTTAGAGTGCGCCTTGGTTCTAAGTTTTTTCCTGAACTGCGAACACGCTATCGCTTATGAGACTTCACCTGAAGAGCGAGGATACGTTTTGGAAGCCTAAGGGACTTGGTGTGCACTTCACACAGAGTATCCACGTCGGCTTCAAGCCGTCCTTGTTCTAACTTCTTTCCTCAACTGGGAAAACACGGCCAGAAGGGGGTTGCATATTACGCGGCACTTGGCGTTTTGGAAGCAGAAGCACATTGGCCAGCACTTCACTCAAAGTCTCCAACCTGTCTTAGAGTCCGCCCTTGTTCTAACACCTTTCCTCAACTGGGAAAACACTGCCATCTAGGAGTGTTCGTCTTTGCTGCGTTTGTAGGTTTGGGAAGCCTATGGGCCTTCCCTGGAACTTAACTCAAAGTATCCAACAGGCATCTAGTCCGCCCCTGTTCTAAGGTCTTTCCTCACCTGGGATCCCACTGCCACCCAAGAGACGTCACCTTAAGAGCGATGATACGTTTTGGAAGCATAAGGGAGCTGGGGTGCACTGCCCTTAGATTGTCCAACTTGCCTAGAATGCGGCCTTATTCTAACTTCTTTCCACAGCAGGGAACACGCTGCCACATATGAAACTTCACTTCAGATCGAGTTTACGTTTTGGAAGCATTAGGGTCTGGGCGTGCACTTAACTCCCAGTATGCAACTTGCCTTTAGTGCGCCCCACGTCCAACTTCTCCCCACAGCTGGGAGCAATCTGCCGTTTGGGAATCCTCCCTTGAAGATCGCGTTCACGTTTTGGAAGCCTTAGCGTCTTTGCCTGCCCTTAACTCAGAGTATCAAACAAGCTTGTAGTCCGCCCTTGTTCTCAATTCTTTCATTCACTGGGAAGACACTGCCACTGAGGAGACTTCACCTGAAGTGCGATTACACGTTTTGGCAGCCCACGGGATTGCACGGGCAACTAAACTCAGAGGATCCAACTCTTTTCTAGTCTGCCCTGGTTCTAAGTTCTTTCCTGAACTGGGAACACACGGCCGCATAGGCCTCTTGGCGTTCAGAGCATTTATACGTTTTGGAAGCAGAAGGGCCTTAGCCTGCTCTTTACTTAGAGCTCTCAACTTGCTTAGAGTGCGCCTTGGTTCTAAGTTTTATCCTGAACTGCAAACACGCTGCCGCTTATGAGACTTCACCTGAAGAGCAAGGATACGTTTTGGAAGCCTAAGGGACTTGGTGTGCACTTCACACAGAGTATCCAAGTCGGCTTCAGGCTGTCCTTGTTCTAACTTCTTTCCTCAAGTGGGAAAACACGGCCAGAAGGGGGTTGCGTATTACGCGGCACTTGTCATGGTCTGGTTTGGTCCTCATCTCAAGCCTCAACGTGGCCTCCCAGAGTTCCCCATTCCTTTTTAACTACGTCTAGATAAATATATTTGTGTTTGCGCACGTAGTCATCACTTTCCCGCAAAAACCTGTACAATGCACCATATGAACACAAGAATAAGTAACATACGGAGATGTCCGGTATTCAGCCAAAATGAATATTTTCACCATTTACCAGGGTTCAACTCATGCAGGCTATCTAGGATAGGTGCAACCACTTCAGCAGGGTTCACTACATCCAGTCGAGACTGACTGATGCTATATATATATTTTTGTAGTTCCACTCCATGAAGGTGAACATTCGAATGAAAAGCAAGTAGTTCACACAGTCTTTACCATGGATGTTAGGCAGTAGGTGTTCCCCCGCAAATGATTTGAGAACTCTTGTTCCCGAGCCCACTACCTTTCCAAAGGGAGTAGGAACACAGGCCCATGGGGTTAATTGAAATCTTTTGTGGTAGTCTAACTGCGGTTAACTATTGGCACGCCAAGTGGTCCCAGGGCAGCAACCAGCTTCCAAAGTTCTGTATGGAACCTTCCTCAAGACGTGGACAAGATCCCTCCTGGAATGGTCACATGATGCTTTGGGAAGCTAGCAGGGAAGCAAGGTTTCGAAGAGGTTCTTCTCTATCCTTCCTTGGCCAGGCAGTCATAGAGAAATCAGGGACGCCATGAGGAGAGATGACCAAGGGCTTTACTTGGAGTCCTTCTATCCAAATGGGGCTTTAAAGGGGGAAGCCATCTTCTTCTTCTCCCTCTGTTCTTGCCGTTCATCGTGAGGTGAGCCATCCTCTGGTGGAGAGGCGTGGAGGTGGAACCATCTTTCTGGGGGCCAGCGCAGGGTATCTTCATCCTGAGGAAAAACCCAAACAAAACCACGCCCTCAGCGAAGGACAGGATCACGGCCCTTCCAAGTGCCCATCAGGGGATCCCTCCACCTAGCGTAAGGGCGAGGGGAGATGTCTGGATGCCAAAAGCATTCAGATGGTGTGCGACCTATTTCATCACCATTCAAACATTGAAAACATAGGTGCACCTGGGTAGCTCAGTGTGTTAAAGCCTCTGCTTTCAGCTCACGTCATGATGCCAGGGTCCTGGGATCGAGACTGGCAGCTGGCTCTCTGCTCAGCAGGGAGACTGCTTCCCTTCCTCTCTCTCTCTGGCTGCCTCTCTGCCTACCTGTGATCTCATCTGCCAAATAAATAAATAAAGTCTTCAAAGAGAATTTAAAACATATATGCTTAAATTGAAATGCATCTGTGGGGAACACTTAACTTTTCCCTGTACTATCTCCCTCTCTTGTATTCTTTTAAGGTAAGATTTAAGAGTACTATTTGCATACTCAACGATGGCCTTTCCCTGAGTGTTATATGGAATACCTGTAGAGGGCGCTATGCAAAAGGTAGTGCCAAAGGTTGGAAAAGCTTGAGACATAAATAACGTTTGCGAAGGGTGGGAGTCAAGATGGCGGAGAAGTAGCAGCCTGAGACTACATCAGGTAGCAGGAGATCAGCTCGATAGCTTATCTAAACATTGCAAACACCTACAAATCCAACGGGAGAGCGAAGAGAAGAAGAACAGCAACTCTAGAAACAGAAAATCAACCACTTTCTGAAAGGTAGGACTGGCGGAGAAGTGAATCTAAAACGACGGGAAGATAGACCGCGGGGGGAGGGGCCGGCTCCCGGCAAGCGGCGGAGGAACGGAGCACAAAATCAGGACTTTTAAAAGTCTGTTCCACTGAGGGACATTGCTCCAGGGGCTAAACCGGGGTGAAGCCCACGCGGGGCCAGCGTGGCCCCAGGCCCCGCAGGGTCACAGAAGGATCGGGGGTGTCGGAGTGTCGGAGAGCTCGCAGGTATCAGAACGGAGAAGCCGGCTGCAGAGACAGAGCCGAGCACTAAACTCTCAGCTCGGGGTTACCTTGAACTGGTCGCGGGCTGGGTGAGCTCGGAGCGCGGCTAGAGGCTGGGGATACGGGAGTGATTGGGTGCTGTCCTCTGGGGGCGCACTGAGGAGTGGGGCCCCAGGCTCTCGGCTCCTCCGGGCTGGAGACTGGGAGGCCGCCATTTTCATTCCCGTCCTCCGGAACTCTACGGAAAGCGTTCAGGGAACAGAAGCTCCCAAAAGCGAACCCGAGCTGATTACTTAGTCCGGCCGCCGGTAAGGGCGGTGCAATCCCGCCTCGGGCAAAGACACTTGAGAGTCACTACAACAGGCCCCTCCCCCAGAAGATCAACAAAATATCCAGCCAGGACGAAGTTCATCTATCAAGGAGAAAGCAGGTTCAATTCCTAAGACAGCAGAGCAATTCCAGAGGAGGAGAAAGCAAAGCACGGAACTCATGGCTTTCTCCCCATGATTCTTTAGTCTTGCGGCTACTTCAATTTTTTTTTTTTATTTCAATTTTTTTTTCTTTTTTCTTTTTTCTTCTTCTGCTAAATTTTTTTTAACTTTTACCCTTTTCTTTTTTAACATTTTTTGACTAGTTCATCTAAATATATATATTTTTTCTTTCTTTTTTATATTTTTTATTTGTTTTATTTTTTTAAATTTTTTTCTTTCTTTCTTTTTTTCTTTTTTTTTCAGAAGCTGTTTTTATCCCCCTTCTCCCCCCCACAATTTGGGGTCTCTTCTGATTTGGTTACGGCGCATTTTCCCGGGGTCTTTGCCACCCTTTTAGTAGTTTATTTGATCCTTCATATCCTCTTATCTGGACAAAATGACAAGGCGGAAAAAATCACCACAAACAAAAGAACAAGAGACAGTACCGAAGGCTAGGGACCTAATCAACACAGACATGGGTAATATGTCAGATCAAGAGTTCAGAATGACGATTCTGAACATTCTAGCCGGGCTCGAAAAAGGCATGGAAGATATTAGAGAAACCCTCTTTGGAGATATTAAAGCCCTTTCTGGAGAAATTAAAGAACTAAAATCTAACCAAGTTGAAATCAAAAAAGCTATTAATGAGGTGCAATCAAAAATGGAGGCTCTCACTGCTAGGATAAATGAGGCAGAAGAAAGAATTAGTGATATAGAAGACCAAATGACAGAGAATAAGGAAGCCGAGCAAAAGAGGGACAAACAGCTACTGGACCATGAGGGGAGAATTCGAGAGATAAGTGACAGCATAAGACGAAACAACATTAGAATAATTGGGATTCCAGAAGAAGAAGAAACAGAGAGGGGAGCAGAAGGTCTATTGGAGAGAATCATTGGAGAGAATTTCCCTAATATGGCAAAGGGAACAAGCATCACAATCCAGGAGATGCAGAGAACCCCCCTCAAAGTCAACAAGAATAGGTCCACACCCCGTCACCTAATAGTAAAATTGACAAGTCTTAGTGACAAAGAGAAAATCCTGAAAGCAGCCCGAGAAAAGAAGTCTGTAACATACAATGGCAAAAATATTAGATTGGCGGCAGACTTATCCACAGAGACCTGGCAGGCCAGAAAGAGCTGGCATGATATATTCAGAGCACTCAACGAGAAAAACATGCAGCCAAGAATACTCTATCCAGCTAGGCTATCATTGAAAATAGAAGGAGAGATCAAAAGCTTCCAGGACAAACAAAAACTGAAAGAATTTGCAAACACCAAACCAGCTCTACAGGAAATATTGAAAGGGGTCCTCTAAGCAAAGAGAGAGCCTAAAAGTAGTAGATCAGAAAGGTACAGAGACAATATACAGTAACAGTCACCTTACAGGCTACTAATGGCACTAAATTCATATCTCTCAATAGTTACCCTGAATGTTAATGGGCTAAATGCCCCAATCAAAAGACACAGGGTATCAGAATGGATAAAAAAACAAAACCCATCAGTATGTTGCCTACAAGAAACTCATTTTAGACGCGAAGACACCTCCAGATTTAAAGTGAGGGGGTGGAAAACAATTTACCATGCTAATGGGCATCAGAAGAAAGCTGGGGTGGCAATCCTTATATCAGATCAATTAGATTTTAAGCCAAAGACTATAATAAGAGATGAGGAAGGACACTATATCCTACTCAAAGGGTCTGTCCAACAAGAAGATCTAACAATTTTAAATATCTATGCCCCTAACGTGGGAGCAGCCAACTATATCAACCAATTAATAACAAAATCAAAGAAACACATCAATAATAATACAATAATAGTAGAGAACTTTAACACTCCCCTCACTGAAATGGACAGATCACCCAAGCCAAAGATCAACAAGGAAATAAAGGCCTTAAATGACACACTGGACCAGATGGACATCACAGATATATTCAGAACATTTCATGCCAAAGCAACAGAATACACATTCTTCTCTAGTGCACATGGAACCTTCTCCAGAATAGATCACATCCTGGGTCACAAATCAGGTCTCAACCGGTATCAAAAGATTAGGATTATTCCCTGCATATTTTCAGACCACAATGCTCTGAAGCTAGAACTCAATCACAAGAGGAAAGCTGGAAAGAACCCAAATACATGGAGACTAAACAGCATCCTTCTAAAGAATGAATGGGTTAACCAGGAAATTAAAGAAGAATTGAAAAAAATTCATGGAAACAAATGATAATGAAAACACAACAGTTCAAAATCTGTGGGCCACAGCAAAGGCAGTCCTGAGAGGAAAATATATAGCGGTACAAGCCTTTCTCAAGAAACAAGAAAGGTCTCAAGTACACAACCTAATCCTACACGTAAAGGAGCTGGAGAAAGAACAAGAAAGAAACCCTAAACCCAGCAGGAGAAGAGAAATCATAAAGATCAGAGCAGAAATCAACGAAATAGAAACCAAAAAAACAATAGAAAAAAATCAATGAAAGGAGGAGCTGGTTCTTTGAAAGAATCAATAAGATTGATGAACCCCTGGCCAGACTCATCAAAAGGAAAAGAGAAAGGACCCAAATCAATAAAATCATGAATGAAAGAGGAGAGATCACAACTAACACCAAAGAAATACAGACAATTATAAGAACATACTATGAGCAACTCTACGCCAACAAATTGGACAATCTGGAAGAAATGGATGCATTCCTAGAGACATATAAACTACCACAACTGAACCAGGAAGAAATAGAAAACCTGAACAGGCCCATAACCAGTAAGGAGATTGAAACAGTCATCAAAAATCTCCAAACAAACAAAAGCCCAGGGCCAGACGGCTTCCAGGGGAATTCTACCAAACATTTAAAGAAGAACTCATTCCTATTCTCCTGAAACTGTTCCAAAAAATAGAAATGGAAGGAAAACTTCCAAACTCATTTTAGGAGGCCAGCATCACCTTGATCCCAAAACCAGACAAGGATCCCACCAAAAAAGAGAACTACAGACCAATATCCTTGATGAACACAGACGCAAAAATTCTCGCCAAAATACTAGCCAATAGGATTCAACAGTACATTAAAAGGATTATTCACCACGATCAAGTGGGATTTATTCCAGGGCTGCAGGGTTGGTTCAACATCCGCAAATCAATCAATGTGATAGAACACATTAATAAAAGAAAGAACAAGAACCATATGATACTCTCAATAGATGCTGAAAAAGCATTTGACAAAGTACAGCATCCCTTCCTGATCAAAACTCTTCAAAGTGTGGGGATAGAGGGCACATACCTCAATATTATCAAAGCCATCTATGAAAAACCCACCGCAAATATCATTCTCAATGGAGAAAAACTGAAAGCTTTTCCGTTAAGGTCAGGAACACGGCAGGGATGTCCATTATCACCACTGCTATTCAACATAGTACTAGAAGTCCTAGCCTCAGCAATCAGACAACAAAAAGAAATTAAAGGCATCCAAATTGGTAAAGAAGAACTCAAACTATCACTCTTCGCAGATGATAAGATACTATATGTGGAAAACCCAAAAGACTCCACTCCAAAACTGCTAGAACTTGTCCAGGAATTCAGTAAAGTGTCAGGATATAAAATCAATGCACAGAAATCAGTTGCATTTCTCTACACCAACAACAAGACTGAAGAAAGAGAAATTAAGGAGTCAATCCCATTTACAATTGTACCCAAAACTATAAGATACCTAGGAATAAACCTAACCAAAGAGACTAAGAATCTATACACAGAAAATTATAAAGTACTCATGAAAGAAATTGAGGAAGACACAAAAAAATGGAAAAATGTTCCATGCTCCTGGATTGGAAGAATAAATATTGTGAAAATGTCTATGCTACCTAAAGCAATCTACACATTTAATGCAATCCCTATCAAAATACCATCCATTGGATGAGGAGTCAAGATGGCGGAGAAGTAGCAGCCTGAGACTACATCAGGTAGCAGGAGATCAGCTCGATAGCTTATCTAAACATTGCAAACATCTACAAATCCAACGGGAGAGCGAAGAGAAGAAGAACAGCAACTCTAGAAACAGAAAATCAACCACTTTCTGAAAGGTAGGACTGGCGGAGAAGTGAATCTAAAACGACGGGAAGATAGACCGCGGGGGGAGGGGCCGGCTCCCGGCAAGCGGCGGAGGAACGGAGCACAAAATCAGGACTTTTAAAAGTCTGTTCCACTGAGGGACATTGCTCCAGGGGCTAAACCGGGGTGAAGCCCACGCGGGGCCAGCGTGGCCCCAGGCCCCGCAGGGTCACAGAAGGATCGGGGGTGTCGGAGTGTCGGAGAGCTCGCAGGTATCAGAACGGAGAAGCCGGCTGCAGAGACAGAGCCGAGCACTAAACTCTCAGCTCGGGGTTACCTTGAACTGGTCGCGGGCTGGGTGAGCTCGGAGCGCGGCTAGAGGCTGGGGATACGGGAGTGATTGGGTGCTGTCCTCTGGGGGCGCACTGAGGAGTGGGGCCCCAGGCTCTCGGCTCCTCCGGGCTGGAGACTGGGAGGCCGCCATTTTCATTCCCGTCCTCCGGAACTCTACGGAAAGCGTTCAGGGAACAGAAGCTCCCAAAAGCGAACCCGAGCTGATTACTTAGTCCGGCCGCCGGTAAGGGCGGTGCAATCCCGCCTCGGGCAAAGACACTTGAGAGTCACTACAACAGGCCCCTCCCCCAGAAGATCAACAAAATATCCAGCCAGGACGAAGTTCATCTATCAAGGAGAAAGCAGGTTCAATTCCTAAGACAGCAGAGCAATTCCAGAGGAGGAGAAAGCAAAGCACGGAACTCATGGCTTTCTCCCCATGATTCTTTAGTCTTGCGGCTACTTCAATTTTTTTTTCTTTTTTCAATTTTTTTTTCTTTTTTCTTTTTTCTTCTTCTGCTAAATTTTTTTTAACTTTTACCCTTTTCTTTTTTAACATTTTTTGACTAGTTCATCTAAATATATATATTTTTTCTTTCTTTTTTATATATTTTATTTGTTTTATTTTTTTAAATTTTTTTCTTTCTTTCTTTTTTTCTTTTTTTTTCAGAAGCTGTTTTTATCCCCCTTCTCCCCCCCACAATTTGGGGTCTCTTCTGATTTGGTTACGGCGCATTTTCCCGGGGTCTTTGCCACCCTTTTAGTAGTTTATTTGATCCTTCATATCCTCTTATCTGGACAAAATGACAAGGCGGAAAAAATCACCACAAACAAAAGAACAAGAGACAGTACCGAAGGCTAGGGACCTAATCAACACAGACATGGGTAATATGTCAGATCAAGAGTTCAGAATGACGATTCTGAACATTCTAGCCGGGCTCGAAAAAGGCATGGAAGATATTAGAGAAACCCTCTTTGGAGATATTAAAGCCCTTTCTGGAGAAATTAAAGAACTAAAATCTAACCAAGTTGAAATCAAAAAAGCTATTAATGAGGTGCAATCAAAAATGGAGGCTCTCACTGCTAGGATAAATGAGGCAGAAGAAAGAATTAGTGATATAGAAGACCAAATGACAGAGAATAAGGAAGCCGAGCAAAAGAGGGACAAACAGCTACTGGACCATGAGGGGAGAATTCGAGAGATAAGTGACAGCATAAGACGAAACAACATTAGAATAATTGGGATTCCAGAAGAAGAAGAAACAGAGAGGGGAGCAGAAGGTCTATTGGAGAGAATCATTGGAGAGAATTTCCCTAATATGGCAAAGGGAACAAGCATCACAATCCAGGAGATGCAGAGAACCCCCCTCAAAGTCAACAAGAATAGGTCCACACCCCGTCACCTAATAGTAAAATTGACAAGTCTTAGTGACAAAGAGAAAATCCTGAAAGCAGCCCGAGAAAAGAAGTCTGTAACATACAATGGCAAAAATATTAGATTGGCGGCAGACTTATCCACAGAGACCTGGCAGGCCAGAAAGAGCTGGCATGATATATTCAGAGCACTCAACGAGAAAAACATGCAGCCAAGAATACTCTATCCAGCTAGGCTATCATTGAAAATAGAAGGAGAGATCAAAAGCTTCCAGGACAAACAAAAACTGAAAGAATTTGCAAACACCAAACCAGCTCTACAGGAAATATTGAAAGGGGTCCTCTAAGCAAAGAGAGAGCCTAAAAGTAGTAGATCAGAAAGGTACAGAGACAATATACAGTAACAGTCACCTTACAGGCTACTAATGGCACTAAATTCATATCTCTCAATAGTTACCCTGAATGTTAATGGGCTAAATGCCCCAATCAAAAGACACAGGGTATCAGAATGGATAAAAAAACAAAACCCATCAGTATGTTGCCTACAAGAAACTCATTTTAGACGCGAAGACACCTCCAGATTTAAAGTGAGGGGGTGGAAAACAATTTACCATGCTAATGGGCATCAGAAGAAAGCTGGGGTGGCAATCCTTATATCAGATCAATTAGATTTTAAGCCAAAGACTATAATAAGAGATGAGGAAGGACACTATATCCTACTCAAAGGGTCTGTCCAACAAGAAGATCTAACAATTTTAAATATCTATGCCCCTAACGTGGGAGCAGCCAACTATATCAACCAATTAATAACAAAATCAAAGAAACACATCAATAATAATACAATAATAGTAGAGAACTTTAACACTCCCCTCACTGAAATGGACAGATCACCCAAGCCAAAGATCAACAAGGAAATAAAGGCCTTAAATGACACACTGGACCAGATGGACATCACAGATATATTCAGAACATTTCATCCCAAAGCAACAGAATACACATTCTTCTCTAGTGCACATGGAACCTTCTCCAGAATAGATCACATCCTGGGTCACAAATCAGGTCTCAACCGGTATCAAAAGATTAGGATTATTCCCTGCATATTTTCAGACCACAATGCTCTGAAGCTAGAACTCAATCACAAGAGGAAAGCTGGAAAGAACCCAAATACATGGAGACTAAACAGCATCCTTCTAAAGAATGAATGGGTTAACCAGGAAATTAAAGAAGAATTGAAAAAAATTCATGGAAACAAATGATAATGAAAACACAACAGTTCAAAATCTGTGGGCCACAGCAAAGGCAGTCCTGAGAGGAAAATATATAGCGGTACAAGCCTTTCTCAAGAAACAAGAAAGGTCTCAAGTACACAACCTAATCCTACACGTAAAGGAGCTGGAGAAAGAACAAGAAAGAAACCCTAAACCCAGCAGGAGAAGAGAAATCATAAAGATCAGAGCAGAAATCAACGAAATAGAAACCAAAAAAACAATAGAAAAAAATCAATGAAAGGAGGAGCTGGTTCTTTGAAAGAATCAATAAGATTGATGAACCCCTGGCCAGACTCATCAAAAGGAAAAGAGAAAGGACCCAAATCAATAAAATCATGAATGAAAGAGGAGAGATCACAACTAACACCAAAGAAATACAGACAATTATAAGAACATACTATGAGCAACTCTACGCCAACAAATTGGACAATCTGGAAGAAATGGATGCATTCCTAGAGACATATAAACTACCACAACTGAACCAGGAAGAAATAGAAAACCTGAACAGGCCCATAACCAGTAAGGAGATTGAAACAGTCATCAAAAATCTCCAAACAAACAAAAGCCCAGGGCCAGACGGCTTCCAGGGGAATTCTACCAAACATTTAAAGAAGAACTCATTCCTATTCTCCTGAAACTGTTCCAAAAAATAGAAATGGAAGGAAAACTTCCAAACTCATTTTAGGAGGCCAGCATCACCTTGATCCCAAAACCAGACAAGGATCCCACCAAAAAAGAGAACTACAGACCAATATCCTTGATGAACACAGACGCAAAAATTCTCGCCAAAATACTAGCCAATAGGATTCAACAGTACATTAAAAGGATTATTCACCACGATCAAGTGGGATTTATTCCAGGGCTGCAGGGTTGGTTCAACATCCGCAAATCAATCAATGTGATAGAACACATTAATAAAAGAAAGAACAAGAACCATATGATACTCTCAATAGATGCTGAAAAAGCATTTGACAAAGTACAGCATCCCTTCCTGATCAAAACTCTTCAAAGTGTGGGGATAGAGGGCACATACCTCAATATTATCAAAGCCATCTATGAAAAACCCACCGCAAATATCATTCTCAATGGAGAAAAACTGAAAGCTTTTCCGTTAAGGTCAGGAACACGGCAGGGATGTCCATTATCACCACTGCTATTCAACATAGTACTAGAAGTCCTAGCCTCAGCAATCAGACAACAAAAAGAAATTAAAGGCATCCAAATTGGTAAAGAAGAACTCAAACTATCACTCTTCGCAGATGATAAGATACTATATGTGGAAAACCCAAAAGACTCCACTCCAAAACTGCTAGAACTTGTCCAGGAATTCAGTAAAGTGTCAGGATATAAAATCAATGCACAGAAATCAGTTGCATTTCTCTACACCAACAACAAGACTGAAGAAAGAGAAATTAAGGAGTCAATCCCATTTACAATTGTACCCAAAACTATAAGATACCTAGGAATAAACCTAACCAAAGAGACTAAGAATCTATACACAGAAAATTATAAAGTACTCATGAAAGAAATTGAGGAAGACACAAAAAAATGGAAAAATGTTCCATGCTCCTGGATTGGAAGAATAAATATTGTGAAAATGTCTATGCTACCTAAAGCAATCTACACATTTAATGCAATCCCTATCAAAATACCATCCATTGGATGAGGAGTCAAGATGGCGGAGAAGTAGCAGCCTGAGACTACATCAGGTAGCAGGAGATCAGCTCGATAGCTTATCTAAACATTGCAAACATCTACAAATCCAACGGGAGAGCGAAGAGAAGAAGAACAGCAACTCTAGAAACAGAAAATCAACCACTTTCTGAAAGGTAGGACTGGCGGAGAAGTGAATCTAAAACGACGGGAAGATAGACCGCGGGGGGAGGGGCCGGCTCCCGGCAAGCGGCGGAGGAATGGAGCACAAAATCAGGACTTTTAAAAGTCTGTTCCACTGAGGGACATTGCTCCAGGGGCTAAACCGGGGTGAAGCCCACGCGGGGCCAGCGTGGCCCCAGGCCCCGCAGGGTCACAGAAGGATCGGGGGTGTCGGAGTGTCGGAGAGCTCGCAGGTATCAGAACGGAGAAGCCGGCTGCAGAGACAGAGCCGAGCACTAAACTCTCAGCTCGGGGTTACCTTGAACTGGTCGCGGGCTGGGTGAGCTCGGAGCGCGGCTAGAGGCTGGGGATACGGGAGTGATTGGGTGCTGTCCTCTGGGGGCGCACTGAGGAGTGGGGCCCCAGGCTCTCGGCTCCTCCGGGCTGGAGACTGGGAGGCCGCCATTTTCATTCCCGTCCTCCGGAACTCTACGGAAAGCGTTCAGGGAACAGAAGCTCCCAAAAGCGAACCCGAGCTGATTACTTAGTCCGGCCGCCGGTAAGGGCGGTGCAATCCCGCCTCGGGCAAAGACACTTGAGAGTCACTACAACAGGCCCCTCCCCCAGAAGATCAACAAAATATCCAGCCAGGACGAAGTTCATCTATCAAGGAGAAAGCAGGTTCAATTCCTAAGACAGCAGAGCAATTCCAGAGGAGGAGAAAGCAAAGCACGGAACTCATGGCTTTCTCCCCATGATTCTTTAGTCTTGCGGCTACTTCAATTTTTTTTTCTTTTTTCAATTTTTTTTTCTTTTTTCTTTTTTCTTCTTCTGCTAAATTTTTTTTAACTTTTACCCTTTTCTTTTTTAACATTTTTTGACTAGTTCATCTAAATATATATATTTTTTCTTTCTTTTTTATATATTTTATTTGTTTTATTTTTTTAAATTTTTTTCTTTCTTTCTTTTTTTCTTTTTTTTTCAGAAGCTGTTTTTATCCCCCTTCTCCCCCCCACAATTTGGGGTCTCTTCTGATTTGGTTACGGCGCATTTTCCCGGGGTCTTTGCCACCCTTTTAGTAGTTTATTTGATCCTTCATATCCTCTTATCTGGACAAAATGACAAGGCGGAAAAAATCACCACAAACAAAAGAACAAGAGACAGTACCGAAGGCTAGGGACCTAATCAACACAGACATGGGTAATATGTCAGATCAAGAGTTCAGAATGACGATTCTGAACATTCTAGCCGGGCTCGAAAAAGGCATGGAAGATATTAGAGAAACCCTCTTTGGAGATATTAAAGCCCTTTCTGGAGAAATTAAAGAACTAAAATCTAACCAAGTTGAAATCAAAAAAGCTATTAATGAGGTGCAATCAAAAATGGAGGCTCTCACTGCTAGGATAAATGAGGCAGAAGAAAGAATTAGTGATATAGAAGACCAAATGACAGAGAATAAGGAAGCCGAGCAAAAGAGGGACAAACAGCTACTGGACCATGAGGGGAGAATTCGAGAGATAAGTGACAGCATAAGACGAAACAACATTAGAATAATTGGGATTCCAGAAGAAGAAGAAACAGAGAGGGGAGCAGAAGGTCTATTGGAGAGAATCATTGGAGAGAATTTCCCTAATATGGCAAAGGGAACAAGCATCACAATCCAGGAGATGCAGAGAACCCCCCTCAAAGTCAACAAGAATAGGTCCACACCCCGTCACCTAATAGTAAAATTGACAAGTCTTAGTGACAAAGAGAAAATCCTGAAAGCAGCCCGAGAAAAGAAGTCTGTAACATACAATGGTAAAAATATTAGATTGGCGGCAGACTTATCCACAGAGACCTGGCAGGCCAGAAAGAGCTGGCATGATATATTCAGAGCACTCAACGAGAAAAACATGCAGCCAAGAATACTCTATCCAGCTAGGCTATCATTGAAAATAGAAGGAGAGATCAAAAGCTTCCAGGACAAACAAAAACTGAAAGAATTTGCAAACACCAAACCAGCTCTACAGGAAATATTGAAAGGGGTCCTCTAAGCAAAGAGAGAGCCTAAAAGTAGTAGATCAGAAAGGTACAGAGACAATATACAGTAACAGTCACCTTACAGGCTACTAATGGCACTAAATTCATATCTCTCAATAGTTACCCTGAATGTTAATGGGCTAAATGCCCCAATCAAAAGACACAGGGTATCAGAATGGATAAAAAAACAAAACCCATCAGTATGTTGCCTACAAGAAACTCATTTTAGACGCGAAGACACCTCCAGATTTAAAGTGAGGGGGTGGAAAACAATTTACCATGCTAATGGGCATCAGAAGAAAGCTGGGGTGGCAATCCTTATATCAGATCAATTAGATTTTAAGCCAAAGACTATAATAAGAGATGAGGAAGGACACTATATCCTACTCAAAGGGTCTGTCCAACAAGAAGATCTAACAATTTTAAATATCTATGCCCCTAACGTGGGAGCAGCCAACTATATCAACCAATTAATAACAAAATCAAAGAAACACATCAATAATAATACAATAATAGTAGAGAACTTTAACACTCCCCTCACTGAAATGGACAGATCACCCAAGCCAAAGATCAACAAGGAAATAAAGGCCTTAAATGACACACTGGACCAGATGGACATCACAGATATATTCAGAACATTTCATCCCAAAGCAACAGAATACACATTCTTCTCTAGTGCACATGGAACCTTCTCCAGAATAGATCACATCCTGGGTCACAAATCAGGTCTCAACCGGTATCAAAAGATTAGGATTATTCCCTGCATATTTTCAGACCACAATGCTCTGAAGCTAGAACTCAATCACAAGAGGAAAGCTGGAAAGAACCCAAATACATGGAGACTAAACAGCATCCTTCTAAAGAATGAATGGGTTAACCAGGAAATTAAAGAAGAATTGAAAAAAATTCATGGAAACAAATGATAATGAAAACACAACAGTTCAAAATCTGTGGGCCACAGCAAAGGCAGTCCTGAGAGGAAAATATATAGCGGTACAAGCCTTTCTCAAGAAACAAGAAAGGTCTCAAGTACACAACCTAATCCTACACGTAAAGGAGCTGGAGAAAGAACAAGAAAGAAACCCTAAACCCAGCAGGAGAAGAGAAATCATAAAGATCAGAGCAGAAATCAACGAAATAGAAACCAAAAAAACAATAGAAAAAAATCAATGAAAGGAGGAGCTGGTTCTTTGAAAGAATCAATAAGATTGATGAACCCCTGGCCAGACTCATCAAAAGGAAAAGAGAAAGGACCCAAATCAATAAAATCATGAATGAAAGAGGAGAGATCACAACTAACACCAAAGAAATACAGACAATTATAAGAACATACTATGAGCAACTCTACGCCAACAAATTGGACAATCTGGAAGAAATGGATGCATTCCTAGAGACATATAAACTACCACAACTGAACCAGGAAGAAATAGAAAACCTGAACAGGCCCATAACCAGTAAGGAGATTGAAACAGTCATCAAAAATCTCCAAACAAACAAAAGCCCAGGGCCAGACGGCTTCCAGGGGAATTCTACCAAACATTTAAAGAAGAACTCATTCCTATTCTCCTGAAACTGTTCCAAAAAATAGAAATGGAAGGAAAACTTCCAAACTCATTTTAGGAGGCCAGCATCACCTTGATCCCAAAACCAGACAAGGATCCCACCAAAAAAGAGAACTACAGACCAATATCCTTGATGAACACAGACGCAAAAATTCTCGCCAAAATACTAGCCAATAGGATTCAACAGTACATTAAAAGGATTATTCACCACGATCAAGTGGGATTTATTCCAGGGCTGCAGGGTTGGTTCAACATCCGCAAATCAATCAATGTGATAGAACACATTAATAAAAGAAAGAACAAGAACCATATGATACTCTCAATAGATGCTGAAAAAGCATTTGACAAAGTACAGCATCCCTTCCTGATCAAAACTCTTCAAAGTGTGGGGATAGAGGGCACATACCTCAATATTATCAAAGCCATCTATGAAAAACCCACCGCAAATATCATTCTCAATGGAGAAAAACTGAAAGCTTTTCCGTTAAGGTCAGGAACACGGCAGGGATGTCCATTATCACCACTGCTATTCAACATAGTACTAGAAGTCCTAGCCTCAGCAATCAGACAACAAAAAGAAATTAAAGGCATCCAAATTGGTAAAGAAGAACTCAAACTATCACTCTTCGCAGATGATAAGATACTATATGTGGAAAACCCAAAAGACTCCACTCCAAAACTGCTAGAACTTGTCCAGGAATTCAGTAAAGTGTCAGGATATAAAATCAATGCACAGAAATCAGTTGCATTTCTCTACACCAACAACAAGACTGAAGAAAGAGAAATTAAGGAGTCAATCCCATTTACAATTGTACCCAAAACTATAAGATACCTAGGAATAAACCTAACCAAAGAGACTAAGAATCTATACACAGAAAATTATAAAGTACTCATGAAAGAAATTGAGGAAGACACAAAAAAATGGAAAAATGTTCCATGCTCCTGGATTGGAAGAATAAATATTGTGAAAATGTCTATGCTACCTAAAGCAATCTACACATTTAATGCAATCCCTATCAAAATACCATCCATTGGATGAGGAGTCAAGATGGCGGAGAAGTAGCAGCCTGAGACTACATCAGGTAGCAGGAGATCAGCTCGATAGCTTATCTAAACATTGCAAACATCTACAAATCCAACGGGAGAGCGAAGAGAAGAAGAACAGCAACTCTAGAAACAGAAAATCAACCACTTTCTGAAAGGTAGGACTGGCGGAGAAGTGAATCTAAAACGACGGGAAGATAGACCGCGGGGGGAGGGGCCGGCTCCCGGCAAGCGGCGGAGGAATGGAGCACAAAATCAGGACTTTTAAAAGTCTGTTCCACTGAGGGACATTGCTCCAGGGGCTAAACCGGGGTGAAGCCCACGCGGGGCCAGCGTGGCCCCAGGCCCCGCAGGGTCACAGAAGGATCGGGGGTGTCGGAGTGTCGGAGAGCTCGCAGGTATCAGAACGGAGAAGCCGGCTGCAGAGACAGAGCCGAGCACTAAACTCTCAGCTCGGGGTTACCTTGAACTGGTCGCGGGCTGGGTGAGCTCGGAGCGCGGCTAGAGGCTGGGGATACGGGAGTGATTGGGTGCTGTCCTCTGGGGGCGCACTGAGGAGTGGGGCCCCAGGCTCTCGGCTCCTCCGGGCTGGAGACTGGGAGGCCGCCATTTTCATTCCCGTCCTCCGGAACTCTACGGAAAGCGTTCAGGGAACAGAAGCTCCCAAAAGCGAACCCGAGCTGATTACTTAGTCCGGCCGCCGGTAAGGGCGGTGCAATCCCGCCTCGGGCAAAGACACTTGAGAGTCACTACAACAGGCCCCTCCCCCAGAAGATCAACAAAATATCCAGCCAGGACGAAGTTCATCTATCAAGGAGAAAGCAGGTTCAATTCCTAAGACAGCAGAGCAATTCCAGAGGAGGAGAAAGCAAAGCACGGAACTCATGGCTTTCTCCCCATGATTCTTTAGTCTTGCGGCTACTTCAATTTTTTTTTCTTTTTTCAATTTTTTTTTCTTTTTTCTTTTTTCTTCTTCTGCTAAATTTTTTTTAACTTTTACCCTTTTCTTTTTTAACATTTTTTGACTAGTTCATCTAAATATATATATTTTTTCTTTCTTTTTTATATATTTTATTTGTTTTATTTTTTTAAATTTTTTTCTTTCTTTCTTTTTTTCTTTTTTTTTCAGAAGCTGTTTTTATCCCCCTTCTCCCCCCCACAATTTGGGGTCTCTTCTGATTTGGTTACGGCGCATTTTCCCGGGGTCTTTGCCACCCTTTTAGTAGTTTATTTGATCCTTCATATCCTCTTATCTGGACAAAATGACAAGGCGGAAAAAATCACCACAAACAAAAGAACAAGAGACAGTACCGAAGGCTAGGGACCTAATCAACACAGACATGGGTAATATGTCAGATCAAGAGTTCAGAATGACGATTCTGAACATTCTAGCCGGGCTCGAAAAAGGCATGGAAGATATTAGAGAAACCCTCTTTGGAGATATTAAAGCCCTTTCTGGAGAAATTAAAGAACTAAAATCTAACCAAGTTGAAATCAAAAAAGCTATTAATGAGGTGCAATCAAAAATGGAGGCTCTCACTGCTAGGATAAATGAGGCAGAAGAAAGAATTAGTGATATAGAAGACCAAATGACAGAGAATAAGGAAGCCGAGCAAAAGAGGGACAAACAGCTACTGGACCATGAGGGGAGAATTCGAGAGATAAGTGACAGCATAAGACGAAACAACATTAGAATAATTGGGATTCCAGAAGAAGAAGAAACAGAGAGGGGAGCAGAAGGTCTATTGGAGAGAATCATTGGAGAGAATTTCCCTAATATGGCAAAGGGAACAAGCATCACAATCCAGGAGATGCAGAGAACCCCCCTCAAAGTCAACAAGAATAGGTCCACACCCCGTCACCTAATAGTAAAATTGACAAGTCTTAGTGACAAAGAGAAAATCCTGAAAGCAGCCCGAGAAAAGAAGTCTGTAACATACAATGGTAAAAATATTAGATTGGCGGCAGACTTATCCACAGAGACCTGGCAGGCCAGAAAGAGCTGGCATGATATATTCAGAGCACTCAACGAGAAAAACATGCAGCCAAGAATACTCTATCCAGCTAGGCTATCATTGAAAATAGAAGGAGAGATCAAAAGCTTCCAGGACAAACAAAAACTGAAAGAATTTGCAAACACCAAACCAGCTCTACAGGAAATATTGAAAGGGGTCCTCTAAGCAAAGAGAGAGCCTAAAAGTAGTAGATCAGAAAGGTACAGAGACAATATACAGTAACAGTCACCTTACAGGCTACTAATGGCACTAAATTCATATCTCTCAATAGTTACCCTGAATGTTAATGGGCTAAATGCCCCAATCAAAAGACACAGGGTATCAGAATGGATAAAAAAACAAAACCCATCAGTATGTTGCCTACAAGAAACTCATTTTAGACGCGAAGACACCTCCAGATTTAAAGTGAGGGGGTGGAAAACAATTTACCATGCTAATGGGCATCAGAAGAAAGCTGGGGTGGCAATCCTTATATCAGATCAATTAGATTTTAAGCCAAAGACTATAATAAGAGATGAGGAAGGACACTATATCCTACTCAAAGGGTCTGTCCAACAAGAAGATCTAACAATTTTAAATATCTATGCCCCTAACGTGGGAGCAGCCAACTATATCAACCAATTAATAACAAAATCAAAGAAACACATCAATAATAATACAATAATAGTAGAGGACTTTAACACTCCCCTCACTGAAATGGACAGATCACCCAAGCCAAAGATCAACAAGGAAATAAAGGCCTTAAATGACACACTGGACCAGATGGACATCACAGATATATTCAGAACATTTCATCCCAAAGCAACAGAATATACATTCTTCTCTAGTGCACATGGAACCTTCTCCAGAATAGATCACATCCTGGGTCACAAATCAGGTCTCAACCGGTATCAAAAGATTAGGATTATTCCCTGCATATTTTCAGACCACAATGCTCTGAAGCTAGAACTCAATCACAAGAGGAAAGCTGGAAAGAACCCAAATACATGGAGACTAAACAGCATCCTTCTAAAGAATGAATGGGTTAACCAGGAAATTAAAGAAGAATTGAAAAAATTCATGGAAACAAATGATAATGAAAACACAACAGTTCAAAATCTGTGGGCCACAGCAAAGGCAGTCCTGAGAGGAAAATATATAGCAGTACAAGCCTTTCTCAAGAAACAAGAAAGGTCTCAAGTACACAACCTAATCCTACACGTAAAGGAGCTGGAGAAAGAACAAGAAAGAAACCCTAAACCCAGCAGGAGAAGAGAAATCATAAAGATCAGAGCAGAAATCAACGAAATAGAAACCAAAAAAACAATAGAAAAAATCAATGAAACGAGGAACTGGTTCTTTGAAAGAATCAATAAGATTGATAAACCCCTGGCCAGACTCATCAAAAAGAAAAGAGAAAGGACCCAAATCAATAAAATCATGAATGAAAGAGGAGAGATCACAACTAACACCAAAGAAATACAGACAATTATAAGAACATACTATGAGCAACTCTACGCCAACAAATTGGACAATCTGGAAGAAATGGATGCATTCCTAGAGACATATAAACTACCACAACTGAACCAGGAAGAAATAGAAAACCTGAACAGGCCCATAACCAGTAAGGAGATTGAAACAGTCATCAAAAATCTCCAAACAAACAAAAGCCCAGGGCCAGACGGCTTCCCAGGGGATTCTACCAAACATTTAAAGAAGAACTAATTCCTATTCTCTTGAAACTGTTCCAAAAAATAGAAACAGAAGGAAAACTTCCAAACTCATTTTATGAGGCCAGCATCACCTTGATCCCAAAACCAGACAAGGATCCCACCAAAAAAGAGAACTACAGACCAATATCCTTGATGAACACAGATGCAAAAATTCTCGCCAAAATACTAGCCAATAGGATTCAACAGTACATTAAAAGGATTATTCACCACGATCAATTGGGATTTTTTCCAGGGCTGCAGGGTTGGTTCAACATCCGCAAATCAATCAATGTGATAGAACACATTAATAAAAGAAAGAACAAGAACCATATGATACTCTCAATAGATGCTGAAAAAGCATTTGACAAAGTACAGCATCCCTTCCTGATCAAAACTCTTCAAAGTGTGGGGATAGAGGGCACATACCTCAATATTATCAAGGCCATCTATGAAAAACCCACCGCAAATATCATTCTCAATGGAGAAAAACTGAAAGCTTTTCCGTTAAGGTCAGGAACACGGCAGGGATGTCCATTATCACCACTGCTATTCAACATAGTACTAGAAGTCCTAGCCTCAGCAATCAGACAACAAAAAGAAATTAAAGGCATCCAAATTGGTAAAGAAGAAGTCAAACTATCACTCTTCGCAGATGATATGATACTATATGTGGAAAACCCAAAAGACTCCACTCCAAAACTACTAGAACTTGTCCAGGAATTCAGTAAAGTGTCAGGATATAAAATCAATGCACAGAAATCAGTTGCATTTCTGTACACCAACAACAAGACTGAAGAAAGAGAAATTAAGGAGTCAATCCCATTTACAATTGTACCCCAAACTATAAGATACTTAGGAATAAACCTAACCAAAGAGACTAAGAATCTATACACAGAAAATTATAAAGTACTCATGAAAGAAATTGAGGAAGACACAAAAAAATGGAAAAATGTTCCATGCTCCTGGATTGGAAGAATAAATATTGTGAAAATGTCTATGCTACCTAAAGCAATCTACACATTCAATGCAATCCCTATCAAAATACCACCCATTTTTTTCAAAGAAATGGAACAAATAATCCTAAAATTTATATGGAACCAGAAAAGACCTCGAATAGCCAAAGGAATATTGAAGAACAAAGTCAAAGTAGGTGGCATCACAATTCCGGACTTCAAGCTCTATTACAAAGCTGTCATCATCAAGACAGCATGGTACTGGCACAAAAACAGACACATAGATCAGTGGAACAGAATAGAGAGCCCAGAAATCGACCCTCAACTCTATGGTCAACTAATCTTCGACAAAGCAGGAAAGAATGTCCAATGGAAAAAAGACAGCCTCTTCAATAAATGGTGCTGGGAAAATTGGACAGCCACATGCAGAAAAATGAAATTGGACCACTTCCTTACACCACACACGAAAATAGACTCCAAATGGATGAAGGACCTCAATGTGAGAAAGGAATCCATCCAAATCCTTGAGGAGAATGCAGGCAGCAACCTCTTCGACCTCAGCCGTAGCAACATCTTCCTAGGAACAACGGCAAAGGCAAGGGAAGCAAGGGCAAAAATGAACTATTGGGATTTCATCAAGATCAAAAGCTTTTGCACAGCAAAGGAAACAGTTAACAAAACCAAAAGACAACTGACAGAATGGGAGAAGATATTTGCAAACGACATATCAGATAAAGGGCTAGTATCCAAAATCTATAAGGAACTTAGCAAACTCAACACCCAAAGAACAAACAGTCCAATCAAGAAATGGGCAGAGGACATGAACAGACATTTCTGCAAAGAAGACATCCAGATGGCCAACAGACACATGAAAAAGTGCTCCACGTCACTCGGCATCAGGGAAATACAAATCAAAACCACAATGAGATATCACCTCACACCAGTCAGAATGGCTAAAATTAACAAGTCAGGAAATGACAGATGCTGGCGAGGATGTGGAGAAAGGGGAACCCTCCTCCACTGTTGGTGGGAATGCAAGCTGGTGCAACCACTCTGGAAAACAGCATGGAGGTTCCTCAAAATGTTGAACATAGAACTACCCTATGACCCAGCAATTGCACTACTGGGTATTTACCCTAAAGATACAAACATAGTGATCCGAAGGGGCACGTGTACCCGAATGTTTATAGCAGCAATGTCTACAATAGCCAGAGTATGGAAAGAACCTAGATGTCCATCAACAGATGAATGGATCAAGAAGATGTCGTATATATACACAATGGAATACTATGCAGCCATCAAAAGAAATGAAATCATGCCATTTGCGACGACGTGGATGGAACTAGAGCGTATCATGCTTAGTGAAATAAGTCAATTGGAGAAAGACAACTATCATATGATCTCCCTGATATGAGGACATGGAGAAGCAACACGGGGGGGTAGGGGGATAGGAGAAGAGTAAATGAAACAAGATGGGATTGGGAGGGAGACAAACCATAAATGACTCTTAATCTCACAAAACAAACTGGGGGTTGCTGGGGGGAGGTGGGATTGGGAGAGGGGGAGCGGGCTATGGACATTGGGGAGGGGAGGCGAACCATAAGAGACTATGGACTCTGAAAAACAACCTGAGGGTTTTGAAGGGTCAGGGGTGGGAGGTTGGGGGAACAGGTGGTGGGTAATGGGGAGGGCACGTTTTGCATGGAGCACTGGGTGTTGTGCAAAAAGAATGAATACTGTTACGCTGAAAAAATAAATAAAATGGAAAAAAAAATAAAACTAATTACAACCACAAAAAAAAAAAATAACGTTTGCACACACTCAGTAGTTTGCATGGGTAAGACCAAGAATTCAGGTTCATTTCCCATACTATGAATAGTCCTCTGATGATCCCGGGGAATTAGTTGTGTTAATCACTCTACCTGCCACTGATGACATGGAGGTGGTGTCAAGCTGAATGAATCCACTCCAAATGCCCATGAACTTGCCCTATTGCTGCTAAAAGTCATCTGAATGGCAGTAATGAGATTCAATATCTTGTCGTGGAAGGATCATACTGACAGAGCTGGGTATGTGATATTTTATCATGGACTAGTTGGAACGCTGTTTTAGCCCTCTGGTTCAAAGTTCCAGTAGAGGATGGGGAACGATGCCCTTGTAGGATACCAAACAAGGGCTTCAGGTCAGCAGTCGTTCGATGTAAAAAGGGTCTAATCCAGTGCATATCTCTTCACAATTGTTGAAAATCGTTCAGGGTGCGCAAAGATTGCGTCCGTATTGAAACATTTAAGGACGGATTCTTGGATTCGCAATGACATATCCCAGTGATTCACAAGGTTCCAGTTTCTGTACCTTTTCAGGGGCGACTGCCCCATTTTATTGTTGTAATTGAGTAACGAAATAGGGAGAGGCTCTTTGTAAAATCTCCTCCTTATCCGCTGTTAATAGGATATATTCCATGTAGTGTATGCAATAGAACATGGGTTCAAATTGTGCTGGAAACGGAGAAATTGCACGAGAACCAAATTCCTGGCACAGAGTGGGACTCTTATCCTTATCTTGAGGTCCAACCTTCCATTGATACCGTTTAGCAGGTGCTTTAGGGTTAGTACTGGGAATGGTAAAGGCAAATCGTTCACAGTCTTGGGGGGGGGCTAAAGGAATGGGAAATCAATCAATCAATCAATCAATCCTTTACATCGAAGAAAATTCATTAGTATTGAAGAAGTATAGCCGATGGTGGAGGTAGTCCAGGTGAAGGGCCCTCCTAGGTTATATGGTGGCATTTTCTGAACTTAGATCGTGCAAAACTCTCCATTTTCCTAATTTCTAGTCAGTTACCGAGATAGGAGTATTCCAAGGGCTTAAAGATTCCTTTAGATGACCCCAAAGATGCTGATCTTCCATTCGAGTCGCTGCTGCTGCCCATTTCTCCGCAGGCAAGGGCCACTGATCCACCCATCCAGGGTCATTAGATTTCCCTTTAATAGGCAGTGCATGAGGGGATTTCAGTGGCCCTGAGGAAAACCCAAAGCAGCCTTGGAATGCTGCGATTGTCTCTGGAGCGGATTGGGTTCTCCCTGTAAATCCTTCCCTAAACCATTGCCCGGTTTGCATCTCAATTCTTCCATAAGGGCCATGGCGACGACGAACATGGTGCGGGCCTGGGAATAGAGGCTGTCGTTCAAGAAAGCAGCCATATCGGTTAAAACATCCCAGCCCCACAGATTCAGCTCAACTTGGAATATGAATGGCTGAAATAATCCCTGATGGCGCTCAGTGGTGGGCCAGTTCAAGCAATCAGTACTTAGCCTAGGAGCCTCCAACTTGTCCCACGCCCCTCATAGAAGTATCCGAATCCACAAGAGGCCAGTGTTTATTTAGGCCAGCGTGGGGAAGCAATCACTGAAACATCCGTTCCTGTGTCCACTATGCTGAGAAAGGCTCGGCCCTGGATGATCCGAGTCAAGTAAGGTTTATCTGCAGAAATGAATTGGGCCAGACATATGCCAGTAGAGCCACAACCTCCAGTTCCTCTCGTGCCGTTCAGAGCTGGGTTATTGGTCTCCATCCACGGCATGATAATTAATTGCACAATGGGGACTTGTGGTTGCAAGGAGAGCACTCCTTCCTTCAAGGTAGGCATACTTTTCATTTTTCCTGTTTAATCTTCATCTTACAAAATCATTAAAACCATTCCAAACAACAAAACTCAGAATAGAAATGGCGGCAGGAGGAGCACTGAGGAGGATATCCAACAGTGCCGACTTGACACAGGGCAGGGAGGCATTCTATAGCCAACAGGAACTCTCTTCAGCTGGTTACAAAAGACGTTGCTACATGCCAAAAACCCTCCAGACCAGGCCTGGGTTGCCCACTTCAGATAAACACCGGTAGGCAATGGCTGATGTTAGTACAATTGTCTCGTAAGAATTAAAACCTGAGAGTGATTTAGGAGCTGTGCTGGAACAGCAAGAATCAGTTAAGAGCTTATGACCCCAACCAATTGGCTCACCTCTAACTAGGAAACATGTGGGAAGTCACGTTGTTGAGCGCACACCACAAAGCACAGTCGCTTTCTCAGTGCTTCTCCAATTTTCCATCCTAAATCTTTGGTGAGGCTATTCCGACTCTAAAGGAGACACAAGTCAGGGTCTTGTTTGTTCATCGTCTCAAGCCTTATTGCAGCCTCCCAAATCTCCCCTTTCCTTTTTAACTAAGTCAAGAAAAATATATTTGTGCTTGGGCCCATAGTCGGTACTGTCCTGCACAAACCTGTACAATGCACCATATGAACACAAGAGTAAGTAACATACAGAGAAGTCCAGGAAACAGCCAAAATGAATGTTTTCACCTGTGACCAGGGATCAACCCATGGAGGCTATCTAGGATATGTGCAACCACTTCAGCAGGGTTCACTACATCCAGTCGAGACTGACTGATGCTTGATATATATTTTTGTAGTTCCCCTCCATCAAGGCAAACATTCGAATGATAAACAAGTAGTTCACACACAGTCGTTACAATGGATGATAGACAGTAGGTGTCCCCCCCGCATAGGAGGTGAGAACTCTTGTTTCCGAGCCCACTACCCATCCAAAATGTCTACGAACACAGGCCCATGAGGTTAGGTTGAAGTCTTTTGTGGTAGTCTAAACGCTCTAAGCTATTGGCACCCCAATTGGTCCCAGGGCAGCAACCAGTTTCCAAAGTTCTGTATGGAACATTCCTCCAGCCATAGGCAAGATCCCTCCTGGAATGGTCACATGATGCATTAGGAAGCTAGGAGGGAAGGCAATTTCTCGCAGAGGTTCTTTTCTATCCTTCCTTGACCAGTCAGTCATAGAGAAATCCGGGACGCAATGAGGAGGGATGATCAAAGGCTTTACTTGGAGAACTTCTATCCAATTGGGGCTCTAAAGGGGGAAGGCGTCTTCTTATTCTCCCTCTGTTCTTGCTGTCCTTCAGGATTTTATTTATTTCTTTGACAGATGAGATCACAGGTAGGCAGAGAGGCCTCCAGAGAGAGAGAGGAAGGGAAGCAGTCTCCCTGTTGAGCAGAGATCCACATGCCGGTCCCTATCCCAAGACCCTGGGATCATGACCTGAGTTGAAAGCAGAGTCTTTAACCCACTGAGCTACCCAGGTGCCCCTATGTTTTCAATGTTTTGAATGTTGATGAAATAGGTCTCACACCATCTGAATGCTTTTGGCATCCAGACATCTCTCCTCTCCATTACGTTAGGTGGGGGGATCCCCTGACGGTCACTTGGAAGGGTCCTGATACTGTCCTTCGCTGAGGGCGTGGTTGGTTTGGATTTTCCTCCGGATGAAGATACCGTGGGCTGGCTCCCAGAAAGGTTGTGCCGACTCCTCACCTCTCCAGCAGAGGATGGCTCACCTCACGTTGAATGGCAAGAACAGAGGAAGAAGAAGAAGACGCCTTCCCCCTTTACAGCCCCAATTGGAGAGAAGGTCTCCAAGTAAAGCCCTTGATCATCTCTCCTCTTGTCGTCCCTGATTGCTCTTTGACTGGCTGGTCAAGGAAGGATAGAGAAGAAAATCTGTGAGACCTTGTTTTCTCTCCTAACTTCCCAATGTATCATGTGACCATTCCAAGAAGGATCGTGTCTATGGCTGGAGGAATGTTCCATACAGAAGTTTGGAAGCTGGTTGCTGCCCTGGGACCATTTGGGGTCCCAATAGCTAAGAACGGTTAGACTACAACAAAAGACTTCAACCTAACATCATGGGCCTCTGTTCCTAGACCTTTTGGACGGGTAGTGGGCTCCGGAACAAGAGTTCTCACCTCCTTTGCGGGGGGACACCTGTCTAATATCCAATGTAATGACTGTGTGTGAACTACTTGTTTATCCTCGAATGTTCGCCTTGATGGAATGGAACTACAAAAATATATATCAAGGGGCGCCTGGGTGGCTCAGCGGGTTAAAGCCTCTGCCTTCAGCTCGGGTCATGATCCCGGGGTGCTGGGATCGGGCCCCGCATCGGGCTCTCTGCTTAGCTGGGAGCCTGCTTCCTCCTCTCTCTCTGCCTGCCTCTCTGCCTACTTGTAATCTCTATCTGTCAAATAAATAAATCTTTAAAAAAAATATATATATATATATATATCAAGCATCAGTCAGACCCGACTGAATGTAGTGAACCTGGCTGAAGTGGTTCCACATATCCTAGTTAGCCTCCATGGTTTTAACCCTGGTCACTGGTGAAAACCTTGATTCTGGTTGTTTCCTAGACTTCTCCGTATGTTACTTACTCTTGTGTTCATATGGTGCATTGTACAGGTTTGTGCGGGACAGCAACGACTACCAGCCCAAGCACAAATATATCTATCTTGACTTAGTTAGAAAGGAAGGGAGAGCTGTGGGACGCCACGAAAAGGCTTATGACGAGGACCAAACCAGACCCTGACTTGTGTCTCCTTTAGAGTCTGAAGAGCCTCAACAGAGATTTAGGTTGGAAAATTGGAGTAGCACTGAGAAAGCGTCTGTAATTTGTGTTGTGCGCTCGCCAACGTGACTTCTCACATGTTTCCTAGTTAGATGAGAGCCAATTGGTTGGGGTCATAAGCTCTGAACTGGTCCTTGCTGTTCCAGCACAGCTCCTAAACCACTCTCAGGTTTTACTTCTTATGAGGCAATTGTACTAACATCAGCCATTGCGTACAGGAGTTGATCTTATTTAGGCATCACAGGCCTGGTCTGAATGGTTTTTCTGCATGTTGAAAAGTGTTTTGTAACCCTCTGAAGATAGTTCCTGGTGGCTATAGAATGCCTCACTGCCCTGAGTCAAGTTGGCACTGTTGGACATCCTCCTCAGTGCTCCTCCTGACCCCATCTCTATTTTGAGTTTTTTCATTTGTAATGGTTTTAATGATTTTGTAAGATGAAGATTATACAGGATAAATGAATATTATGGCTACCTTGAAGGAAGGAGCGCTTTCCTTGCAACCTCGGGTCCCCATTGTGCAATTAATTATCATGCCGTGGATGGAGACCAATAACCCAGCTCTGAAAGGCTCGTGAGGAACTGGAGGTTGTGGCTCTGCTGACGTATGTTGAGCCCAATTCATTTCTGCAGATAAACCTTACTTGACTCGGATTATTCAGGGCCGAGCCTTTCTCTGGTTGGTTGACACAGGAACAAATGTTTCAGTGATTGCTTCCCAACACTGGTCTAAACATTGTCCTCTTGTGGATTTGGATAGTTCTTTTAGGGTGTGGAACAAGTTTGAGGCTCCTAGGCTAAGTGCTGATTGCTTGATTTGGCCCACTGCTGAGTGCCATCATGGAGTATTTCAGCCCTTCATGTTTCAAGTTGACCTTCATCTGTGGGGCTGTGATGTTTTAACTGATATGGCTGCTTTCTTTAATGACAGCCCCTATTCCCAGGTCCAAACCATGTTCCTGGTCGGAATGGCCCTTATGGAAAAATTGAGATGCAATCGGAGCAAGGGTTTAGGGAAGGATTTACAGGGAGAACCCAATCCGCTCCAGAGACAATCGCAGCATTCCAAGGCTGCTTTGGGTTTTCCTCAGGGCCACTGAAATCCCCTCATGCACTGCCTATCAAAGGGAAATCTAATGACCCTGGATGGGTGGATCAGTGGCCCTTGCCTGCGGAGAAATGGGCAGCAGCAGCGACTCGAATGAAAGATCAGCTTCTTTGGGGTCATCTAAAGGAATCTTTTTGCCCTTGGAATACTCCTATCTTTGTAACTGACAAGAAATCAGAGAAATGGAGACGTTTGCAGGATCTAAGGGCAGGAAATGCCAGCAGGAAACCTATGAGCGCCCTTCAAACTGGACTACCTACTCCATTGGCATCACTCTTCAATAAAAATGAATTATATTAGATTTAAAGGATTTATTTATTTATTTTTACCAATTCTTTAGCCCCCTCAGGATTGTGAAAATTTCCGTATACCATTCCCAGGACTAACCCTAAATAACTTGCTAAATGGTACCAATGGCAGGTTTGACCTCAAGGTATGGCTAATAGTCCCACTCTGTGCCAGGATTTTGTCGTAGTATTTCTCAGTTTTGAGCACTATATGACCCATGGTCTATTGCATACACTGTATGGATGATATCCTCTTAACAGCTGAAAAGGGAGGAGATTATACAATGAGCGTCTACCTCTTTCATTACTCAATTACAAGAATAGTATTTGGCAGTCGCCACTGAGAAGGTGCAAAAATGGGAACCTTTAAAATCATTGGGATATGTCATTGAGAATAAAGGAATCAGTCCTCAATATATTTCCTTTTGGATGCAATCTTTGCACACCCTGAATGATTTTCAACAATTATGAGGAGATATGCACTGGATTATACCTTTCTACATTGAATGGCTGCTGACATGAAGCCCTTGTTTGATATGCTAAAAGGGGATCGTTCCCCATCCTCTCCTGGAACTTTGAAACAGAGTGCTTAAACAGCATTACAACTAGTCCATGATAAACTATCACAAGCTGAGCTCTGTCAGTATGATCCTGCCACGACAAGATATCCAATCTTATTAATGCTATTCAGTTGATCTTTAGCAGTGATAGGGAAAGTTCATGGGCCTTTGGAGTGGATTCATTTAGCTTGACACCAACTCCATGTCATCACAGGGAAGGTAGAGTTATTAACACAACTAATTCCGCGGGGACGTCAGATGATTATTCATAGTACAGGAAAGGAACCTGAATTCTTGGTCCTACCAATGCTAACGACTGAACGTGTGCTAACGTTATTTACGTCACAAGCTTTTCAAACCTTTTGAGCTACCTTTCAAATAGAGCACTGTAGAGGTATTCCATATAACTCGCAGGGAAAGGCCATTGTTGATTGTGCAAATAGTACTCTTAAATCTTACATTAAAAAATTTCAAGTGCAGGAGATACTACAGGTAAAAGTAAAATATTCCCTGCAGATGAATTTAAATTAAAGCTCATATGTTTTTAATTTTTTAAAGATTTAATTTATTTATTTGACCGAGAAGTCACAAATAGGCAGGGATGCAGGAAGCGAGAGAGTGGAGGAAGCAGGCTCCCCGCAGAGCATAGAGCCCAATGCGGGACTCTATCCCAGGACCCCGAGATCTTGACCCGAGCCGAAGGCAGAGGCTTTAACTGACCGAGCCACCCAGGAGCCCGTTAAATATATTTTTTTAAGATTTTATTTGTTTATTTGACAGACAGAGGTCAGAGGTAGGCAGAGAGGCAGCCAGAGAGAGAGGAAGGGAAGCAGGCTCCCCGCTGAGCAGAGAGCCAATTGCGGCCTCGATCCCAGGACCCTGGGATCATGACGTGAGCCAAAAGCAGAGGCTTTAACCCACTGAGCCACTCAGGTGCTGCGATGTTTTAAATATTTTGAATGTTGATGAAATAGGTCACATGCGATCTGAATGCTTTTGCCATCCAGACTTCTCCCCTCTCCCTTACGCTAGGTGGAGGGACTTCCTGACCGGCACTTGGAAGGGTCCTGATCCTGTCCTTCACTGGGGGTGCGGTTTGGTTTGGGTTTTTCCTCGGGATGAAGATACCCTGCGCTTGTTCCCAGAAAGGTCGTGCCGTCTCCTTGCCTCTCCACCAGAGGATGGCTCGCCTCAAGTTGAATGGCAAGAACAGACGGAGAAGAAGAAGACACCTTCCCCCCTTACAGCCCCATTTGGACAGAAGGTCTCCAAGAAAAGCCCTTGATCATCTCTCCTCATGGCGTCCCTGATTTCTCAGGACTGACTGGTCAAGGAAGGATAGAGAAGAACCTCTGCGAGTCCTTGCTTTCCCTCCTAGCTTCCCAATGCATCATGTGACCATTCCAGGAGGAATCTTCTCTATGGCTGGAGGAATGCTCCATAAAGAACTTTGGAAGCTGGTTGCTGCCCTGTGACCAATTGGAGTGTCAATAGCTAAGAGCGGTTAGACTATCACAACAGATTTCAACCTAATCTTATGGGCCTATGTTCCTAGAACTTTTTGAAGGGTAGTGGGCTCGGAAACAAGAGTTCTCACCTCCTTTCCATGGGAAAACCTAGTATATAACTTCCATTGTAATTACGGTGTGTAACTAATTGTTTATTATACTTATGTCAGCCTTAATTTAGTGGATCTACAAAAGGATATATGAAGCATCGGTGAGTCTCCAGTGGAAGCATAAAGGCCTTTGCCTGTACTTAACTCGGAGTTTCCAACCTACCTTGAGTCTGTCCTTGGTGTAACTTCTTTCTTCAACTGGGAAAACACTGCCATTTATGAGTGTTCACCTTAAGAGCGTTTATACGTTTTGGAAGCATAAGACCCTTGGCGTGCACTTAACTCAGAGTATCCAACCTGCCAAGAGTCCGTCCTTGTTCTAACTTCTTTCCTCAACTGGGAAAACACTGCCATTTATGAGTGTTTGCATTAAGCAGGATTATAAGCAAATATAAATTTTGGGAGCTTAAGGGTCTTGCATGAGCTTAACTCAGATTATACAACACGCTTATAGTCCGCCTTTGTTCTAAGTTCTTTCCTCAACTGGGAACACACTGCCACTTAAGAGTGTCCGCCTTAAGTGGGATTATACGTTTTGGAAGCCTAAGGGCCTTGGCATGCACTTAACTCAGAGTATTCAACCTGCCTCGAGTCCCTCCTTGTATCATCTTTCCTCAACTGGGAACACACTGCCACTTATGGGTGTCTGCCTGAATTGCCATTCCACGTTGTGGAAGCATAAACGCTTTGGCAGCAACTTATCTCAGAGTTTTCCATCTGCCTAGCGTCCGTCCTTGTTCTAACTTCGTTCCTCAACTGGGAAGACAATGCCACTTATGAGTGTCTGCCTAGAGAGCAATTATATGTTTTGGAATTATAAGGCCCTGTGGTGCACTTAACTCAGAGTATCCAACATGCTTATAGTCTGCCCTTGTTGTAAGTTCTTTCCTCAATTGGGAATACACTGCCACTTTTGAGTGTTTGCCTTAAGTGGGATTATAAGTTTCGGAAGCATAAGGGCCTTGTCGTGCACTTAACTCAGAGTTTCCAACCTGCCTAGGTTCCGTCCTTGTTCTATCCTCTTTCCTCAACTGGGAACACTCTGCCCATTATGGGTGTCCGCCTGAATTGCCATTCCACGTTGTGAAAGCAGAAGGGCTGTGGCAGCCGCTTATCTCAGAGTATCCAATCAGCCTAGCAGCCGTCCTTTATTCTAACTTCTTTCCTCAACTGGGATCACTCTGCCCCTTATGAGTATCCACCTTAAGAGCCAATATAAGTTTTGGAAGCATAAGGGCTTTGGCGTGCACTTTATTTAGAGCATCCAACATGCTTATAGTCCGCCCTTGTTCTAAGTTGTTTCCTCAACTGGGAATACACTGCCACTTATGAGTGTCTGCCTTAAATGCCATTATACGTTTTGGAAGCATAAGGGCCTTGGTGTGCACTGAGCTCAGAATTTCCAACCTGTGTAGAGTCCATCCTTCTCCTTCCTCTTCTTTTTTTTTCTTTAGAAAAGATAGAAGTTTATTTCCTGCTCACATAAGTGTAGGCAGCTCCCTAGTCACAAGGGGCCCATTTCCTCTTTACCTTATTCTGACTTGAAATTTCCACCTCGGTGTCCAGGATTAATGTATCTGGCTGCAGCCATCATGTAAATATGCCATCTGATAACAAAGGCAAACAGGGAAAGAAGAAAAAGATACTTTCCAAAATTTCCCATACTATTGTCAATCTTCAACTGGCAAGAATCTAATTATACGACCTTAAAGGAAAGGCTGGGAAGTTCAGGTTTGTTTTTTTTTTTTTAACTCTTATTTATTTGTATATTATTTAATTTGTTTATTTTCAGCGTAACAATATTCATTGTTTTTACACCGTACACAGTGCTCCATGCAATATGTGCCATTTCTATTACCCACCACCTGATTCCCCATCCTCCCACCCCACGCCCCTTCAAAACCCTCAGGTTGTTTTTCAGAGGCCATAGTCTCTCATGGTTCATCTCCCCTTCCAATTTCTCTCAACTCCCTTCTCCTCTCCATCTCCCCATGTCCTCCATGTTTGTTATTATGCTCCACAAATAAGTGAAACCATATGATACTTGACTCTCTCTGCTTGACTTCTTTCGCTCAGCATAATCTCTTCCTGTCCCGTCCATGTTGCTACAAAAGTTGGGTATTCATCCTTTCTGATGGAGGCATAATACTCCATCATGTATATGTACCACATCTTCCTTATCCATTCGTCCGTTGAAGGGCATCTTGATTCTTTCCACAGTTTGGTGACCATAGCCATTGCTGCAATAAACATTGGGGTACAGATGACCGTTCTTTTCACTACATCTGGATCTTTGGGGTAAATACCCAGCAGTGTAATTGCATGGTCATAGAGAAGCTCTATTTTTAATTTCTTGAGGAATCTCCACACTGTTCTCCAAAGTGGCTGCACCAACTTGCATTCCCACCAAGAGTGTAAGACGGTTCCCTTCTCCATATCCTCTCCAACACACGTTGTTTCCTGTCTTGCTAATTTTGGCCATTCTAACTGGTGAAACGTGATATCTCAAATGAGATTTACTTTGAATCTCCCTGATGGCTAGTGATGATGAGCATTTTTTCATGTGTCTGATAGCGATTTGTATGTCTTCATTGGAGAAGTGTCTGTTCATATCTTCTGCCCATTTTTTGATATGATTATCTGTTTTTTTGTGTGTTGAGTTTGAGGAGTTCTTTATAAATCCTGGATATCAACCTTTTGTCTGTACTGTCATTTGCAAATATCTTCTCCCATTCCGTGGGTTGCCTCGTTGTTTTGTTGACTGTTTCCTTTGCTGTGCAGAAGCTTTGGATCTTGATGAAGTCCCAAAAGTTCATTTTCGCTTTTGTTTCCTTTGCCTTTGGAGACATATCTTGAAAGAAGTTGTTGTGGCTGATATCGAAGAGGTTACTGCCTATGTTCTCCTCTAGGATTCTGATGGATTCCTGTCTCATGTTGAGATCTTTTATCCATTTCGAGTTTATAGTTGTGTGCGGTGTAAGAGAATGGTTGAGCTTCATTCTTCTACATATAGCTGTCCAGTTTTCCCAGCACCATTTATTGAAGAGACTCTCTCTTTTCCATTGTATATTTTTTCCTGTTTTGTCGAAGATTATTTGACCATAGAGTTGAGGGTCCATATCTGGGCTCTCCACTCTGTTCCACTAGTCAATGTGTCTGTTTTTATGCCAGTACCACGCTGTCTCGGTGATCACAGCTTTGTAGTAAAGCTTGAAATCGGGTAACGTGATGCCGCCAGTTTTGTTTTAGTTTTTCAACATTTCCTTAGCAATTCGGGGTCTCTTCTGATTCCATACAAATTGTAGGATTATTTGCTCCAGCTCTTTGAAAAATACCGGTGGAATTTTGATCAGAATGGCATTAAAAGTATAGATTGCTCTAGGCAGTATAGACATTTTAACAATGTTTAATCTTCCGATCCAAGAGCATGGAACGGTCTTCCATCTTTTTGTGTCTTCTTTAATTTCTTTCATGACTGTTCTGTAGTTCCTTGAGTACAGGTCCTTTACCTCTTCGGTTAGGTTTATTCCCAGGTATCTTATGGATCTTGGTGCTATAATAAATGGAATCGATTCTCTAATTTCCCTTTCTGTATTTTCATTGTTAGTGTATAAGAAAGCCACTGATTTCTGTACATTGACTTTGTATCCTGCCACGTTTCTGAATTGCTGTGAGTTCTAGAAGTTTGGGGGTGGAGTCTTTGGGGTTTTCCATATAAAGAATCATGTCACCTGCGAAGAGAGAGAGAGTTTGATTTCTTCTTTGCCAATTTGGATACCTTTTATTTCTCTTTGTTGTCTGATTGCCGTTGCTAGAACTTCTAATACTATGTTGAACAAGAGTGGTGAGAGTGGGCATCCTTGTCGTGTTTCCAATCTCAACGCGAAGGCTGCAAGCTTTTTCCCATTGAGGATGATATTTGCTGTTTGTCTTTCATACATAGATTTTATGAAGTTCAGGAATTGTTCCCTCTATCCCTATACTTTGAAGCATTTTAATCAGGAACGGATGGCGGACTTTGTCAAATGCTTTTTCTGCATCAATTGAGAGGACCATGTGGTTCTTCTCTCTTCTCTTATTGATTCGTTCCATCACATTGATTGATTTGCGAATGTTGAAGCATCCTTGTAACCCAGGGATGAATCCCACCTGGTCATGGTGGATAATCTTTTTAATGTTTTGCCGGATCCTGTTTGCTAGGAACTTGTTGAGAATCTTTGCATCCATATTCATCAGTGATATTGGTCTGAAATTCTCCTTTTTGGTAGGGTCTTTGCCTGGTTTGGGGATCAGGGAAATGCTGGCTTCAGAAAAAAAGTCTGGAAAAAAAGTGTCTGGAAGTTCTGCTTCAATTTTTTTGGAACAGCTTCAGGAGAATTGGTGTTATTTCTTCTTTGAAAGTTTGGTAGAATTCCCCAGGGAATCCGTCAGGTCCTGGGCTCTTGTTTTTTGGGAGGTTTTTGATCACTGCTTCAATCTCATTACTAGATATCGGTCTCTTCAGGTTCTCAATTTCTTCCTGGTGGAATTTTTGGGAGTTTATAGTTTTCCAGGAATGCATCCATTTCGTCTAGATTGCTTAGCTTATTGGCATATAACTGTTGGTAATAAATTCTGATGATTGTTTCTATTTCCCTGGTGTTAGTTGTGATCTCTCCCTTTTCATTCATCATTTTATTAATTTGGGCTTTCTGTCTTTTCTTTTGGATTAGTGTGGCCAATGGTTTATCGATCTTATTGATTCTTTCAAAAAACCAGCTTCTAGTTTCATTGATACGTCCTACTGTGTCTCTGGTGTCTGCCTCATGATCTCTGCTCTAATCTTGATTATTTCCCTTCTTGCGTGTGGAGTTGGTTTGATTTGTTGTTGATTCTCCAGTTCTTTAATGTGTAGAGACAGCTGGTGTATTCTGGATTTTTCAATGTTTTTGAGGGAGGCTTGGATGGCTATGAATTTCCCCTTTAGAACCGCCTTTGCTGTATCCCATAGGTTTTGGACCAGAGTGTCTTGATTCTCACGGGTTTCCATGAATTGTTTAAGTTCTTCTTTGATCTCCTGGTTGATCCAAGCATTCTTAAGCAAGGTGGTCTTTAGCTTCCAGGTGTTTGAGTTCCTTCCGAAATTTTCCTTGTGATTGAGCTCCAGTTTCAAAGCATTGTGATCTGAGAATATGCAGGGAATAATGTCAGTCTTTTGGTACTGGTTGAGTCTGGCTTTGTGACCCAGTATGTGGTCTATTCTGGCGGAGGTTCCATGTGCACTTGAGAAGAATGAGTATTCTGTTGTTTTAGGGTGGAATGTTCTGTATTTGTCTATGAGGTCCATCTGGTCCAATGTTTCATTCAATGCTCCTATTTCTTTTTTAATTTTCTGCTTCAACAATCTGTCTATTACTGAGAGAGGTATTAAGATTTCCTACCATTAGTGTATTCATATCAATATGCCTCTTTATCTTGATTAATAGTTTTCTATGTAATTGGCTGCTCCCATGCTGGGGGTGTAGATAATTACAATTGTTAGACCATCTTGGTGGATAGTCCCTTTAAGAATTATGCAGTGTCCTTCTGTATCTCTGACTACAGTCTTTAGCTTAAAATCTAATTTATCTGATATGAGAATCACTACCCCAGCCTTCTTTTGAAGCCCGTTGGCATGAAAGATTCTTCTCCATCCCTTCACTTTCAGTCTGGGTGTATCCTTATTTTCAAAATGGGTCTCTTGTACACAACATATGGATGGGTCCTGTCGTTTTATCCAGTCCGCAACCCTGTGTCGTTTTATGGGCGCATTTAGGCCGTTCACATTGAGAGTGATTATTGATAGATACGTTTTGATTGACATCATGTTACCTTTGGAGTCTTTCTGTCTGTAGATTGTCTCTCTATTTCTGTTCAATGATATCCTTGGGATTTTTTCTCTTTTATAGGACCCCCCTTAGTATTTCCTGCAGTGTCGGCTTGGTGGCTGCATAGTCTTTTAAGCTTTGCTGGTCTTGGAAACTCTTTATCTCTCCATCCATTTTGAATGTCAATCTTGCTGGATAGAGTATTCTTGGCTGCATATTCTTCTCATTCAGTGCTCTGAATATATTTTGCCAGCCCTTCCTGGCTTGCCAGGTCTCTGTGGACAGGTCTGACATTATTCTAATTGGCTTTCCTCTGTATGTAAGGAGCTTTTTGTCCTAGCTGCTTTTAAGAGGGTCTGTCTTGAATGATAATTCTTCATTTTAACTATAAGGTGTCGCAAGGACTTTCAAGCATCTAAAACCTAGGGGGGAAACCTCTCTGCCTCTATTACATGAACGTTGTTTCCATTCGTGAGATTGGGAAAATTTTCATAGACAACATGTTCCACTATATCTTCTAGACTTATTTCTTTTTTCTCCCCTTCAGGGATTCCAATAATTCTGATGTTGGAACGTTTCATGGCATCATTTATTTCCCTGATTCCGTTTTGGTGGCTTCTGAGCTGTTTGTTCCAGGCTTCCTCCTGATCCTTTCCCTCTATTCATTTGTCCTCCAAATCACTAATTCTATCTTCTATCTAAAGCTAGTTTCCATAGCTTTTAGAGAATTTAGATTAGATTGGAACTCACTGAGAGCATTTTGACCATCATCCCTGGTGGCTTTCAGTTCTGCCCTAAAATTATGAACATCATCCCTGGTGGCTTTCAGTTCTGCCCTAATCAATTCCGTTCGGTCATCCATGGCTTTCTCCAACCTAGCTATTGCCTGGATAATTGTTAGCCTGAATTCCTTTGCTGACATATTGTCTATGTCGGTACCCATTAGCTCTGTTTCAGAAAGTCCATCCTCTGTATTTTTCTTCTGTTGGGCATCCCTCATCCTAGTCATTTTGGTAAGAGATGACTGAACGGATGCAGCTGGATGTATCAATTGTTGTGCAGTCAAGGTGCACCCTGAAACGCTTCTGTGCAATCAGGATTCCCCAACCAAATGAGAGAATAAAGAAAAGAAAAAGAAATAGAGAAGAAGAAAAAATAAGAAAAGAAAAGAGAGAGAGAGAGAGAGAGAGAGAGGAAAAAAAGGGAAAATAAAAGAGAAGACTCAGCCCAAATGGGAACCAAGGGAAGATTTATGAAGTACACAAAAAAGAACAGACAAATGAAAAGATTGATAAAACTATATGAGAAGAGAAAAAATATATATAAATATATGAGTATATATATAAGTATATATATATAACTATATATATAAGCATATATATAACTATAACTATAACTATAACTATATATATTTAAAAGCAAAAAAAAAAAAAAGGAAGAACCTCATCAGAAAGAACCCCAAGTATAAGTTTTTTATACTATCGGGACAAACATAAATACACAGAAACACTGGAGGAAGGAAACGATGGGAGAGTGGTTATAAATTCTCAGTGTTGTAGAGGAAGATTATTTTGATTCTTCCTGGATATATCCTGATGTTTTTGTTAAGGGACTCAACTTTCCTAAGATAAAGGGGGATTAAAAATTGGTTTGCCTATAGGGGTAGCATTGATTGGGGAAAAGGGATTACCTTGAAGTTTAACTCTATATCTATATTTGAAAATAAAAATTAAAAAAAGAATAAACTAGACTAAACTAAATTAAAAACAAAAAATTTTAAAAAATAGAAAAGCGAAAGAAAAACATGGGTGTATGTATCAAAAAGTTCAGGTTAGAAGGTTATTAAGGGATTTGATGTACTGGACATCTCACTGTGATGGTAAATAGGTTAAAAAATTATCTATATGTATTAAGAAAAAAGAACCAGAATAGTGGTAGAGATAAAAATAAAAGTTGTATTTATGAAGTAGTGGTGGTTGTTCTCTTGTTGTCATCTTTTTTTTTTCTTCCTTCAGAGTTGATTTTCTGGGGGAGGGGCCTGCCACATGGGTTTTCAGACAATGATGTTCCCTGAGTTAGGTCCTCTGCTCCCCTCAAGGGGGTGGGCACTGAGGAAACCATTTTTTTAAAACTTTTGTCCACTGGAGGTTTTTATGTTCTTTCATCTGTTTCCTCTCGCCTTGACAGCTTTTGATGGTTTTTAGAGGTTTAGAGGAGAGCAAACTGCACCCAGACCTCTTTCTCAGAGAGAAACCTCAGAATGCTCTGCAGAGCTGCTAGAAGAGTAGGTTCTGAGTCACAGTCCTTGGGGATGCAGGATCTCCTCTTTGTACCCAATACCATGGCAGCCACGGCTGTCTGGGCAGCTCCAGACAGTCAGAGAGGTTCCAAGCAGCGATCGCACACTGAGATTTTCCCACTGGCCCGGGCTGGGAATGCCTGGTTTTTCAGGATGCAAGAGCTCCCCGCTAGCACCTGTGCGCACCTCTCCCAGGGGAGGGTGTAGGATGCGCGAGTTTCAGGAATGCCGTCTGGCCATGCTCCCAGTCCCTCACAGGACCCGGACCCCACGCATTCTCAGACGCGCTGGCGGCTCAGGGCGCTGGGGGCTCAGGGACCAAGACCTGGTTTCTCCGCAGCACTCTCTAGGGCTCAGTGCCAGGGGAGGCTGTCCTGAGTCTGGGAACTTAAGCCCTATCCCTAACTGCTCCAATTCCCACAATTTCCCCACACGATGCTTTGCTCTTTTTTTTTTTTTTTTTTTTTTTTTTTGAGTGCTTTCAGCAAGAAACAAAGCTAATGCTGGACCCCAGATGCAGGGCACTTTCGTATTGGGTATTACTTTCCAATCGGTCACCTCTGGTGGCTCCCTCCCCCTTTTGTTTATCTTCTGATATCAAGTCTGACATTCCCACCCTGCTTTACCTGCCACTGGCACCTTCTGCACTTGTAGAGATCCAGACGAGTGAAATTCTGATCTGGGACTGATTTCTTTGGTAGGTAAACAGCTCACTTTAGGGTACAGGTTGAAACGGCGCCTCCTACTTCCCCGGCAACTTGACTCTCAAGTCCATAATTCTTCTAACTTCTTTCCTCAACTGGGAAGACACTGACTTATGGGTGGCTGCCTGAATTGCCATTTCTTGTTGTGGAAGCATAAACGCTTTGGTAGGCACTTATCTCAGAGTATCCAATCAGCCTAGTGTCCGTCCTTGTTCTAACTACTTTCGTCAGCTGGGAAGTCACTGCTACTTATGAATGTTTGCCTTAAAAGCCATTACAGGTTTTGGAAGCATAAGGGCCTTGGCGTGCACTTAGCTCAGAGTATACAACCTGCCTCGAGTCCGTCCTTGCTGCATCTTCTTTCCTCACCTGGGAACACACTGCCATTTATGGGTGTCCGCCTGAATTGCCATTCCACGTTGTGGAAGCATAAACAATTTGGCAGGCACTTATCTCAGAGTATCCCATCAGCCTAGCATCCATCCTTGTTCTAGCTTCTTTCCTCAAATGGGAACACAATGCCACATATGAGTGTCCACCTCAAGAGCGATTAAATGTCTTGGAAGCATAAGGGCCTTGGCGTGCACTTAGCTCAGAGTATACAACCTGCCTCGAGTCCGTCCTTGCTGCATCTTCTTTCCTCACCTGGGAACACACTGCCATTTATGGGTGTCTGCCTGAATTGCCATTCCACGTTGTGGAAGCATAAACAATTTGGCAGGCACTTATCTCAGAGTATCCCATCAGCCTAGCATCCATCCTTGTTCTAGCTTCTTTCCTCAAATGGGAACACAATGCCACATATGAGTGTCCACCTCAAGAGCAATTAAATGTCTTGGAAGCATAAGGGCCTTGGCGTGCACTTAACTGAGAGTATCCAACTTGGCTAGCATCTGTCCTTGTTCTGACTTCTTTCCTCAACTGGGAAAACACTGCCATTTCCTGGGTTTTTGTATTAAGCGGGATTATAAATTTTGGAAGCACAAGGGCCTTGGCATGCACGTAACTCAGAGTATCCAACCAGCCTAGAGTCCGTCTTTTTTTCTAACTTCTTTTCTCAACTGGGAACACTCTGTCACATATGAGTGTTTGCCTTAAGAGCGATTATATGTTTGGGAAGCATAAGGGCCTTGGCGTGCACTTAACATAGAGTATCCAACCTGCCCAGTGTCTGTCTTTTTTCTAACTTCTTTCCTCAACTGGGAAAACACTGCCATTTATGAGTGTTCGCCTTAAGAGCGTTTATACGGTTTTGGAAGCAAAAGAACCTTGGCGTGTACTTAACTCAGAATAAAAAACGGGCCTCAAGTCCGTTCTTGTTCTAAATTCTTTCCTCAACTGGGAACACTCTGCCACATAAGAGTGTTAGACTTTGAACGATTGTATGTTTTGGAAGCATAAGGGACTTGACCTGCACTTAATTCACAGTATCCAACCAGCCTAGAGTCCATCTTTGTTCTAACTTCTTTTCTCAACTGGGAGCACTCTGCCACATGTGAGTACTAGCCTTAAGAGCGATGATAGGTTTTGGAAGCGTAAGGGTCTTGGCGTGCACTTACCACAGAATATCCAACCTGCCTAGCATCTGTCCTTGTTCTAACTTCTTTCCTCAACTGGGAAAACACTGCCATTTAATGGGTTTTCGTATTAAGGGGGATTATATATTTTGGAAGTATAAGGGCCTTGGTTTCACTTAACTAGATTATCCAACCTGCCTAGCGTCTGTCCTTGTTCTAACTTCTTTCCTCAACTGGGAAAACACTGCTGTTTAGGAGTGTTCGCCTTAAGAGCGTTTCCATGTTTTGGAAGCATAAGGGCTTTGGCATTCACTGAACTCAGAGTAAACAACCAGCCTCGAGTCGGTTCTTGTTCTAACTTCTTTCCTCAACTGGGCACACTAGCCACATAAGAGTGTTAGCCTTCAGAACGAATATATATTTTGGAAGCATAAGGGCCTTGGCGTGCCCTTAACTCAGAGTATCCAACCTGCCTAAAGTCTGTCCTGGTTTTAACTTTTTCCTCAACTGGGAAAACACTGCCATTTATGGGTGTTGGCATTCAGAGCATTTATAAGTTTTGGAAGCATAAGGGCTTTGGCGTGCCCTTAACTCAGAGTATCCAAACAGCCTAGAGTGCGTCCTTGTTCTAACTTCTTTTCTCAACTAGGAACACTCTGCCACATAGGAGTGTTAGCCTTAAGAGCGATTATATGTTTTGGAATCATAAGGGCCTTGTCGTGCACTTAACTGAGAGTATCCAACCTGCCTAGCTTCTGTCCTTGTTCTAACTTCTTTCCTCAACTGGGAAAACACTGCATTGAATGAGTTTTTGTATTAAGTGGGATTATACATTTTGGAAGCATAAGGGCCTTGGCGTGCACTTCACTCAGAGTATCCAACCTACCTAGAGTCCATCCTTGTTCTAACTTCTTTCCTCAACTGGGAAAACACTGCCATTTATGAGTGTTCCCCATAAGAGCATTTATACATTTTGAAAGCATAAGGGCCTGGCATGCACTTAACTCAGAATATCCAAACAGCCTAGAGTTCGTCCTTGTTCCAACTTCTTTTCTCAACTGGGAACATTAGCCACCTAAGAGTGTTAGCCTTCAGTACGATTATATGTTTTGGAAGCATAAGGGCCTTGGCGTGCACTCTACTCAGAGTATCCAACCTGCCTAGCGTCTGTCCTTGTTCTAACTTTTTTCCTCAACTGAGAACACTCTGCCACAAAGAGTGTTAGCCTTTAGAACGATTTTATGTTTTGGAAGTATATTGGCGTGTACTTACCGCAGAGTATCCAACCTGCCTAGTGTCTGTCCTTGTTCTAACTTCTTCCTCAACAGGGAAAACACAGCCTTTTCATGGGTTTTCATATTAAGCGGGATTATAAGTTTTGGAAGCATAAGGGAGTTGGCTTGCACTTACCTCAGGGTATCCAACCTGCCTGGAGTCCGTCCTTGTTCTAACTTCTTTCCTCAACTGGGAAATCACAGCCATTTATGATTGTTCACCTTAAGAGCCATGATATATTTTTGGAAGCATAAGGGCCTTGGAGTGCACTTATCTCAGAGTATCCAACGTGCTTAGAGTTCGTCCTTGGTCTAACTTCTTTCCTCAACTGGGAACACACTGCCATTTATGAGTGTTTGCCTTAAGCACGATTATAACTTTTGGAAACATAAAGGTCTTGGCGTGTACTTAATTCAGAGTATCCAATCTGCCAAGAGTCCTTCCTTGTTAGAACTACTTTCCTCAACTTGGAAAACACTGACATTTATGAATATTCACAAGAGCGTTAATGGGTTTTTGAAGCATAAGGCACTTGAATGCTTTTAACTCGCAGTATCAAACCTGCTGAGAGTCCGTCCTTGTTCTAACTTCTTTTCTCAACTGGGAACTCACTGCCGCATATGAGTGTTAGCCTTTAGAGCGATTATACGTTTTGAAAGCATAAGGGCCTTGGCGTGCAGTTAACTCAGAGTATTCATCCTGCCTAGGTTCCGTCCTTGTACTTACTTCTTTCCTTTACTGGGAACAACCTGCTACATATGAGTGTTCACCTTAAGAGTGGTTATAGGTTTTAGAAGCATAAGGTCCTTGGCGTACACTTAACTCAGAGTATCCAATCGGCCTAGAGTCCGTCCATGTTCTATCTTCTTTCCTCAACTGGGAACACACTGCCATTTATGAGTATTTGCCTTAAGAGAGATTATAGATTTTCGAAGCATAAGGGCCTTGGAGTTCACTTAACTCAGAGTATCCAAGCGTTCTAGACACCGTACATGTTCTAAATTTTTTCCTCAACTGGGAACTCAGTGCCACATATGAGTGTTAGCCTTTAGAGTGATTATATGTTTTAGAAGCATAAGGGCCTTGGCGTGCTCTTAACTCAGAGTATCCAACTGGCCTAGAGTTGTTAGAGTATGGAGTTGACAACCCCTTAGTGAGACAGAGAACACTCTCGATAATGCAAGTCACACTGCGAGGTTTATTTCCAGCTAGTTGGGGTCCAAGTATCTGCCCGGCAAAGCGGATTCAAACAAGGACCCCGAGCACTCAAATCAAAGGGTTTATATAGCATTTTCAAGGAACTTTTTCATAGCTACATACATATCCTGTGCCGCACTTCGACAGTTTAACTTTGTTTAACTTCTTGCCACCTCGGCGTCACCCTGGCGGTTAAGTGAGATTTAGGTTCAAAAGAAATTTAACTTTATTTACCCTTCCCTCTGCCTCAAGCTCCTTCGCTTTTATGGTGGCGAGGGCGACCTTAGGCCTCAAGGAACTGAGCTATTTGTCTCTGGAAACTGGGCTATTGAGAAGATGGCTTCTCTGTTGTAAATCACTAGGACATTTGTAAACCGAGGGAGACTTCTGTCTTGCTGGTTTGTGATCTCTGCAAGTTAACTATTTGCTTTTTTTTTTTTTTAACATCTGGTCCCTGTGGTGCCACCACCTAACCACCCTGGTGGTATATGATTAAGTTGTTTCCCCAGGTTTTAGCTAGTTTCTCTCATCTCAAGTTACATACCCAGTATTGGCCTGTTAGGGATGCTTAGTAAAATGGCCTCCCGGCCTTTGGATAGCCATTCTTTTTTTTATTAATATTTTATTTATTTGACAGAGAGAAATCACAACAAGGCAGAGAGGCAGGCAGAGAGAGAGGAGGAAGCAGGCTCCCCGCGGAGCAGAGATCCCAATGTGGGGTTCGATCCCAGGACCCTGGGATCATGACCTGAGCTGAAGGCAGAGGCTTTAACCCACTGAGCCACCCAGGTGCCCCAGGATTGCCATTTTATGCTAACCCACACTTACAGTGCAAGGTGCCAGCTTTTGCTTTGTCAAGATGGCTGTACTTAGGTAAGGGCTAGACTCAGATGGGTACAGCCTTGTTTTCCTTGGCCTCCACACCTGGAGCTGGTTTCCAGGACTTGTTTTTAAGTCCCCTGAGGGAAGGGGAGCAGGGACAGTTTAAGGGTTAAACAACAAACTTATTGTTTAACCTCAATGGAAGCCTCTGGCTAAAATAGAAATATAAAATAGATCCTACACTCCCCCCTTTTCTTTGGAGATTAGTCAAATCTTCGACTCTTCAGCCAGTTCTATACTCCCTTTTAACAACTGCTAGGCTGTTTTAATGACTTCAGTGTGATTTACCTAGGAACAGTATTTCTCTCCTAGGGTTATGCAGAGCTCCCCCCTTCCTTTTATTAGAACCAGTAAGTTAAGCCCCACTTTTTATTTTGCAATTGCTTATACCTCCCGCCTATATCTTAACAACAAGGGCAACAATGAATTTAAAGAACTCATTGTTTTTTTTTTTTTTTTGAGTCTTTTTAGTTATAGTCCAGGATCAGTGGGGTCCATCGGCAGCGGCATCCATCTCTGGGGGGCGTTCTCATCCTCGGCTCATGTGATGTGACCCGCCTGAATCCAGGCCCTGATGCCTTCTACTATTATTGCTGTGTCAGGATGACAGTAAACGGTGCCTTCTAGTGGGGCTCCAGGTTTTCCACTTGGTATCCAAACCAAATCTCCGGATTGGTAGGGATGTGGCTCCACCTCCGTCTCCATCCCAGTGTGGGCAGTCCAAATCCCTGCAGGGGCTCCCTTTAAGACAGACTGTCATGCCTGCAGTGACTGGAGTACAGACTGATCAGTCATTTCTGCTATAGCAACCTCTTGTAATTGAGGCCGGGGGGGGGGGCGAACATTCTTTCAAATGGGGTCACCTTATTTAAGTAGGGTGTACATCGTGCCCTGAGGAGGGCGAAGGGAAGGAGATCTACCCATCCACCGCCAGTCTCCAGAATTAACTTTGTCAAAGTTTCTTTAAGAGTCCAATTCATTCTTTCTATTTTCCCGGGGCTGGTAGGCACAATGTAGTTTCCAATTAGTGCCTATAGCTTTGGCCAATACCTGTGAGACCCAACTCACAAATGCAGCGTCATTGTCTGATCCCATCGCAAGAGGTGACCCAAACCTCTAGCAGCTTTTTGGTTACCATTCCTGCCATCTCAGAAAAAAGGCAGAAAAAAGCCTTTACTCAGCCTGAAAAGGTATCTACAAAAATGAACATATACTTGTGCCCATATTTTCCCAGTTTCATCTCTGTAAAATCTTTTTCCCAATAAATTCCTGGTTCCTTACCTCTTTCTCTTTTCCCTCTTCCCATTCTAGTTCCTCCAGCACTGTCCGCCTGACATTGAGCACATCTATCAACCATATCTTGAGCCAAACGCCCTAATTGAGAAACCTGAAACTGCTTGCCCATGAGCTCCTTAAGCTTGTGTGTCCCCAGATGAGTGTCCTGATGTATTTGGCTTAGCCCAATCTCCTTCTTAGTCTAATTTAGTCCACTTCTGTTTATATACCTGCATCTCTGACCAGGAGGGCTGTGTCAGCAATTATGCAGAGGCAAGGGGGAACCCAGCTGCTACTGGATCTAGTTTCTTAGCTAAGATAGGCTACTGGCTTTTGCCAAGGTCCCCGAGTCTGAGTCAAAACTCCTTTAGTCACCCCTGCTTTCCATCCACATACAAGTGGAAGGGCTTGGTAATGTCTGGGATGGCCAATACTGGGGCACTCAGGAAGGCTGTTTGTCTAGGGCTGACTGACTGGCAAAGGCAAGACCCTTTACACGGGTTATCGTGTAACTGCTCTGAAGTTTAGCTTAAGCTGTTTAGTTCAGGTAAACAAACCTTTAATAACAATCCACTTTGGGATTTAACACCCATAAAGGCATGGTATTAAAACATAATTTTTCTCTCTAAAATAACCCTCATTTCCAGAGATAGCCAAATCAGGACTAATTGACTTGAAAAACAAGTCCAATTTTAACAAACCTGGCCTAATTATTTACATAAGCTCAGCAAGAACAGTGAGTGTGACCGTATAGATCTTTTAGAATCTGCTTTGCTGGAACGTTTTAGAAGGAATCTCTAGGTTGAACTTTTAGTAGCCTCTCCAGGCCAGAAGCCAAGCCACGTACTTGCCATCAGACATGCCTGTAATCCCTGTCAACTTGGGCCACCTGAGCCCCTGCCCCTGCCAGGGAGTGGCATTCTTTACTCACCTGGTAAGGCTGCTGGGAACTCTGTAAGCAAGGTATCAGGCCAACAGTTCCAAAGGGCTTTATGGCTCCAGGTTTCATAAAGTCAACCTTTGTTCCTTTAAACTGTCTGGTCATATATGAGTCTTTTCAAATGTGACATCCCAGTCAGAGCCTTGGTAAAATAACCAGTTTCCAATGCTGTCCTGTTACAAGGAGAACAGATTCTTATGGAACTTTCCCAAATGACTGATTGTCGAGGAAGAAAGAATACTTGCTGAGACCTATTGTTTTCAGAGGGTCCAGACAGAGAGAAGAGTTGAATGCCTTGATTTGTTTACAAATGAGTACTTTTACATCTCTATAAATTACAGGTAACTTAAGGGAAAAGTATCCCCAGTCTAGAGGAGCAAACGTTACAGAACTAGTAATGTTTAAAATAAGACAAATCATTAAGAGACACAACACTTTAACCTTTCAGTTCATCTAGTCCCATGTTACTAATTCTGGTTTAATCCGAATGTAGCCCTTACTTCTGTAAATCTGTACCCATTTCAGTTCCCAGGATTTTAACATATCAAAGACCTGTATTTGTCCTGAAAGTCTTCCCATAGGAATTTCCTTTAAGGCGGAATTCATCTTACAAGAGAACTAAAACAATTACAAATGACAAAGACACAGAGTACATAGGGTTAAATATCAAGTGATGACCCTTATCAAAACATGAAACTCTAGTAAATGTATAGAACCTCTAGAGTAGCTACAGCCTTTACCCAAGGTTTATCATTGGTTTAGCAGCCCTTACTGAGTAACTTAGTATATCAAGGGAAAGTCTTAGGAGTCAGAGACCTCATTTCCAATTTAGATCTTGTCGACAATTGCTAAAACCTTAGAAAGTTTTAAAACACACGCCTAAATATAATTAGGGATGTTAAACACCTGATAAAACAAAACATAGAAACTGAATTTTCTGGGCAGGCAAAAAGAGAAAACCATAACATTCTCTTTTTTTTTTTTTAACAGATCAATTAACCTAAGAACCTTTGCCCTTTTAAACAGAGAGAAAACCAGCTTTTTTAGACCAGTGTCTTTCCTTTTTTTTCCCCCTAAGATAGTGAGTTCTCAGGGGTTCCCTCCCATCTTAATGATGTCGCAGACAAAGGGAGGGGGATCTTTCAGATGCTGTCCTGCTCGCATCCCTCAGGGAACTTGGGAGCATCTTAGCTAAGGTCTGTCCGTAGAAACCCCGGACCAGTCTACTCCCTGGAGTAGATGACCGTTATGCCGTATGACACCCCGTGAGACTCAGGGTGCAGCCCACTCAGACTCCGTAGCCGAAGCGGTGGAGCCATACAGACACATTCACACAGTCAGGCACTCTTCAGATTCAAACAGGTTGGACACCCTCCCCTTTGGGTATCCCAGGCTAATGGGAGGTGATCAGTCTTCCCTTCCATTCTTTAGGAATGGGTCTGGCTCCGACAGTGGCCTCAGGGCTGCTTTTCTCTCTTTTTACAGATCTCCTACTTTTTTACACACAGAGTTGCTTTTCTCATTTCCATCAGTCTTAATTACACTTAACAGAATTTTGTACTTTTAGAAATACCTTAACCTCTACTGAAGATTAAATATGAACCAATGTGAACTGTTACAACAGGATCCTTTTGGTGGCAAATTTATCAATCCGTTAAGCACAAAACATGTTTACCAACAGATTTCAAGAGCACAAACTTAGTTCCAGCAACCAGTGCTCTAGCATTTTATCCCATTTGGTTTAAAGTTTCAGGTTAGCAAAGACTTTGAAAGCTATTTTAACAATTGCCCATTCAACTTTGAGACAGACAATGAACCATCAGTTTAGTCATCTCTTTGCTAACGGGTTTCAACAGATTTGAACCCAGATTTTAACGAATAACACGAGCTTATTTGACCTTCAGTAAACTTTGAATTTCCACATCTACTGCTGATAACTTAAAAGACATGTATATCTCAATTAGACCAACAAGCTTAACTTAGTTCAAATACTGATTTACGTTCCTCCTGGGCCCACTCCACTTGGAATGTTTACCTGCGACACAGGTGGGAAGATCTGGAGTGGGGGGTGTTAAGTCCAGGGGGTGCTCTTCTTGCTCCTTGACAGTGAAGAGAGAAGGGGCCATGTTGCATGATCGAGAAGCTAGTCATGCAGGTGGCACGCACGTTGGGGTGCAGAAACACGAGAAGCGGGAGACAGAAGAAACAAAGTGCTGCCAGGAGGCAGAGAAAGGCTTCCCGGTTTTAGAGCTTATCAACTCCAACAGAGGAGCAGACACCATGCTTTCCCACCAGCAAGGGGAAGGGGCTAGGCGGTCTCCATCGGGCCAGAGAGGGCAAGGAATGTCCCCGAAACAAAGTTGCTTTGGCAGCTGATTGGGAATATTCCTTAAAGTCTCTGTCAGGAGTTCGACTAACCCCAGTTGGCTCCAGTTATAGCCCTTAAGAGTAGGAGTTCCCTTACTCTCTGTTTGCCCCATTCCTTCAAACACAACAAACAGCACAGCAGACTACAAAGAGACAAGACAAAGACAACTGCACACCCAGTGGCCCTTACTCAGAGCTGCTGGTGGGGGCGTCCCGGCCCCTTAGAGAGGAGGGTGTTAGGTAAAAGGTTTAAGCCAGGAGGGGGGGATCTTCGATCATATCTTGCCAGACCAAAATGTAAGGTATTTGGTCAGGGTGGCCGTGTGGTTTTTCTCTGAAAATGATGACCTTAACCTGTAAGATAATAGGTAGTTGAACAGTTCCCTCCCGGGGCCATCCGACATTAAGGGATGGCCATTCAGACATGCAGAAAGTCTGAAACTTTCCCTTTCGTACGTCAGTGCTCAGGTTATGAGCTCTTTCCCTGATGTCCGAGAAGTGGTCAATCATCAGAGACAGAGGATTTGTCCGCGTCTGTCCCATCATGTCCTCAGTCCACAGCAAGACAAATACACTTAGAACAATTAACAAGAACACACGCACAAGGACAAAGGATCCAGCGCGGCCGCGAAGACAAAACTGGAAGGAAGCTAAGGGAGAATCCAGCTGAACTGGCAGCCGGCTCTCTTCACAGATGAGGACCTTGTCCTCTGAATGAGAGTAGGAGATGTCCCTCCCAAAAGCCCCCATGCACTTCTAACGCCCACCGGCTGGTCAGTCACACCACATCCACAGGCGCCTTTCCACTCACACACCCCTCAGGATCCTTACCTGACCCACCAATACGCGTCCACTGGGGACGTCGTCGGGGCCCTTTCCATCGGGGATGTCTCCCGTGACTACCAGTAACAGAGCCTCTGGGGCCATAACCCGCTCCTTCCTGTCCACGAGAATTCTCTATTTGGGACTTGGCAGAGGCCTGTTTCAGCCTCCCTGGCAGAGGACCTTTTTCAGTCCTGCCCTCTTTGGAGACCTGTTTCAGTCTCTCTGGTCGAGGACCGGTTTCAGTCCTCCCCTCTCAGAGGTGGCCAAACCTCCTGCCATGGTTCCTTTAGTTAAACCTCGGGATCGGGGTCATCTGTCTCCCTGAGGAGAGGTCTTAAGATCTCGGTGGATCCTCCACATGTTACGGTACGGAGTCGACCAACCCTCAATGAGACAGAGAACACTCTCGATAATGCAAGTCACACAGCGAGGTTTATTTTCAGCAGGTGTTTCAACAGATTTCAGCAAGTATCTGCCTGGCACAGCGGGTTTCAACAAGGACCCCGAGCACTCAAATCAAAGGGTTTATATAGCATTTTCAAGGAACTTTTTCATAGCTACATACATACCTTGTGCCACACTTTGACAGTTTAACTTTGTTTAACTTCTTGCCACGCCGGCGTCAACCTGGAGGTTAAGTGAGATTTAGGTTCAAAAGAAATTTAACTTTATTTACCCTTCCCTCTGCCTCAAGCTCCTTCACTTTTATGGTGGCAAGGGCAAACTTAGGCCTCAAGGAGCTGAGCTATTTCTCTCTGGAAACTGGACTATTGAGAAGATGGCTTCTTTGTTGTAAATCACTAGGACATTTACAAACCGAGGGAGACTCCTGTCTTGCTGGTTTGTGATCTCTGCAAGTTAACTATTTGTTCTTTATTAACATCTGGTCCTTGTGGCCCCAACACCTAATTGCCCTGGTGGTATATGATTAAGTTGTTTTCCCAGGTGTTAGCTAGTTTCTCTCATCTCAATTCACATACCCAGAATCAGCCTGTTAGGGATGTTCAGTAAAATGGCCTTTCAGCCTTCAGGATGGCCATTCTTATGCTAACCCACTCTTACAGTGCAAAATGCCAGCTTTTGCTTTGTCAAGATGGCTGTACTTTTGTCAGGGCTACACTCAGGTGGGTACAGCCATGTTTTTCTTGGCCTCCACACCTGGAGCTTGTTTCCAGCAATTGTTTAAGTACCCAGGGGGGAAGGGGAGCAGGGACAGCTAAGATTTAAACAACAAAGTTATTGTTTAACCTCAAAGGAAGCCTCTGGCTGAAATAGAAATATAATAGAGGTCCTACTTATGAATCTTCAACTTAAGACCGTGTTTACGTTTTGGAAGCATCAGCGTCTTTGCGTGCCCTTAACTCAGAATATCCAACAAGCTTCTAGATTGCCCTTGATATAAATTCTTTCCTTAAATGGTAAAACACTGCCACTTATGAGACATAAGCTTATGTGCGATTATAGGTTTTGGAAGCACAAGGGAATGGACAGGCACTTAACTCAGAGAATCCAACTGGCTTCTAGTCTGCCCTTGTTCTAAGTTCTTTCCTGAACTGGAAACACACGGCCGCATAGGCCTCTTCGCCTTCAGAGCGTTTATACATTTTGGAAGCATAAGAGCCTTAGCCTGCAGTTTACTTAGCCCTTCCAACTTGCTTAGAGTCCGCCTTTGTTCTAAGTTCTTTCCTGAATTGCGAACACACTGCCACCTATGAGACTTCACCTTAAGAGTGATGATACGTTTTGGAAGTCAAAGGGACTTGATGTGCACTTCATTCAGAGAATCCAACTTGCCTACAGTCCGCCCTTGTTCCTTGTTTCCTCAACTGGGAAAACACTGTATGAAAGAGTTTTTGTACTAAGCGGGATTTTACCTTTTGGAAGCAGAAGCGCATTGGCGAGCACTTCACTCAGAGTCTCTAACCTGCCTAGAGTCTGCCCTTGTTCTAACACCTTTCCTCAACTGGGAAAACACTGCCATCTAGGAATGTTCGTCTTCAGTGCGTTTGTAGGTTTGGGAAGCCTAAGGGCCTTCCCTTGAACTTAACAACAGTGTATCCAACAGGCTTCTAGTCCACCCCTGTTCTAAGATCTTTCCTCACCTGGGAACTTGCTGCCATCTAGGAGACTTCATCTTAAGAGCAATGATACATTTTGGAAGCATAAGGGACTTGGCGTGCACTTCCCTTAGAGTATCCAACTTGCCTACCGTGCGGCCTTGTACTAACTTCTTTCCACAACTGGGAACAAACTGCCACATATGAATGTTCACTTCAGATCGAGTTTACGGTTTGGAAGCATAAGGGTCTTGGGGTGCACTTAACTCTGAGTATGCAACGTGACTCTTGTGCGCCCAGGTTCTGACTTCTTTCCACAGCTGGGAACACGCTGCCACATATGAATCTTCACTTCAGATTGAGTTTACGTTTTTGAAGCATAAGGGTCTTGGTGTGCACTTAACTTAGAATATGCAACTTGCCTCTAGTGCGTGCAGGTTCTAACTTCCTTACACAACTGGGAACAAACTGCCTATTATGAATCTTCACTTTAAGAATGCGTTTACATTTTGGAAGCATCAGCATCTTTGCGTGCCCTTTACTCAGAGTATCGAACAGGCTTATAGTCCGCCCTTGTTCTGAATTCTTTCCTTAACTGGGAACACACTGCCACTTATGAGACTTAACCTTAAGTGCGATTATACATTTTGAAAGCATAAGGTACTGGACGGGCACTTAACTCAGAGTATCCAACTGACTTATAGTCTGCCCTTGTTCTAAGTTTTTCCTGAAATGGGGACTCATGGCCACATATGCCTCTGCGCCTTAAGAGCGTTTATACGATCCAGAAGCATAAGGGCCTTAGCCTGCATTTTACTTAGAGCTTCCAACATGCTTAGAGTCCGCCTTTGTTCTAAGTTCTTTCCTGAACTGCGAACACACTGCCACGTATGAGACTTCACCTTAAGAGCCATGATACGTTTTTGAATTCTAAGGGACTTGGTTTGCACTTCATTCAGAGTATCCAACTTGCCTATAGTCCGTCCTTATTCTAACTTCGTTCCTCAACTGGGAAAAAGCGGCCAGAATGGGTTTTGGTATTTAGAGGGATTTTACGTTTTGGAAGCAGAATCGCATTGGTGTGCACTGAACTCAGAGTCTCCAACCTGCATAGAGTCCACACTTGTTCTAACACCTTTCCTCAACTGGGAAAACACTACCATTTATGAGTGTTCGTCTTCAGTGTGTTTGTAGGTTTTGGAGCATAAGGGCCTTCACTTGAACTTAAATCAGAGATTCCAACATGCTTATACTCTGCCCTTTTTCTAAGATATTTCCTCACTTGGGAACTCACTGCCACATATGAGACTTTACCTTAAGAGCAATTATCCGTTTTGGAAGCATAAGGTACTTGGCGTGAACTTCCATAGAGTATCCAACTTGCCGGTAGTGCGGCCTTGTTCTAACTTCTTTCCACAACTGGAAACACACTGCCACATTTGAATCTTCACTTCAGATCGAGCTTATGTTTTGGAAGCATAAGGGTCTTGGCGTCCATTTAACTCTGAGTAAGCCACTTGCCTCTAGTGCGCCCAGGTTCTGACTTCTTTCCACAGCTGGGAACACACTGCCACATATGACTCTTCACTTCAGATCGAGTGTATGTTTTGGAAGCATAAGAATATTGGCGTGCACTTTACTTAGAGTATGCAACTTGCCTATAGTGCACGCAGGTTCTAACTTCTTTCCACCACTGGGAACAAACTTCCATTTATGAATCCTCACTTTAAGTTCACGTTAACATTTTGGAAGCATAAGCGTCTTTGCCTGTCCTTAACTCAGAGTATCCAACAGGCTTATAGTACGCCCTTGCTCTAAATTCTTTCCTGAACTTGGAACACACCGTCGCATAAGCCTCTTCACCTTCAGAGCGTTTATGCGTTTTGGAAGGATAAGGGCCTTAGCATGCATTTTACTTAGAGCTTCCAACTTGCTTATAGTCTGCCTTTGTTCTAAGTTCTTTCCTGAACTGCGAACACACTCCCACATATGATTTCATCTTAAGAGCGATGATACGTTTTGGAAGTCCAAGGGACTTGATGTGCACTTCATTCAGAGTATCAAACTTGCCTACAGACTGTCCTTGTTCTTTCTTCTTTCCTCACCTAGGATAACAATGCCCGAATGGGTTTTCGTGCTAAGCGGGAAGTTTTGGAAGAAGAAGCGCATTGGCGACCACTGAACCCAGATTCTCCAACCTGCCTAGAGTCCGCCCTTGTTCTAACACTTTTCCTCAACTGGGAAAACACTGCCATTTATGAGTGGTCGTCTTCAGTGCGTTTGTAGGTTATGGAAGCATAAGAGCCTTCAGTTGAACTTAACTCAGAGTATCCAACATGCTTATAGTCTGCCCTTGTTCTAAGATCTTTCCTCACTTGTGAACTCACTGCCACATATGAGACTTTACCTTAAGAGCGATGATACGTTCTGGAAGCATAAGGGACTTGGCGTGCACTTACCTTAGAATATCCAACTTGCCTAGAGTGCGGCCTTGTTTAATTTCTTTGCACACCTGGGAACAAACTGCCACTTATGAATCTTCACTTCAGATTGAGTTTACGTTTTGGAAGCATAAGGGTCTTGGCGTGCACTTAACTCTGAGTAAGCCACTTGCCTCTAGTACGTCCAGGTTCTGACTTCTTTCGACAGCTGGGAACACACCACCACATATAACTCTTCACTTCAGATCGAGTTTTCATTTTGGAAGCATAAACGTCTTTGGGTGCCCTTAGCTCAGAGTTTCCAACAAGCTTTTAGTCTGCCCTTGTTCTTAATTCTTTCCTTAACTGGGAACACAATGCCACTTATGAGACGTAACCTTAAGTGCGGTTATATGTTTTGGAAGCATAAGGGCCTGGACAAGCACTTAACTCAGAGTATCCAACTGGCTTATAGTCTGCCCTTGTTCTAAGTTCTTTTCTGAAGTGGGAACATACAGCTGCATATGCCTCTTCGACTTCAGAGCGTTTATACGTTTTGGAAGGATAAGGGCCTTAGCATGCATTTTATTTAGAGCTTCCAACTTGCTTATAGTCCACCTTCATTCTACGTTCTCTCCTGAACTGCAAACACACTGCCACGTATGAGACTTAACTTTAATAGCGATGATAGGTTTTTGAAGTCTAAAGGACTTGGTGTGCACTTCATTCCGTGTATCCAACTTGCCTACAGACTTTCCTTGTTCTAACTTGTTTCCTCAACTGGGAAAACACTGCCACAATGGGTTTTCGTATTAAGCGGGATTATACGTTTTGGAAGCAGAAGCGCATTGGCGATCAATTCACTCAGAGTCTCCAACCTGCCTATAGTCGCCTTTGTTCTAACACTTTTCCTCAACTGGGAAAACACTGCCATTTATGGGTGTTCGTCTTCTGTGTGTTTGTACGTTTTGGAGCATAATTGCCTTCACTCGAACTTAACTCAGAGATTCCAATGCTTATACTCTGCCCTTGCTCTAAGATATTTCCTGACTTGGGAACTCACTGCCACATATGAGACTTGAAATGAAAATTATGGCTAACTTGAAGGAAGGAGCGCTGTCCTTGCAACCTTGAATCCCCATTGCGCAATTAATTATCATGCCGTGGATGGAGACCAATAACCAAGCTCTGAAAGGCACGAAAGGAACTAGAGGTTGTGGCTCTGCTGACGTAAGTTGGGCCCAATTCATTTCTGCAAATAAACCTTACTTCACTCGGATCATTCAGGCCCGAGCCTTTCTCGGGTTAGTCGACACAGGAGCGGATGTTTCAGTGATTGCTTCCCAACGCTGGCCTAAACATTGGCCTCTTGTGGATTCGGATACTTCTATTAAGGGCGTGGGACAAGTTGGAGGCTCCTAGTCTAAGTGCTGATTGCTTGAATTGTCCCACTGCTCAGCGTCATCAGGGAGTATTTCAGCTGTTCATGTTACAAGTTGACTTTAAACTGCGGGGGTGGGATGTTTTAACCGATATGGCTGCTTTCATTAAATACAGCCCTATTCCCAGGCCCAAACCATGTTATTCGTCGCCATGGCCCTTATGGAAGAATTGAGATGAAAACGGGGCAATGGCTTTTGGAAGGATTTACAGGGGAACCCAATCTGCTCCAGAGACAATCGCAGCATTTCAAGGCTGGTTTGGTTTTCATTAGGGCCACTGTAATCCCCTCATCCATAGCCTATCAAAGGGAAATATAATGACCCTCTATGGGTGGATCAGTGGCCCTTGTCTGCGGAGAAATTGACAGCAGCAGCGACTCGAATGGGAGATCAGCTGCTTCTGGGTCATCTAAAGGAATCTTTTAGCTCTTGGAATACTCCTATCTTTGTAACTGACAAGAAATCAGGAAAATGGAGACTTTTGCAGGATCTAAGGGTAGGAAACGACACCTAGAAATGGATGAGGGCCCTTCAACCTGGACTACCTCCACCATCAGCACTCCTTCTTCAATACTAATGAATTATCTTAGATGTAAAGGATGTATTTATTAATTATTTATTTATTTTTTTTTTCTCATTTTATTTATTTTTTCAGCGTAACAGTATTCATTCTTTTTGCACAACACCCAGTGCTCCATGCAAAACGTGCCCTCTCCATTACCCACCACCTGTTCCCCCAACCTCCCACCCCTGACCCTTCAAAACCCTCAGGTTGCCCCAACCTCCCACCCCTGACCCTTCAAAACCCTCAGGTTGTTTTTCAGAGTCCACAGTCTCTTATGGTTCGCTTCCCCACCCCAATGTCCATAGCCCGCTCCCCCTCCCCCAATCCCACCTCCCCGCAGCAACCCCCAGTTTGTTTTGTGAGATTAAGAGTCATTTATGGTTTGTCTCCCTCCCAATCCCATCTTGTTTCATTTATTCTTCTCCTATCTCCTACCCCCCCATGTTGCTTCTCCATGTCCTCATATCAGGGAGATCATATGATAGTCGTCTTTCTCCGATTGACTTATTTCACTAAGCATGATACGCTCTAGTTCCATCCACGTCGTCGCAAATGGCAATATTTCATTTCTTTTGATGGCTGCATAGTATTCCATTGTGTATATATACGACATCTTCTTGATCCATTCATCTGTTGATGGACATCTAGGTTCTTTCCATACTCTGGCTATTGTAGACATTGCTGCTATAAACATTCGGGTACACGTGCCCCTTCGGATCACTATGTTTGTATCTTTAGGGTAAATACCCAGTAGTGCAATTGCTGGGTCATAGGGTAGTTCTATTTTCAACATTTTGAGGAACCTCCATGCTGTTTTCCAGAGTGGTTGCACCAGCTTGCATTCCCACCAACAGTGGAGGAGGGTTCCCCTTTCTCCACATCCTCGCCAGCATCTGTCATTTCCTGACTTGTTCATTTTAGCCATTCTGACTGGTGTGAGGTGATATCTCATTGTGGTTTTGATTTGTATTTCCCTGATGCTGAGTGATGTGGAGCACTTTTTCATGTGTCTGTTGGCCATCTGGATGTCTTCTTTGCAGAAATGTCTGTTCATGTCCTCTGCCCATTTCTTGATTGGATTGTTTGTTCTTTGGGTGTTGAGTTTGCTAAGTTCCTTATAGATTTTGGATACTAGCCCTTTATCTGATATGTCGTTTGCAAATATCTTCTCCCATTCTGTCAGTTGTCTTTTGGTTTTGTTAACTGTTTCCTTTGCTGTGCAAAAGCTTTTGATCTTGATGAAATCCCAACAGTTCATTTTTGCCCTTGCTTCCCTTGCCTTTGCCGTTGTTCCTAGGAAGATGTTGCTACGGCTGAGGTCGAAGAGGTTGCTGCCTGCATTCTCCTCAAGGATTTGGATGGATTCCTTTCTCACATTGAGGTCCTTCATCCATTTGGAGTCTATTTTTGTGTGTGGTGTAAGGAAGTGGTCCAATTTCATTTTCCTGCATGTGGCTGTCCAATTTTCCCAGCACCATTTATTGAAGAGGCTGTCTTTTTTCCATTGGACATTCTTTCCTGCTTTGTCGAAGATGAGTTGACCATAGAGTTGAGGGTCGATTTCTGGGCTCTCTATTCTGTTCCACTGATCTATGTGTCTGTTTTTGTGCCAGTACCATGCTGTCTTGATGATGACAGCTTTGTAATAGAGCTTGAAGTCCGGAATTGTAATGCCACCAACTTTGGCTTTGTTCTTCAATATTCCTTTGGCTATTCGAGGTCTTTTCTGGTTCCATATAAATTTTAGGATTATTTGTTCCATTTCTTTGAAAAAAATGGGTGGTATTTTGATAGGGATTGCATTGAATGTGTAGATTGCTTTAGGTAGCATAGACATTTTCACAATATTTATTCTTCCAATCCAGGAGCATGGAACATTTTTCCATTTTTTTGTGTCTTCCTCAATTTCTTTCATGAGTACTTTATAATTTTCTGTGTATAGATTCTTAGTCTCTTTGGTTAGGTTTATTCCTAGGTATCTTATAGTTTGGGGTACAATTGTAAATGGGATTGACTCCTTAATTTCTCTTTCTTCAGTCTTGTTGTTGGTGTAGAGAAATGCAACTGATTTCTGTGCATTGATTTTATATCCTGACACTTTACTGAATTCCTGTACAAGTTCTAGTAGTTTTGGAGTGGAGTCTTTTGGGTTTTCCACATATAGTATCATATCATCTGCGAAGAGTGATAGTTTGACTTCTTCTTTACCAATTTGGATGCCTTTAATTTCTTTTTGTTGTCTGATTGCTGAGGCTAGGACTTCTAGTGCTATGTTGAATAGCAGTGGTGATAATGGACATCCCTGCCGTGTTCCTGACCTTAACGGAAAAGCTTTCAGTTTTTCTCCATTGAGAATGATATTTCCGTTCGGTTTTTCATAGATGGCTTTGATAATATTGAGGTATGTGCCCTCTATCCCCACACTTTGAAGAGTTTTGATCAGGAAGGGATGCTGTACTTTGTCAAATGCTTTTTCAGCATCTATTGAGAGTATCATATGGTTCTTGTTCTTTCTTTTATTAATGTGTTCTATCACATTGATTGATTTGCAGATGTTGAACCAACCCTGCAGCCCTGGAATAAATCCCACTTGATCGTGGTGAATAATCCTTTTAATGTACTGTTGAATCCTATTGGCTAGTATTTTGGCGAGAATTTTTGCATCTGTGTTCATCAAGGATATTGGTCTGTAGTTCTCTTTTTTGGTGGGATCCTTGTCTGGTTTTGGGATCAAGGTGATGCTGGCCTCATAAAATGAGTTTGGAAGTTTTCCTTCCATTTCTATTTTTTGGAACAGTTTCAAGAGAATAGGAATGAGTTCTTCTTTAAATGTTTGGTAGAATTCCCCTGGGAAGCCGTCTGGCCCTGGGCTTTTGTTTGTTTGGAGATTTTTGATGACTGTTTCAATCTCCTTACTGGTTATGGGCCTGTTCAGGTTTTCTATTTCTTCCTGGTTCAGTTGTGGTAGTTTATATGTCTCTAGGAATGCATACATTTCTTCCAGATTGTCCAATTTGTTGGCGTAGAGTTGCTCATAGTATGTTCTTATAATTGTCTGTATTTCTTTGGTGTTAGTTGTGATCTCTCCTCTTTCATTCATGATTTTATTGATTTGGGTCCTTTCTCTTTTCTTTTTGATGAGTCTGGCCAGGGGTTTATCAATCTTATTGATTCTTTCAAAGAACCAGCTCCTCGTTTCATTGATTTTTTCTATTGTTTTTTTGGTTTCTATTTCATTGATTTCTGCTCTGATCTTTATGATTTCTCTTCTCCTGCTGGGTTTAGGGTTTCTTTCTTGTTCTTTCTCCAGCTCCTTTACGTGTAGGGTTAGGTTGTGTACTTGAGACCTTTCTTGTTTCTTGAGAAAGGCTTGTACCGCTCTATATTTTCCTCTCAGGACTGCCTTTGCTGTGTCCCACAGATTTTGAACTGTTGTGTTTTCATTATCATTTGTTTCCATGAATTTTTTCAATTCTTCTTTAATTTCCTGGTTAACCCATTCATTCTTTAGAAGGATGCTGTTTAGTCTCCATGTATTTGGGTTCTTTCCAGCTTTCGTCTTGTGATTGAGTTCTAGCTTCAGAGCATTGTGGTCTGAAAATATGCAGGGAATAATCCTAATCTTTTGATACCGGTTGAGACCTGATTTGTGACCCAGGATGTGATCTATTCTGGAGAAGGTTCCATGTGCACTAGAGAAGAATGTGTATTCTGTTGCTTTGGGATGAAATGTTCTGAATATATCTGTGATGTCCATCTGGTCCAGTGTGTCATTTAAGGCCTTTATTTCCTTGTTGATCTTTGGCTTGGATGATCTGTCCATTTCAGTGAGGGGAGTGTTCAAGTCCCCTACTATTATTGTATTATTATTGATGTGTTTCTTTGATTTTGTTATTAATTGGTTGATATAGTTGGCTGCTCCCACGTTAGGGGCATAGATATTTAAAATTGTTAGATCTTCTTGTTGGACAGACCCTTTGAGTAGGATATAGTGTCCTTCCTCATCTCTTATTATAGTCTTTGGCTTAAAATCTAATTGATCTGTTATAAGGATTGCCACCCCAGCTTTCTTCTGATGCCCATTAGCATGGTAAATTGTTTTCCACCCCCTCACTTTCAATCTGGAGGTGTCTTCGCATCTAATGAGTTTCTTGTAGGCAACATACTGATGGTTTTTGTTTTTTTATCCATTCTGATACCCTGTGTCTTTTGATTGGGGCATTTAGCCCATTAACATTCAGGGTAACTATTGAGAGATATGAATTTAGTGCCATTAGTAGCCTGTAAGGTGACTGTTACTGTATATTGTCTCTGTACCTTTCTGATCTACTACTTTTAGGCTCTCTCTTTGCTTAGAGGACCCCTTTCAATATTTCCTGGAGAGCTGGTTTGGTGTTTGCAAATTCTTTCAGTTTTTGTTTGTCCTGGAAGATTTTGATCTCTCCTTCTATTTTCAGTGATAGCCTAGCTGGATAGAGTATTCTTGGCTGCATGTTTTTCTCGTTGAGTGCTCTGAATATATCATGCCAGCTCTTTCTGGCCTGCCAGGTCTCTGTGGATAAGTCTGCCGCCAATCTAATATTTTTACCATTGTATGTTACAGACTTCTTTTCTCGGGCTGCTTTCAGGATTTTCTCTTTGTCACTAAGACTTGTCAATTTTACTATTAGGTGACGGGGTGTGGACCTATTCTTGTTGACTTTGAGGGGGGTTCTGGGCATCTCCTGGATTTTGATGCTTGTTCCCTTTGCCATATTAGGGAAATTCTCTCCAATGATTCTCTCCAATAGACCTTCTGCTCCCCTCTCTGTTTCTTCTTCTTCTGGAATCCCAATTATTCTAATGTTGTTTCGTCTTATGCTGTCACTTATCTCTCGAATTCTCCCCTCATGGTCCAGTAGCTGTTTGTCCCTCTTTTGCTCGGCTTCCTTATTCTCTGTCATTTGGTCTTCTATATCACTAATTCTTTCTTCTGCCTCATTTATCCTAGCAGTGAGAGCCTCCATTTTTGATTGCACCTCATTAATAGCTTTTTTGATTTCTACTTGGTTAGATTTTAGTTCTTTAATTTCTCCAGAAAGGGCTTTAATATCTCCAGAGAGGGTTTCTCTAATATCTTCCATGCCTTTTTCGAGCCCGGCTAGAATGTTCAGAATCGTCATTCTGAACTCTTGATCTGACATATTACCCATGTCTGTGTTGATTAGGTCCCTAGCCTTCGGTACTGTCTCTTGTTCTTTTGTTTGTGGTGATTTTTTCCGCCTTGTCATTTTGTCCAGATAAGAGGATATGAAGGAGCAAATAAAGTACTAAAAGGGTGGCAAAGACCCCGGAAAATTGCGCTGTAACCAAATGAGAAGAGACCCCAAATTGTGGGGGGGAGAAAGGGGATAAAACAGCTTCTGAAAAAAAAAGAAAAAAAAAAAAGAAAGAAAAAAATTTAAAAAATAAAACAAATAAAAAAATACAAAAAAGAAAGAAAAAATATATATATTTAGATGAACTAGTCAAAAAATGTTAAAAAAGAAAAGGGTAAAAGTTTTAAAAAATTTAGCAGAAGAAGAAAAAAGAAAAAAGAAAAAAAATTGAAAAAAGAAAAAAAAATTGAAAAAAGAAAAAAAAATTGAAGTAGCCGCAAGACTAAAGAATCATGGGGAGAAAGCCATGAGTTCCGTGCTTTGCTTTCTCCTCCTCTGGAATTGCTCTGCTGTCTTAGGAATTGAATCTGCTTTCTCCTTGATAGATGAAATTCGTTCTGGCTGGATATTTTGTTGATCTTCTGGGGGAGGGGCCTGTTGTAGTGACTCTCAAGTGTCTTTGCCCGAGGCGGGATTGCACCGCCCTTACCGGCGGCCGGACTAAGTAATCAGCTCGGGTTCGCTTTTGGGAGCTTCTGTTCCCTGAACGCTTTCCGTAGAGTTCCGGAGGACGGGAATGAAAATGGCGGCCTCCCAGTCTCCGGCCCGGAGGAGCCGAGAGCCTGGGGCCCCACTCCTCAGTGCGTCCCCAGAGGACAGCACCCAATCACTCCCGTATCCCCAGCCTCTAGCCGCGCTCCGAGCTCACCCAGCCCGCGACCAGTTCAAGGTATCCCCGAGCTGAGAGTTCAGTCCTCGGCTCTGTCTTGGCAGCCGGCTTCTCCGTTCTAATAGCTCCGAGCTCTCCGACACTCCGACACCCCTGATCCTTCTGTGACCCTGCGGGGCCTGGGGCCACGCTGGCCCCGCGTGGGCTTCACCCCGGTTTAGCCCCTGGAGCAATGTCCCTCAGTGGAACAGACTTTTAAAAGTCCTGATTTTGTGCTCCGTTGCTCCGCCGCTTGCCGGGAGCCGGCCCCTCCCCCCACGGTCTATCTTCCCGTCGTTTTAGATTCACTTCTCCGCCAGTCCTACCTTTCAGAAAGTGGTTGATTTTCTGTTTCTAGAGTTGCTGTTCTTCTTCTCTTCGCTCTCCCGTTGGATTTGTAGGTGTTTGCAATGTTTAGATAAGCTATCGAGCTGATCTCCTGCTACCTGATGTAGTCTCAGGCTGCTACTTCTCCGCCATCTTGACTCCTCCTTATTTATTTATTTTTAACATTCCTTTAGCACCCCCAGACTGTGAAAGATTTTCCTTTTCCATTCCCAGTACTAATCCTAAAGAACCTTCTAAACGGTATCAATGGCAGGTTGGACCTCAAGGTATGGCTAATAGTCTCACTCTGTTCCAGGAATTCGGTTCTCGTTCAATTACTCCGTTTCAAGCACAATATGAACCCCTGGTATATTGCATACACTGTATGGATGATATCCTATTAACAGCGGATAAGGAGTAGATTTTACAACGCACCTCTCCCTATTTCGTTACTCAATTACAATAATAAAATTTGGTAGTCGCCCCTGAAAAGGTGCAGAAATTGGAACCTTGTGAATCACTGGGATATGTCACTGAGAATCCAAGAATCCATCCTCAAAAAGTTTCCTTAAGGACACAATCTTTGTGCACCCTGAACGATTTTCAACAATTATGAGGAGGTACGCAATGGATTAGACGCTTTTTACATTGAACAGCTGCTGATATGAAGCCCTTGGTTGATATCCTAAAAGGGGATCGTTTTCCTCATCCGCCGCTGGAACTTTGAACCAGTTGTAACAGCGTTACAACTAGTCCATGATAAACTATCACAAGCCCAGCTGTGTCAGTATGATCCTGCCATGACAATATATCCAATCTTATTAAAGCCATTCAGATGACCTAAAGCAGTGATAGGGCAAGTTCATGGGCCTTGGAGTGGATTCATTTAGCTTGACACCAACTCCATGTCATCACTGGGAAGGTAGAGTTATTATCACAACTAATTCCATGGGGTCGTCAGAGGATTATTCATAGTACGGGAAAGGAACCTGAATTCTTGGTCCTACCCAAGGAAACAACTGAGCATGTGCAAACGGTATTTATGTCTCAATCTTTTCCAAACTTTGGCTCTACCTTTCAAATAGCACACTCTACAGGTATTCCATATAACACTCAGGGAAAGGCCATTGTTGAGTATGCAAATAGTACTCTTAAATCTTACCTTAAATGATTACAAGACGTGGAGATACTACAGGGAAAAGTTAAATGTTCCCCGCAGATGCATTGAAATTTAAGCTTCTAGGTTTTAAATTTTCTTGAGAGATTTAACTTATTGATTTGACAGATGAGATCACAGGTAGGCAGAGAAACAGCCAGAGAGAGAGGAAGGGAAGCAGTCTCCCCGCTGAGCACAGAGCCAGATGCCGGTCTGGATAACAGGTCCCTGGGAACATGACCTGAGCTGAAAGCAGAGGCTTTAACCCACTGAGCTACCCAGGTGCCCCTATGTTTTAAATGTTTTGAATATTGATGAAATAGGTCACGCACCTTCTGAATGACTTCTACCTTCTCCCTTATGCTAGGTGGAGTTACCCCCTGACGGGCACTTGGAAGGGTCCTGATCCTGTCCTTCGCTGAGGGTGTGGTGAGGTTTGGGTTTTTCCTGGGGATGAAGATACCTTGCGCTGGCTCCCAGAAAGGTGGTGCTGACTCCTCCCCTCTTAACCCGAGGATGGCTCACCTCAGGTTGAACGGCAAGAACAGAGGGAGAAGAAGAAGAAGACGCCTTCCCCCATTACAGCCCCAATTGGATAGAAGTTCTCCAAGTAAACCCTTGATCATCTCTCCTCATGGCCTCCCTGATTTCTCTATGACTGACTGTTCAAGGAAGGATAGAGAAGAACCACTGCGAGACCTTGCCTTCCCTCCTAGCTTCCCAATGCATCATGTGACCATTCCAGGAGGGATCTTGTCTATGGCTAGAGGAATGATCCATACAGAACTTTGGAAGCTGATTGCTGCCCAGGGTCCAATTGGGGTGCCAATAGCTAAGAGCGGTTAGACTAACACAAAAGACTTCAACCTAACCTCATGGGCCTGTGTTCCTAGACCTTTTGAACGGGTAGTGGGCTCGGGAACAAGAGTTCTCACCTCCTTTGCGGGGGGACACCTACTGTCTAACATCCATGGTAACCACTGTGTGTGAACTACTTGTTTATCATTCGAAAGTTCGCCTTGATGGAGTGGAACTACAAAAATATATATCAAGCATCAGTCAGTCTCAACTGGATGTAGTGAACCGTGCTGAAGTGCTTGCACATAACCTAGATAGCCTCCAAGGGTTGAACCCTGGTAACTGGTGGAAACATTCATTCTGGCTGTTTCCTGGACTTCGCCTTATGTTACTTACTCTCGTGTTCATATGGTGCATTCTACAGCTTTGTGCAGGACAGCAATGACTACATGCCCAAGCACAAATATATCTATCTTATCTTACTTAAAAAGGAAGGGGGAGCTCTGGGAGGCCACGATAAGGCTTGAGACGAGGACCAAACCAGACCCTGACTTGTGTCTCCTTTAGAGTCTGAATAGCCTCACCAAATATTTCGGATGGAAAATTTGATTAGCACTGAGAAAGTGTCTGTGTTTGTGTTGTGTGCTTGACAACGTAAATTCGCACACGTTTCCAAGTTAGATGCGACCCAATGGGTTGGGTTCATAAGCTCTTAACTGGTCCTTGCTGTTCCAGCAGAGCTCCTAAAACACTCTCAGGTTTTACTTCATACGAGACAATTGTACTAACATCAGCCATTGCCTACAGGTGTTGATCTGAAGTGGGCAACACAGGCCTGGTCTGGAGGGTTTTTTGCATGTGCAAAGTCTTTTGTAACCAGCTGAAAATAGTTCCTGTAGACTACAGAATGCCTCACTGCCCTGAAACAAGTCAGCACTGTTGGACATCCTCCTCAGTGCTCCTCCTGCCCCCATCTCTATTCTGAGTTTTGTCGTTTGTAATGGTTTTAATGATTTTGTAAGATGAAAATTATACAGGAGAAATGAAATTTATGGCTACCTTGAAGGAATAAGTGCTCTCCTTGCAACCTCGAGTTCTCATTGTGCAAATAATTATCACGCCGTGGATGGAGAACAATAACCCAGCTCTGAACGGCATGATTGGAACTGGAGGTTGTGGCTCTACATACGTATGTTGGGCCCAATCCATTTCTGCAGTTAAACCTTACTTGACTTGGATCATCCAGGGCCGAGCCTTTCTCGGTTCAGTTGACACAGGAGCGGATGTTTTAGTGATTGCTTCCCAAAACTGGCCTAAACATTGGCCTCTTGTGGATTCGGATACTTCTATTAGGGGCGTGGGACAAGTTGGAGGCTCCTAGTCTAAGTGTTGATTGCTTGAATTGGCCCTCTGCTGAGCGCCATCAGGGAGTATTGCAGCCCTTCCTGTTACAAGTTGACCTTCATCTGTGGGGTTAGGATATTTTAACCGATATGGCTGCTTTCTTGAAAAACATCCCCTATTCCCAGGTCCAAACCATATTCGTCATCTCCATGGCCCTTATGGAAGATTTGAGATGCACACGGGGCAAGGGTTTAGGGAAGGATTTACTGGGAGAACCCAATGCGCTCCAGACACTATCCCAGCATTCCAAGGCTGGTTAGGGTTTTCTTCAGGGCCACTGAAATCCCCTCATGCCCTGCCTATCAAAGGGAAATCTAATGACCCTAGATGGGTGGATCAGTGGCCCTTGCCTGCGGAGAAATTGGCAGCAGCAGCAACTCGAATGGAAGATCAGCTACTTTTGGGTCATCTAAAGGAATCTTTTAGCCCTTGGAATACTCCTATCTTGGTAACTGACAAGAAATCAGGAAAATGGAGACTTTTGCAGGATCTAAGAGCAGGAAATGCCACCATGAAACCGATGAGGGCCCTTCAACTTGGACTCCCTCCACCATCGGCTATCCTTCTGCAATACTAATGAATTTTCTTCCTTGAAAAGAATTGATTGATTTTTTACCATTCCTTTGGCCCACCAAGAATGTGAACGATTTGCCTTTACCATACCCAGTACTAACCCTAAAGTACATGCTCAATGGTATCAATGGCAGGTTGGACCTCAAGGTATGGCTAATAGTCCCATTCTGTGCCAGGACTTTGGTTCTCATGCAATTTCTCGTTTCCAGCACAATTTGAACCCATGGTCTATTGCATACACTGAATGGATGACAGCTGAAACGGAGGATATTTTACAATGAGCCTCTTCCTATTTCATTACTCAATTACAAGAATATTATTTGGTAGTCGCCACTGAAAAGGTGCAGAAATTGGAACCTTGTGAATCACTGGGATATGTCATTGAGAATCAAAGAATCCATCCTCAAAAAGTTTCCTTAAGGACACAATCTTTGTGCACCATGAACGATTTTCAACAATTGTGAGGAGATATGCACTGGATTATACCCTTTTTACATCGAACAGCTGTTGCCATGAAGCCCTTGTTTGGTATGCTAAAAGGGGATCGTTCAACATCCTCTCCAGGAACTTTGAACCAGAGTGCTAAAACAGCGTTACAACTAGTCCATGATAAACTATGACAAGCCCAGCTCTGTCAGTATGATCCTGACACGACAAGATATCGAATCTTCATAATGCCGTTCAGATGACCTTTAGCAGTGATAGGGCAATTTCATGGGCCTTGGAGTGGATTCATTTAGCTTGACACCAACTCCATGTCATCACTGGGAAGGTAGAGTTATTATCACAACTAATTCCATGGGGTCGTCAGAGGATTATTCATAGTACGGGAAAGGAACCTGAATTCTTGGTCCTACCCAAGGAAACAACTGAGCATGTGCAAACGGTATTTATGTCTCAATCTTTTCCAAACTTTGGCTCTACCTTTCAAATAGCACACTCTACAGGTATTCCATATAACACTCAGGGAAAGGCCATTGTTGAGTATGCAAATAGTACTCTTAAATCTTACCTTAAATGATTACAAGACGTGGAGATACTACAGGGAAAAGTTAAATGTTCCCCGCAGATGCATTGAAATTTAAGCTTCTAGGTTTTAAATTTTCTTGAGAGATTTAACTTATTGATTTGACAGATGAGATCACAGGTAGGCAGAGAAACAGCCAGAGAGAGAGAGGAAGGGAAGCAGTCTCCCCGCTGAGCACAGAGCCAGATGCCGGTCTGGATAACAGGTCCCTGGGAACATGACCTGAGCTGAAAGCAGAGGCTTTAACCCACTGAGCTACCCAGGTGCCCCTATGTTTTAAATGTTTTGAATATTGATGAAATAGGTCACGCACCTTCTGAATGACTTCTACCTTCTCCCTTATGCTAGGTGGAGTTACCCCCTGACGGGCACTTGGAAGGGTCCTGATCCTGTCCTTCGCTGAGGGTGTGGTGAGGTTTGGGTTTTTCCTGGGGATGAAGATACCTTGCGCTGGCTCCCAGAAAGGTGGTGCTGACTCCTCCCCTCTTAACCCGAGGATGGCTCACCTCAGGTTGAACGGCAAGAACAGAGGGAGAAGAAGAAGAAGACGCCTTCCCCCATTACAGCCCCAATTGGATAGAAGTTCTCCAAGTAAACCCTTGATCATCTCTCCTCATGGCCTCCCTGATTTCTCTATGACTGACTGTTCAAGGAAGGATAGAGAAGAACCACTGCGAGACCTTGCCTTCCCTCCTAGCTTCCCAATGCATCATGTGACCATTCCAGGAGGGATCTTGTCTATGGCTAGAGGAATGATCCATACAGAACTTTGGAAGCTGATTGCTGCCCAGGGTCCAATTAGGGTGCCAATAGCTAAGAGCGGTTAGACTAACACAAAAGACTTCAACCTAACCTCATGGGCTTGTGTTCCTAGACCTTTTGAACGGGTAGTGGGCTCGGGAACAAGAGTTCTCACCTCCTTTGCGGGGGGACACCTACTGTCTAACATCCATGGTAACCACTGTGTGTGAACTACTTGTTTATCATTCGAAAGTTCGCCTTGATGGAGTGGAACTACAAAAATATATATCAAGCATCAGTCAGTCTCAACTGGATGTAGTGAACCGTGCTGAAGTGCTTGCACATAACCTAGATAGCCTCCAAGGGTTGAACCCTGGTAACTGGTGGAAACATTCATTCTGGCTGTTTCCTGGACTTCTCCGTATGTTACTTACTCTTGTGTTCATATGGTACATTGGACAGGTTTGTGCGGGACAGCAACGACTACGTGCCCAAGCACAAATATATCTATCCTGACTTACTTCAAATGGAAGGGGAGTTGGGGGAGGCCACGATAAGTCTTGAGACGGGGACCAAACCAGACTCTGACTTGTGTTTCCTTTGGAATCCGAATAGCCTCACCAAAGATTTAGGATGGAAAATTTGAGTAGCACTGAGTAAGCGTCTGTGTTTTGTGTTGTGCGCTCGACAACATAACTTCCCACACGTTTCCTAGTTAGATGCGAGCCAATTGGTTGGGTTCATAAGCTCTTAACTGGTCCTTGCTGTTTCAGCCCAGCTCCTAAAACACTCTCACGTTTTACTTCTTACGAGACAATTGGACTAACATCAGCCATTGTGTACAGGTGTTGATCTGAAGTGGGCAACACAGTCCTGGTCTGGTGGGTATTGGTGCATGGAGCAAAGTCTTTGGTAACCATCTGAAGATAGTTCCTGTTGGCTACAGAATGCCTCACTGCCCTGAATCAAGTCGGCACTGTTGGGTATCCTCCTCAGTGCTCCTCCTGCCTCCATCTCTATTCTGAGTTTTGTCGTTTGTAACAGTTTTAATGATTTCGTAAGATGAAGATTATACAGGAGAAATGAAATTTATGGCTAACTTGAAGGAAGGAGTGCTATCCTTGCAACCTCGAGTTCCCATTGTGCAAATAATTATCATGCCGTGGATGGAGGCCAATAACCCAGCTCTGAATGGCATGAGAGGAACTGGAGGTTGTGGCTCTACTGACCAATGTTGGGCCCAATTCATTTCTGCAGATAAACCTTACTTGACTCGGATCATTCAGTGCTGAGACTTTCTCGGTTTAGTCAACACAAAGCGGATGTTTCAGTGATTGCTTCCCAACGCTGGCCTAAACATTGGCCTCTTGTGGATTCGGATACTTCTATTCGGGGCATGGGACAAGATGGAGGCTTCTAGGCTAAGTGCTGATTGCTTGAATTGGCCCATTGCCAAGCGCCATCAGAGAATATATCAGCCATTCATGTTACAAGAAGACCTTCATCTGTGGGTCTGTGATGTTTTAACCGATATGGGTGGTTTCTGTAACAATAGCCCCTATTCCCTTGCCCAAACAATGTTCATCCTTGCAATGGCCCTTATGGAAAAATTGAGATGCAAGTGGGGCAAGGTTTTAGGGAACGATTTAGAGGGAGAACCCAATCTGCTCCAGAGACAATCGCAGCATTCCAAGGCTGCTTTGGGTTTCCTCAGGGCTACTGAAATCCCCTCCTGTGCTGCGGATTAAAGGGAAATCTAATCACCCTGTATGGGTGGGTCAGTGGCCCTTGCCTGCGGATAAATTGGCTGCAGCAGCGACTCAATTGGAAGATCAGCTGCTTTTGAGTCATCTAAAGGAATCTCTTAGCCCTTGGAATACTCCTGTCTTGGTAACTGACAAGAAATCAGGAAAATGGAGACTTTTGCTGGATCTAAGGCAGGAAATGCCACCATGAAAACGATGAGGGCCCTTCAACCTGGACTACCTCCACCATTGGTATCCTTCTTCATTACTATTGAATTATCTTAGATATAAAGGATTTATTTATTTATTTATTTTTGACCATTCCTTTAGCACCCCCAAGACTGTGAATGATTTGCCTTTACCATTCCCAGTACTAAGCCTAAAGAACCTGGTAAACGGTATCAGTGGCAGGTTGGACCTCAAGGTATGGCTAATCGTCCCACTCTGAGCCAGGAATTTGGTTCTCATGCAATTTCTCCGTTTCAAGCACAATTTGAACCCATGGTCTATTGCATACACTGTATGGATGATATCCTATTAACAGCTTAAACGGAGATTTTACAACGAGCCTCTCCCTATTTTGTTACTCAATTGCAACAATAAAATTTGGTAGTCATCCCTGAAAAGGTGTAGAAATTGGAACCTTGTGAATCACTGGGATATGTCATTGAGAATCCAAGAATCCGTCCTCAAAAATTTCCTTATGGACGCAATCTTTGTGCACCCTGAAAGATTTTCAACAATTGTGAGGAGATATGCACTCTATTGTCCCTTTTTACATGGAATGTCTGCAGACATGAAGCCCTTGTTTGATATCCTACAAGGGCATCGTTCCCCATCCTCTCCTGGAAATTTGAACAAGGGCACTAAAACAGCCTTACAACTAGTCCATGATAAACTATCACAAGCCCAGCTCTGTCAGTATTATGCTGCCACAACAAGATATCAAGTCTTATTAGTGCCATTTGATGACCTTTAGCAGTGATAGGGCAATTTCATGGGCCTTTGGAGTGGATTCATTTAGCTTGACACCAACTCCATGTCATCAATGGGCAGGTAGATTTATTAACACCACTAATTCCCCGGGGTAGTCAGAAGATTATTCATAGTACAGGAAAGGAACCTGAATCCATTTTTTTTCAGTATTTAAATTTGTTTATTTTTTCAGCCTAACAGTATTCATTGTTTTTGCACAACACCCAGTACTCCATGCAATATGTGCCCTCCCTATTACCCACCAACTGTTCAGCCAACCTCCCACCCCCGACCCTTTGAAACCCTCAGGTTGTTTTCAGAGTCCATAGTCTCTTATGTTTTGCCTCCCCTTCCAATTTTTTTTTTATTAACATATAATGTATTTTTATCCCCAGGTGTACAGGTCTGTGAATCGCCAGGTTTACACACGTCACAGCACTCCCGATAGCACATACCCTCCCCAATGTCCATAGCCCGTACCCCTCTCCCAACCCCACCTCCCACCAGCAACCCCCCAGTTTGTTTTGTGAGATTAAGAGTCATTTATGGTTTGTCTCCCTCCCAATCCCATCTTGTTTCATTTATTCTTCTCCTATCCCCCTAACCTCCCATGTTGCATCTCCATGTCCTCATATCAGGGAGATCATATGAGAGTTGTCTTTGTCTGATTGACTTATTTCACTAAGCATGGTACCCTCTAGTTCCATCCACGTCATCGCAAATGGCAAGATTTCATTTCTTTTGATGGTTGCATAGTATTCCATTGTTTTTATATACCACATCTTCTTTTTTTTTCATTTTATTTATTTTTTCAGTGTAACAGTATTCATTCTTTTTGCACAACACCCAGTGCTCCATGCAAAACGTGCCCTCCCCATTACCCACCACCTGTTCCCCCAACCTCCCACCCCTGACCCTTCAAAACCCTCAGGTTGTTTTTCAGAGTACATAGTCTCTTATGGTTCGCCTCCCCTCCCCAATGTCCATAGCCCGCTCCCCCTCTCCCAATCCCACCTCCCCCCAGCAACCCCCAGTTTGTTTTGTGAGATTAAGAGTCATTTATGGTTTGTCTCCCTCCCAATCCCATCTTGTTTCATTTACTCTTCTCCTATCCCCCTACACCCCCATGTTGCTTCTCCATGTCCTCATATCAGGGAGATCATATGATAGTTGTCTTTCTCCGATTGACTTATTTCACTAAGCATGATACGCTCTAGTTCCATCCACGTCATCGCAAATGGCAAGATTTCATTTCTTTTGATGGCTGCATAGTATTCCATTGTGTATATATACCACATCTTCTTTATCCATTCATCTGTTGATGGACATCTAGGTTCTTTCCATAGTTTGGCTATTGCAGACATTGCTGCTAGAAAAATCCGCATACACGTCCGCTTCGGATCACTGCGTTTGTATCTTTATGGTAAATAACCAGTAGTGGGATTGCTGGGTCATAGGGTAGTTCTATTTTCAACATTTTGAGGAACCTCCATGCTGTTTTCCAGAGTGGTTGCACCAGCTTGCATTCCCACCAACAGTGGAGGAGGGTTCCCCTTTCTCTGCATCCTTGCCAGCATCTCTCATTTCCTGACTTGTTAATTTTAGCCATTCTGACTGGTGTGAGGTGATATCTCATTGTGGTTTTGATTTGTATTTCCCTGATGTCGAGTCATGTGGAACACTTTTTCATGTGTCTGTTGGCCATCTGGATGTCTTCTTTGCAGAGATGTCTGTTCATGTCCTCTGCCCATTTCTTGATTGGATTGTTTGTTCTTTGGGTGTTGAGTTTGCTAAGTTACTTATAGATTTTGGATACTAGCCCTTTATCTGATGTGTCATTTGCAAATATCTCCTCCCATTCTGTCAGTTGTCTTTTGGTTTTGTTAACTGTTTCCTTTGCTGTGCAAAAGCTTTTGATCTTGATGAAATCCCAATAGTTCATTTTTGCCCTTGCTTCCCTTGCCTTTGCCATTGTTCCTAGGAAGATGTTGCTGTGGCTGAGGACAAAGAAGTTGCTGCCTGCGTTCTCCTCAAGGATTTAGATGGATTCCTTTCTCACATTGCGGTCCTTCATCCATTTTGAGTCTATTTTCGTGTGTGGTGTAAGGAAGTGGTCCAATTTCATTTTTCTGCATGTGGCTGTCCAATTTTCCCAGCAGCATTTATTGAAGAGGCTGTCTTTTTTCCATTGGACATTCTTTCCTGCTTTGTTGAAGATTAGTTGACCGTAGAGTTGAGGGTCTATTTCTGGGCTCTCTATTCTGTTCCATTGATCTATGTGTCTGTTTTTGTGCCAGTATCATGCTGTCTTGATGATGACAGCTTTGTAATAGAGCTTGAAGTCCGGAATTGTGATGCCACCAACTTTGGCTTTCTTTTTCAATATTCCTTTGGCTATTTGAGGTCTTTTCTGGTTCCATATAAATTTGAGGATTATTTGTTCCATTTCTTTGAAAAAAATGGGTGGTACCTTGATAGAGATTGCATTAAATGTGTAGATTGCTTTAGGTAGCATAGACATTTTCACAATATTTATTCTTCCAATCCAGGCACATGGAACATTTTTCCATTTCTTTCTGTCTTCCTCAATTTCTTTCATGAGTACTTTATAGTTTTCTGCCTATAGATTCTTAACCTCTTTGGTTAGGTTTATTCCTAGGTATCTTATACTTTTGGGTGCAATTGTAAATGGGATTGACACCTTAATTTCTCTTTCTTCTGTCTTGTTGTTGGTGTACAGAAATGCAACTGATTTCTGTGCATTGATTTTATATCCTGAGAATTTACTGAATTCCTGGACAAGTTCTAGCAGTTTTGGAGTGGAGTCTTTTGGGTTTTCCACATATAGTATCATATCATCTGCGAAGAGGGATAGTTTGACTTCTTCTTTGCCAATTTGGATGCCTTTAATTTCTTTTTGTTGTCTGATTGCTGAGGCTAGGACTTCTAGTACTATATTGAATAGCAGTGGTGATAATGGACATCCCTGCCGTTTTCTTGTCCTGAGCGGAAAAGCTTTCAGTTTTTCTCCATTGAGAATGATATTTCCGTTCGGTTTTTCATAGATGGCTTTGATAATATTGATGTATGTGCCCTCTATCCCTACACTTTGAAGAGTTTTGATCAGGAAGGGATGCTGTACTTTGTCAAATGCTTTTTCAGCATCTATTGAGAGTATCATATGGTTCTTGTTCTTTCTTTTATTAATGTGTTCTATCACATTGATTGATTTGCGGATGTTGAACCAACCCTGCAGCCCTGAAATAAATACCACTTGATCGTGGTGAATAATTCTTTTAATGTACTGTTGAATCCTATTGGCTAGTATTTTGGCGAGAATTTTTGCATCTGTGTTCATCAAGGATATTGGTCTGTAGTTCTCTTTTTTGGTGGGATCCTTGTCTGGTTTTGGGATCAAGGTGATGCTGGCCTCATAAAATGAGTTTGGACGTTTTCCTTCCATTTCTATTTTTTGGAACAGTTTCAGGAGAATAGGAATTAGTTCTTTATAAATGTTTGGTAGAATTCCCCCTGGGAAACGGTCTGGCCATTATCTTTTGTTTATTTGGAGATTTTTGAAGTCTGTTTCAATCTCCTTACTGGTTATGGGCCTGTTCAGGTTTTCTATTTCTTCTGGGTTCAGTTGTGGTAGTTTATATGTCTCTAGGAATGCATCCATTTCTTCCAGATTGTCTAATTTGTTGGCGTAGAGTTGCTCATAGTATGTTCTTATAATTGTCTGTGTTTCTTTGATGTTAGTTGTGATCTCTCCTCTTTCATTCATGATTTTATTTATTTGAGTCCTTTCTCTTTTCTTTTGATGAGTCTTCCCAGGGGTTTATCAATCTTATTGATTCTTTCAATGAACTAGCTCCTAGTTTGATATTTTTCTACTGTTTTTTGTTTGTTTGTTTGTTTCTATTTCATTGATTTCTGCTCTGATCTTTATGATTTCTTTTCTCCTGCTGGGTTTAGGGTTTCTTTCTTATTCTTTCTTGAGCTCCTTTACGTGTAGGGTTAGGTTGTGTACTTGAGACCTTTCTTGTTTCTTGAGAAAGGCTTGTACCGCTATATATTTTCCTCTCAGAACTGCCATTGCTGTGTCCCACAGATTTTGATCTGTTGTGTTTTCATTATCATTTGTTTCCATGAATTTTTTTCAATTCTTCTTTCATTTCCTGGTTGACCCATTCATACTTTAGAAGGATGCTGTTTAGTCTCCATGTATTTGGGTTCTTTCCAGCTTTCCTCATGTGATAAGTTCTAGCTTCAGAGCATTGTGGTCTGAAAATATGCAGGGAATGATCCTAATATTTTGATACCAGTTGAGACCTGATTTGTGACCCAGGATGTGATCTATTCTGGAGAAGGTTCCATGTGCACTAGAAAAGAATGTGTATTCTGTTGCTTTGGGATGAAATGTTCTGAATATATCTGTGATGTCCATCTGGTCCAGTGTGTCATTTAAGGCCTTTATTTCCTTGCTGATCTTTGGCTTGGATGATCTGTCCATTTCAGTGAGGGGAGTGTTCAAGTCCCCTACTATTATTGTATTATTATTGATGTGTTTCTTTGATTTTGTTATTAATTGGTTGATATAGTTGGCTGCTCCCACGTTAGGGGCATAGATATTTAAAATTGTTAGATCTTCTTGTTGGACAGACCCTTTGAGTAGGATATAGTGTCCTTCCTCATCTCTTATTATAGTCTTTGGCTTAAAATCCAATTGATCTGATATAAGGATTGCCACCCCAGCTTTCTTCTGATGCCCATTAGCATGGTAAATTGTTTTCCACCCCCTCACTTTCAATCTGGAGGTGTCTTCGCATCTAAAATGAGTTTCTTTTAGGCAACATACTGATGGGTTTTGTTTTTTTATCCATTCTGATACCCTGTGTCTTTTGATTGGGGCATTTAGCCCATTAACATTCAGGGTAACTATTGAGAGATATGAATTTAGTGCCATTATTAGCCTGTAAGGTGACTGTTACTGTAAAGTGTCTCTGTGCCTTTCTGATCTACTACTTTTAGGCTCTCTCTTTACTTAGAGGACCCCTATCAATATTTCCTGTAGTGCTGGTTTGGTGTTTGCAAATTCTTTCAGTTTTTGTTTGTCCTGGAAGATTTTGATCTCTCCTTCTATTTTCAATGATAGCCTAGCTGGATAGAGTATTCTTGGCTGCATGTTTTTCTCGTTGAGTGCTCTGAATATATCATGCCAGCTCTTTCTGGCCTGCCAGGTCTCTGTGGATAAGTCTGCCGCCAATCTAATATTTTTACCATTGTATGTTATAGACTTCTTCTCCCGGGCTGCTTTCAGGATTTTCTCTTTGTCACTAAGACTTGTCAATTTTACTATTAGGTGACGGGGTGTGGACCTATTCTTGTTGACTTTGAGGGGGGTTCTCTGCATCTCCTGGATTTTGATGATTGTTCCCTTTGCCATATTAGGGAAATCCTCTCCAATAATTCTCTCCAATAGACCTTCTGCTCCCCTCTCTGTTTCTTCTTCTTCTGGAATCCCAATTATTCTAATGTTGTTTCGTCTTATGGTGTCACTTTTCTCTCGAATTCTCCCCTCGTGGTCCAGTAGCTGTTTGTCCCTCTTTTGCTTGGCTTCTTTATTCTCTGCAATTTGTTCTTCTATGCCACTAATTCTTTCTTCTGCCTCATTTATCCTAGCAGCGAGAGCCTCCATTATTGATTGCACCTCATTAATAGCTTTTTTGATTTCTACTTGGTTAGATTTTATTTCTTTAATTTCTCCAGAAAGGGCTTTAATATCTCCAGAGAGGGTTTCTCTAATATCTTCCATGCCTTTTTCGAGCCCAGCTAGAACGTTCAGAATCGTCATTCTGAACTCTTGATCTGACATATTACCAATGTCTGTGTTGATTAGGTCCTTAACCTTCGGTACTGCCTCTTGTTCTTTTGATTGTGGTGATTTTTTCCGTCTTGTCATTTTTGTCCAGATAAGAGGATATGAAGGATCAAATAAAATACTAAAAGGGTGGTCAAAACTATAAGATACGTAGGAATAAACCTAACCAAAGAGGCTAAGAATATATACGCAGAAAATTATAAAGTACTCATGAAAGAAATTGAGGAAGACACAAGGAAATGGAAAAATGTTTCATGTTCCTGAATTGGAAGAATAAATATTGTAAAAATGTCTATGCTACCTAAAGCAATCTACACATTTAATGCAATCCCTATCAAAATACCATCCGTTTTTTTCAAAGAAATGGAAAAATTAATCCTCAAATTTATATGGAACCAGAAAAGACCTCAAATAGCCAAAGGAATATTGAAAAAGAAAGCCAAAGTTGGTGGCATCACAATTCCGGACTTCAAGCTCTATTACAAAGCTGTCATCATCAAGACAGCATGGTACTGGCACAAAAACAGACACATAGATCAATGGAACAGAATAGAGAGCCCAGAAATAGACCCTCAACTCTATGGTCAACTAACCTTCAGCAAAGCAGGAAAGAATGTCCAATGGAAAAAAGACAGCCTCTTCAATAAATGCTGCTGGGAAAATTGGACAGCCACATGCAGAAAAATGAAATTGGACCACTTCCTTACACCACACACGAAAATAGACTCAAAATGGATGAAGGACCTCAATGTGAGAAAGGAATCCATCTAAATCCTTGAGGAGAACGCAGGCAGCAACTTCTTTGTCCTCAGCCGCAGCAACATCTTCCTAGGAACAACGGCAAAGGCAAGGGAAGCAAGGGCAAAAATGAACTATTGGGATTTCATCAAGATCAAAAGCTTTTGCACAGCAAAGGAAACAGTTAACAAAACCAAAAGACAACTGACAGAATGGGAGAAGATATTTGCAAACGACACATCAGATAAAGGGCTAGTATCCAAAATCTATAAGGAACTTAGCAAACTCAACACCCAAAGAACAAACAACCCAATCAAGAAATGGGCAGAGGACATGAACAGACATTTCTGCAAAGAAGACATCCAGATGGCCAACAGACATGAAAAAGTGTTCCACATGACACGGCATCAGGGAAATACAAATCAAAACCACAATGAGATATCACCTCACACCAGTCAGAATGGCTAAAATTAACAAGTCAGGAAGTGACAGATGCTGGCGAGGATGTGGAGAAAGGGGAACCCTCCTCCACTGTTGGTGGGAATGCAAATTAGTGCAGCCACTCTGGAGAACAGCATGGAGGTTCCTCAAAATGTTGAACATAGAACTACCCTATGACCCAGCAATTGCACTACTGGGTATTTACCCTAAAGATACAAACACAGTGATCCGAAGGGGTACGTGTACGCGAATGTTTATAGCAGCAATGTCTACAGTAGCCAAACTATGGAAAGAACCTAGATGTCCATCAACAGATGAATGGATCAAGAAGATGTGGTATATACACACAATGGAATACTATGCAGCCATCAAAAGAAATGAAATCATGCCATTTGCGACGACGTGGATGGAACTAGAGTGTATCATGCTTAGTGAAATAAGTCAATCGGAGAAAGACAACTATCATATGATCTCCCTGATATGAGGACATGGAGAAGCAACATGGGGGGGGTAGGGGGATAGGAGAAGAATAACTGAAACAAGATGGGATTGGGAGGGAGACAAACCATAAATGACTCTTAATCTCACAAAACAAACTGGGGGTTGCTGGGGGGAGGTGGGATTGGGAGAGGGGGAGGGGGCTATGGACATTGGGGAGGGTAAGTGCTATCGTGAGTGCTGTGAAGTGTATAAATCTGGCGATTCACAGACCTGTACCCCTGGGGATAAAAATACATTATATGTTTATTAAAAAAAAATTTGGAAGGGGAGGCGAACCATAAGAGACTATGGACTCTGAAAAACAACCTGAGGGTTTTGAAGGGTCAGGGGTGGGAGGCTGGGGGAACAGGTGGTGGGTAATGGGGAGGGCATGTTTTGCATGGAGCACTGGGTGTTGTGCAAAAAGAATGAATAGTTACGCTGAAAAAATAAATAAAATGGAAAAAAATACATTATATGTTTATAAAAAAAATTGGAAGAGGAGGCAAAACATAAGAGACTACGGACTCTGAAAACAACCTGAGGGTTTTGAAGGGTCAGGGGTGGGAGTTTGGGGGAACAGGTGGTGGGTAATAGGGAGGACACGTTTTGCATGGAGCACTGGGTGTTGTGCAAAAACTATGAATACTGTTACGCTGAAAAAATAAATAAATTTTTAAAAAAAGCTACAAAAAAAAATACTAAAATGGTGGCAAAGACCCCAGAATAATGCACTGTAACCAAATCAGAAGAGACCCCAAATTGTGGGGGGGAGAATAGGGATAAAAGAGGTTCAGAAAAAAAAAGAAAAAAATTAAAAAATTTAAAAAATAAAGAAAAAATATAAAAAAGAAAGAAAAAAATATATATATTTAGATAAAGTAGTCAAAAAACATTAAAAAAGAAAAGGGTAAAAGTTTTAAAAAGTTTAGCAGAAGAATAAAAAAGAAAAAAAAATTGAAAAAAGAAAAAAAATTGAATTAACCACAATACTAAAGAATCATGGGGAGAAAGCCATGAGTTCTGTGCTTTGCTGTGTTAGGAATTGAACCTGTTTTCCTTGATAGATGAACTTCGTCCTGGCTGGATATTTTGTTGATCTTCTGGGGGAGGGACCTGTTGTAGTGACTCTCAAGTGTCTTTGCCCGAGGCGGGATTGCACCTCCCTTACCGGGGGCCCTACTAAGTAATCGGATTGGGTTCGCTTTTGGGAGCTTCTGTTCCCTGAATGCTTTCCGTAGAGTTCCGGAGGACGGGAATGAAAATGGCGGCCTCCTAGTCTCCGGCCCAGAGGAGCCGAGAGCCCAGGGCCCCACTCCTCAGTGCGCCCAGAGGACAGCACCCAATCACTCCCGTATCTCCAGCCTCCAGCCGCGCTCCGAGCTCACCCAGCCCGCGACCAGTTCAAGGTAACCCCGAGCTGAGATTTCAGCCCTTGGCTCAGTCTCTGTAGCCATCTTCTCTGTTCTAATACCTGCGAGCTCTGTGACACTCCGACACCCCCGATCCTTCTGTGACCCTGCGGGACCTGGGGCCACGCTGACCCTGCGTGGGCTTCACCCCGGTTAAGCCTCTGGAGCAATGTCCCTCAGTGGAACAGACTTTTAAAAGTCCTGATTTTGTGCTCCATTGCTCCGCCGCTTCCTGGGAGCCAGCTCCTCCCCCCGCGGTCTATCTTCCTGTCATTTTAGATTCACTTCTCCTCCATTCCTACCTTTCAGAAAGTGGTTGATTTTCTGTTTCTAGAATTGCTGTTCTTCTTCTCTTCGATCCCCCATTCGATTTGTATGTGTTTGCCATGTATAGATAAGCTATCGAGCTGATCTCCTGCTACCAAATGTAGTCTCAGCCTGCTACTTCTCTGCCATCTTGCTCTTCAGGAACCTGAATTCTTGGTCCTACCTGTGCAAACTACTGAGCGTGTGCAAACGTTACTTATGTCTCAAACCTTTCCAACATTTGGCAATAGCTTTCGAATAGCGCACTCTACAGGTATTCCATATAGCACTCAGAGAAAGGCCATCATTGAGTATGCAATTAATACTCTTAAATCTTACCTTCAAAGATTACAAGAGTTGGAGATACTACAGGGAAATGTTAAATGTTCCCCGCAGATTCATTGAAATTTAAGCTTCTAGGTTTTAAATTTTCTTTAAAGATTTTATTTATTTCTTTGACAGATGAGATCACAGGTAGACAGAGGGGCAGCCAGAGAGAGAGGAAGGGAAGCAGTCTTCCCGCTGAGCAGAGATCCAGATGCCGGTCTCGATCCCAGGACCCTGGGATCCTGACCTGAGCTGAAAGCAGAGGCTTTAACCCACTGAGCTACCCAGGTGCCTCTATATTTTAAATGTTTTCAATGTTGATGAAGTAGGTCGCACACCATCTGAATGCTTTTGGCATCCAGACTTCTACCTTCTCCCTTATGCTAGGAGGAGGGACCCACAGACAGGCACTTGGAAGGGTCCTGATCCTATCCTTCGCTGACTGCGCTGTTTGGTTTGGGTTTTTCCTCAGGATGAAGATTCCTAGCCCTGGCTCCCAGAAGGGTGGTGCCGAATCCTTGCCTCTCCACCAGAGGATGTTTCACCTCATGGTGAACGGCAAGAACAAAGGAAGATGAAAAAGACGACTTCCCCCATTACAGCCCCAATTGGATAGAAGGTCTCCAAGTTAAGCTCTTGATCATCTCTCCTCACGGCATCCCTGATTTCTCTATGACTGACTGGTCAAGGAAGTATAGAGAAGACCCTCTGCGAGACCATGCCTTCCCTCCTAGCTTCCCAATGCATCATGGGACCATTCCAGGAGGGATATTCTCTATGGCTAGAGGAATGTTCCATACAGAAATTTGGAAGCTGTTGCTGCCCTGGGACCAATCGGGGTGCCAGTAGCTAAGAGCGGTTAGACTAACACAAAAGACTTCAACCTAACCACATGGGCCTGTGTTCATAGACCTTGTAGACGGGTAGTGGGCTCGGGAACAAGAGTTCTCACCTCCTATCCGGGGGGACACCTACTGTCTAACATCCATTGTAACGACTGTGTGTGAACTACTTATTTATCATTCGAATGTTCGCCTTGATGGAGTGGAACTACAAAAATATATATCAAGCATAATTCAGTCTCGACTGGATGTAGTGAACCCTGCTGAAGTGGTTGCACATATCCTAGATAGCCTCCATGGTTTGAACCCCGGTAACTGGTTAAATCATTCATTCTGGCTGTTTCCTGGACTTCTCTGTATGTTATTTACTCTTGTGTTTGTATGGTGCATTGTACAGGTTTGTGCGGGACAACAACAACTACGTGCCCAAGCACAAATATATTTATCTTGACTTATTTAAAAAGGAAGGGGAACTGTGGGAGGCCACGATAAGGCTTGAGACGAGGACCAAACCAGACCCTGACTTGTGTCTCCTTTAGAGTCCGAATAGTCTCACCATAGATTCAGGATGGAACATTTGAGTAGCACTGAGAAAGTGTCTGTGCTTTGTGTTGTGTGCTCCACAACTTGACTTCCCACATGTTTCCAAGTTAGATGAGAGCCATTTGGTTGGGGTCATAAGCTCTTAACTGGGCCTTGCTGTTCCAGCACAGCTCCTAAATCACTCTCAGGTTTTACTTTTTACGAGACAATTATACTAACATCATCCATTTTGTTCAGGTGTTGATCTGAAGTGGGCAACAAAGGCCTGGTCTGGAGGGTTTTTGTGCATGTAGCAAAGTCTTTTGTAACCAGCTGAAGATAGTTCTTGTTGGCTATAGAATGCCTCACTGCCCTGATCAAGTCGGCACTGTTGGACATCCTCCTCAGTGTTCCTCCTGACCCCATCTCTATTCGGAATTTTTTTCGTTTGTAATGGTTTTAATGATTTTGTAAGATGAAGATTATACAGGAGAAATGAAAATTATGGCTACCTTGAAGGAAGGAGCGCTCTCCTTGCAACCTCAAGTCCCTATTTTGCAATTAGTTATCATGACGTGGATGGAGACCCAAAACCCAGCTCTGAAAGGCACGAGAGGAACTGGAGGTTGTGGCTCTACTGACATATGTTGGGACTAATTCATTTCTGCAGATAAACTTTAATTGACTCTGATCATTCAGGTCTGATCATTTGCCGAGTTAGTGGACACAGGAGTGGATGTTTCAGTGATTGCTTCCCAACGCTGGCCTAAACATTGGCCTTTTGTGGATTCGGATACTTCTATTAGGGGCTTGGGACAAGATGGATGCTCCTAGGCTATGTGTTGATTGCTTGAATTGGCCCACTGCTGAGGACCATCAGGGAGTTTTTCAGACGTTCCTGTTACAAGTTTATCTTTATCTGTGGGGCTGTGATGTTTTAACTGATATGGCTGCTTTCTTTCAGGACAGCCCCTATTCCCAGGCCCAAACCATGTTTGTCATCACAAAGGCCCTTATGGAAGAATTGAGATGCAAACGTGGCAAGGGTTTAAGGAAGGATTTACAGGGAGAACTCAATCTGCTCCAGAGGCAATCACAGCATTCCAAGGCTGGTTTGGGTTTTCCTCAGGGCCACGATAATCTCTTCCTGCACTGCCTATCAAAGGGAAATCTAATAACCCTGTTTGTTTGGATCAGTGGCCCTTGCCTGCGGAGAAATTGGCAGCACCAGCAACTCGAATGGATGATCACCTGCTTTTGGGTCATCAAAAGGAATCTTTTAGCCCTTGGAATACTCCTATCTTTGTAACTGACAAGAAATCAGGAAAATGGAGACTTTTGCATAATCTGAGGGCAGGAAATGCCACCATGAAACCTATTAGGGCCCTTCAACCTGGACTACCTCCACCATCGGTTATCCTTCTTCAATTCTAAAGAATTATCTTAAATGCAAAGCATTTATTTATTTATTTATTTATTTATTTATTTTTTACCATTCCTTCCCCCCCCTCAGACTGTGAAAGATTTGCCTTTACCATTCCCAGTACTAAACCGAAAGAACCTACTAAACGGTATCAATGGCAGGTTGGACCTCAAGGTATGGCTAATAGTCTCACTCTGTGACAGGAATTTGATTCTCGTGCAATTTCTCTGTTTCGAGCACAATTTGAACCCATGGTCTATTGCATACACTGTATGGATGATATCCTATTAACAGCTGAAATGGAGGAGATTTTACAACGAGCCTCTCCCTATTTCATTACTCAATTACAACAATAAAATTTGGTAGTCCCCCCAAAAAGGTGCAGAAATTGGAACCCTGTGAATGCCTGGGGTATGTCATTGACAATCAAAGATTCCGTCCTCAAAAAGTTTCCTTACGGACGCAACTTTTGTGCACCCTGAACGATTTTCAACAATTTTGAGGAGATATGCACTGGATTGGACCCAAACCATAAAATCCCGCTTAATATGAAAACCCATTCTGGAGGTGTTTTCCCAGTTGAAGAAAGAAGTTAGAACAAGTACGGACTGTAGGCAAGTTGGATACTCTGAATGAAGTGCACACCAAGACCCTTAGACTTCCAAAACGATTCATCGTTCTTAAGGTGAAGTCTCATAAGTGGCAGTGTGTTCAAAGTTCAGGAAAGAACTTAGAACAAAGGCGGACTATAAGCAAGTTGGAAGCTCTAAGTAAAATGCAGCTAAGGCCCTAATCCTTCCAAAAGGTATAAATGCTCTGAAGGTGCAGAGACATAAGCAGCAGTCTGTTCCCAGTTCAGGAAGGAACTTAAAAAAGGGAAGACTATAAGCCAGTTGGATACTCTGAGTTAAGTGCACGTCCAGTCCCTTATGCTTCTAAAACGTATAATCGCACTTAAGGTGAAGTCTCATAAGTGGCAGTGTGTTCCCAGTTAAGGAAAGAATTTAGAAGAAGGGCGGACTATAATCTTGCTGGATACTCTGAGTTAAAGGACACACAAAGACATTTATTATTCCAAAACATAAATGCGATCTTAAAGTGAAGATTCATAAATGGCAGTTTGTTTCCAGTTGTGGAAAGATTTAGAACAAGGCCACACTATAGGCAAGTTGGATACTCTAAAGTAAGTGCACGCCAAGTCCCTTATGCTTCCAAAACAGATAATCGCTCTTAAAGTTAAGTCTCATAAGAGGCAGTGTGTTCCCAGTTAAGGAAATAATTTAGAACAACGGCGGACTATAAGCTTGTTGGAATATCTGAGTTAAGGACACGCAAAGACCCTTAGGCTTCCAAACCATAAACTCGATCTGAAGTGAAGATTCCTATGTGGCAGTTTGTTCCCAGTTGTGGAAAGAAGTTAGAACAAGGCCACACTATAGGCAAGTTGGATACTCTAAGGTAAGTGCACGCCAAGTCCCTTATGCTTCCAAAATGGATAATCACTCTTAAGGTTAAGTCTCATAAGTGGCAGTGAGTTCCCAAGTGAGGAAAGATCTTAGAAAAAGGGCAGACTATAAGCATGTTGGACACTCTGAGTTAAGTTCAAGTGAAGGCCATTATGCCTCCAAAACCTACAAACACACTGAAGCCGAACACTCCTAAATGGCAGTGTTTTCCCAGTTGAGGAAAGGTGTTAGAACAAGGGCGGACTCTAGGCAGGTTGGAGAATCTGAGTTCAGTGCTCACCAATGCACTTCTGCTTCCAAAACGTAAAATCCTGCTTAATACGAAAACCCATTCTGGCAGTGATTTCCCAGTTGAGGAAACAAGTTAGAACAAGGACGGACAGTAGGCAAGTTGGATACTCTGAATGAAGTGCACACAAAGTCCCTTTGACTTCCAAAGTGTATCATCGCTCTTAAGGTTAAGTCTCATACGTGGCAGTGTGTTCGCAGTTCAGGAAAGAACTTAGAACAAAGGCAGACTTGAAGCAAGTTGGAAGCTGTAAATAAAATGCAGGTTAAGACCCTTATCCTTCCAAAACATATAAACGCTCTGAAGTCGAAGAGACATATGCAGCCGTATGTTCCCAGTTCAGGAAAGACCTTAGAACAAGGGCACACTATAAGCCAGTTGGATACTCTGAGTTAAGTGCACGTCCAGTCCCTTATACTTCCAAAATATATAATGGCACTTAAGGTTAAGTCTCATAAGTGCTATTGTGTTCCCAGTTAAGGAAAGAATTAATAACAAGGGCAGACTATAAGCTTGTTGGAAACTCTGAGCTTAGGGCATGCAAAGACGCTATGCTTCCAAAACGAAAACTCGATCTAAAGTGAAGATTCATATGTGGCAGCATGTTCCCAATTGTGGAAAGAAGTTAGAACCTGGGTGCACTAGAGGCAAATGGCATACTCAGAGTTAATTGCACGCCAAGACCCTTATACTTCCAAAACCTATACTCGATCTGAAGTGAAGATTCATATGTGGCAGTGTGTTCCCAGTTGTGGAAAGAAGTTAAACAAGGCCGCACTATAGGCAAGTTGGATATTCTAAGGTAAGTGCACACGATGTCCCTTATGCTTCCAAAACGGATCATCACTCTTAAGGTAAAGTCTCATATGGGGCAGTGAGTTCACAAGTGAGGAAAGATCTTAGAACAAGGGCATACTATAAGCATGTTGGATACTCTGAGTTAAGTTCAAGTGAAGGCACTTATGCTTCCATAACCTACAAACGCACTGAATATGACTACTCATAAATGGCAGTGTTTTCCCAGTTGAGAAAAGGTCTTAGAACAAGGGCGGACTCTATCCAGGTTGGAGACTCTGAGTTCAATGCTCGCCAATGCGCTTCTTCTTCCAAATCTTAATATCCCGCTTAATACAAAAACCCATTCCGGCAGTGTTTCCCATTTGAGGAAAAAGTTAGAACAAGGACGGATTGTAGGCAACTTGGACACTCTGAATGAAGTGCACACCAAGTCCCTTAGAATTCCAAAACGTATCATCGCTTTTAAAGTTAAGTCTCGTAAGTGACAGTGTGTTTGCAGTTCAGGAAAGACCTTAGAACAAAGGCGGACTCTAAGCAAGTTGGAAGCTCTAAATAAAATGCAGGCTAAGTCCCTTATGCTTCCAAAACGTATAAACGCTCTGAAGGCGAAGAGACATATCCAGCCATATGTACCCAGTTCAGGAAAAACTTAGAACAAGGGCAGAGTATAAGAGAGTTGGATGCTCTGAGTTAAGTGCACGTCCAGTCCCTTATGCTTCCAAAACGTATAATCGCACTTAAGCTTAAATGTCATAAATGGCAGTGTGTTCCCAGTTAAGGAAAGAATTTAGAACAAGGGCAGACTTGAAGCCTGTTGGATACTCTGAGTTAAGGGCACGCAAAGACGCTGATGCTTCCAAAACGTAAACGTGATCATAAGTTGAAGATTCATAAGTAGGACCTCTATTATATTTCTATTTTAGCCAGAGGCTTCCATTGAGGTTAAACAATAACTTTGTTGTTTAAACCTTTAACTGTCCCTTCTCCCCTTCCCCCCAGGCACTTAAAAACAATTCCTGGAAATCAGCTCCAGGTGTGGAGGACAAGAAAAACATGGCTGGACCCAACTGAGTGTAGCCCTGACAAAAGTCCAGCAACTTGACAAAGCAAAAGCTGGCACTTTGCAATTTAAGAGTGGGTTAGCATAAGAATGGCCATCCTGAAGGCTGAAAGGCCATTTTACTGAACATCCCTAACAGGATGATTCTGGGTACCTGACTTGAGATGAGAGAAACTAGCTAACACCTGGGAAAACAACTTAATCATATACCACCAGGGGCGATTAGGTGGTGGCGCCACAAGGACCAGATGTTAATAAAAAACAAATAGTTAACTTGCAGAGTTCACAAACCAGCAAGACAGGAGTCTCCCTCGGTTTACAAATGTCCTAGTGATTTACAACAGAGAAGCCATCTTCTCAATAGCCCAGTTTCCAGAGACAAATAGCTCAGCTCCTTGAGGGCTAAGGTCGCCCTCTCCACCATAAAAGTGAAGGAGCTTGAGGCAGAGGGAAGGGTAAATAAAGTTAAATTTCTTTTGAACCTAAATCTCACTTAACCACCAGGGTGACACTGGGGTGGCAAGAAGTTAAACAAAGTTAAACTGTCAAAGTGCGGCAAAAGATATGTATGTAGCTATGAAAAAGTTCCTTGAAAATGCTATATAAACCCTTTGATTTGAGTGCTCGGGGTCCTTGTTGAAACCCGCTGTGCCAGACAGATACATACTGAAATCTGTTGAAACACCTGCTGGAAATAAACCTCGCTGTGTGACTTGCATTATTGAGAGTGTTCTCTGTCTCATTGAGGGGTGGTTGACTCTGTACCTTAACATGTGGAGGTTCCACCGAGATCTTAAGACCCCTTCTCATGGAGACAGATGACCCTGATCCCGAGGTTTAACTAAAGGAACCATGGCAGGAGGTTTGGCCACCTCCGAGAGGGGAGGGCTGAAACCGGTCCTCGACCAGAAAGACTGCAACAGGTCTCCAAAGAGGGCAGGACTGAAAAAGGTCCTCTGCCAGGGAGGCTGAAACAGGCCTCTGCCAAGTCCCAAATAGAGAATTCTCGTGGGCAGGAAGGAGCGGCTTATGGCCCCAGAGGCTCCGTTACTGGTAGTCGTGGGAGACATCCCTGACAGAAAGGGCCCCGATTACGTCCGCAGTGGAAGCCGTTTGGAGGGCGAGGTAAGGATTCTGAGGGGTGTGTGAGTGGAAAGGCGCCTGTGGATGTGGTGTGACTGACCGGCCAGTGGGCGTTAGAAGTGCATGGGGGCTTTTGGGAGGGACATCTCCTACTCTCCTTCTGAGGACAAGGTCCTCATCTGTGAAGAGAGCCGGCTGCCAGTTCGGCTGGATTCTCCCTTAGCTTCCTTCCAGTTTTGTCTTCACGGCGGCGCCGGATCCTTTGTCCTTGTGCGTGTGTTCTTGTTAATTGTTCTAAGTGTATTTGTCTTGCTGTGGACTGAGGACATGATGGGACAGACGCGGACAAATCCTCTGTCTCTGATGATTGACCACTTCTTGGACATCAGGGAAAGAGCTCATAACCTGAGCACTGACGTACGAAAGGGAAAGTTTCAGACTTTCTGCATGTCTGAATGGCCATCCCTTAATGTCGGATGGCCCCGGGAGGGAACTGTTCAACTACCTATTATCTTACAGGTTAAGGTCATCATTTTCAGAGAAAAACCACACGGCCACCCTGACCAAATACCTTACATTTTGGTCTGGCAAGATATGATCGAAGATCCCCCCCTCCTGGCTTAAACCTTTTACCTAACACCCTCCTCTCTAAGGGGCCGGGACGCCCCCACCAGCAGCTCTGAGTAAGGGCCACTGGGTGTGCAGTTGTCTTTGTCTTGTCTCTTTGTAGTCTGCTGTGCTGTTTGTTGTGTTTGAAGGAATGGGGCAAACAGAGAGTAAGGGAACTCCTACTCTTAAGGGCTATAACTGGAGCCAACTGGGGTTAGTCGAACTCCTGACAGAGACTTTAAGGAATATTCCCAATCAGCTGCCAAAGCAACTTTGTTTCGGGGACATTCCTTGCCCTCTCTGGCCCGATGGAGACCGCCTAGCCCCTTCCCCTTGCTGGTGGGAAAGCATGGTGTCTGCTCCTCTGTTGGAGTTGATAAGCTCTAAAACCGGGAAGCCTTTCTCTGCCTCCTGGCAGCACTTTGTTTCTTCTGTCTCCCGCTTCTCGTGTTTCTGCACCCCAACGTGCGTGCCACCTGCATGACTAGCTTCTCGATCATGCAACATGGCCCCTTCTCTCTTCACTGTCAAGGAGCAAGAAGAGCACCCCCTGGACTTAACACCCCCCACTCCAGATCTTCCCACCTGTGTCGCAGGTAAACATTCCAAGTGGAGTGGGCCCAGGAGGAACGTAAATCAGTATTTGAACTAAGTTAAGCTTGTTGGTCTAATTGAGATATACATGTCTTTTAAGTTATCAGCAGTAGATGTGGAAATTCAAAGTTTACTGAAGGTCAAATAAGCTCGTGTTATTCGTTAAAATCTGGGTTCAAATCTGTTGAAACCCGTTAGCAAAGAGATGACTAAACTGATGGTTCATTGTCTGTCTCAAAGTTGAATGGGCAATTGTTAAAATAGCTTTCAAAGTCTTTGCTAACCTGAAACTTTAAACCAAATGGGATAAAATGCTAGAGCACTGGTTGCTGGAACTAAGTTTGTGCTCTTGAAATCTGTTGGTAAACATGTTTTGTGCTTAACGGATTGATAAATTTGCCACCAAAAGGATCCTGTTGTAACAGTTCACATTGGTTCATATTTAATCTTCAGTAGAGGTTAAGGTATTTCTAAAAGTACAAAATTCTGTTAAGTGTAATTAAGACTGATGGAAATGAGAAAAGCAACTCTGTGTGTAAAAAAGTAGGAGATCTGTAAAAAGAGAGAAAAGCAGCCCTGAGGCCACTGTCGGAGCCAGACCCATTCCTAAAGAATGGAAGGGAAGACTGATCACCTCCCATTAGCCTGGGATACCCAAAGGGGAGGGTGTCCAACCTGTTTGAATCTGAAGAGTGCCTGACTGTGTGAATGTGTCTGTATGGCTCCACCGCTTCGGCTACGGAGTCTGAGTGGGCTGCACCCTGAGTCTCACGGGGTGTCATACGGCATAACGGTCATCTACTCCAGGGAGTAGACTGGTCCGGGGTTTCTACGGACAGACCTTAGCTAAGATGCTCCCAAGTTCCCTGAGGGATGCGAGCAGGACAGCATCTGAAAGATCCCCCTCCCTTTGTCTGCGACATCATTAAGATGGGAGGGAACCCCTGAGAACTCACTATCTTAGGGGGAAAAAAAAGGAAAGACACTGGTCTAAAAAAGCTGGTTTTCTCTCTGTTTAAAAGGGCAAAGGTTCTTAGGTTAATTGATCTGTTAAAAAAAAAAAAAGAGAATGTTATGGTTTTCTCTTTTTGCCTGCCCAGAAAATTCAGTTTCTATGTTTTGTTTTATCAGGTGTTTAACATCCCTAATTATATTTAGGCGTGTGTTTTAAAACTTTCTAAGGTTTTAGCAATTGTCGACAAGATCTAAATTGGAAATGAGGTCTCTGACTCCTAAGACTTTCCCTTGATATACTAAGTTACTCAGTAAGGGCTGCTAAACCAATGATAAACCTTGGGTAAAGGCTGTAGCTACTCTAGAGGTTCTATACATTTACTAGAGTTTCATGTTTTGATAAGGGTCATCACTTGATATTTAACCCTATGTACTCTGTGTCTTTGTCATTTGTAATTGTTTTAGTTCTCTTGTAAGATGAATTCCGCCTTAAAGGAAATTCCTATGGGAAGACTTTCAGGACAAATACAGGTCTTTGATATGTTAAAATCCTGGGAACTGAAATGGGTACAGATTTACAGAAGTAAGGGCTACATTCGGATTAAACCAGAATTAGTAACATGGGACTAGATGAACTGAAAGGTTAAAGTGTTGTGTCTCTTAATGATTTGTCTTATTTTAAACATTACTAGTTCTGTAACGTTTGCTCCTCTAGACTGGGGATACTTTTCCCTTAAGTTACCTGTAATTTATAGAGATGTAAAAGTACTCATTTGTAAACAAATCAAGGCATTCAACTCTTCTCTCTGTCTGGACCCTCTGAAAACAATAGGTCTCAGCAAGTATTCTTTCTTCCTCGACAATCAGTCATTTGGGAAAGTTCCATAAGAATCTGTTCTCCTTGTAACAGGACAGCATTGGAAACTGGTTATTTTACCAAGGCTCTGACTGGGATGTCACATTTGAAAAGACTCATATATGACCAGACAGTTTAAAGGAACAAAGGTTGACTTTATGAAACCTGGAGCCATAAAGCCCTTTGGAACTGTTGGCCTGATACCTTGCTTACAGAGTTCCCAGCAGCCTTACCAGGTGAGTAAAGAATGCCACTCCCTGGCAGGGGCAGGGGCTCAGGTGGCCCAAGTTGACAGGGATTACAGGCATGTCTGATGGCAAGTACGTGGCTTGGCTTCTGGCCTGGAGAGGCTACTAAAAGTTCAACCTAGAGATTCCTTCTAAAACGTTCCAGCAAAGCAGATTCTAAAAGATCTATACGGTCACACTCACTGTTCTTGCTGAGCTTATGTAAATAATTAGGCCAGGTTTGTTAAAATTGGACTTGTTTTTCAAGTCAATTAGTCCTGATTTGGCTATCTCTGGAAATGAGGGTTATTTTAGAGAGAAAAATTATGTTTTAATACCATGCCTTTATGGGTGTTAAATCCCAAAGTGGATTGTTATTAAAGGTTTGTTTACCTGAACTAAACAGCTTAAGCTAAACTTCAGAGCAGTTACACGATAACCCGTGTAAAGGGTCTTGCCTTTGCCAGTCAGTCAGCCCTAGACAAACAGCCTTCCTGAGTGCCCCAGTATTGGCCATCCCAGACATTACCAAGCCCTTCCACTTGTATGTGGATGGAAAGCAGGGGTGACTAAAGGAGTTTTGACTCAGACTCGGGGGCCTTGGCAAAGGCCAGTAGCCTATCTTAGCTAAGAAACTAGATCCAGTAGCAGCTGGGTTCCCCCTTGCCTCTGCATAATTGCTGACACAGCCCTCCTGGTCAGAGATGCAGGTATATAAACAGAAGTGGACTAAATTAGACTAAGAAGGAGATTGGGCTAAGCCAAATACATCAGGACACTCATCTGGGGACACACAAGCTTAAGGAGCTCATGGGCAAGCAGTTTCAGGTTTCTCAATTAGGGCATTTGGCTCAAGATATGGTTGATAGATGTGCTCAATGTCAGGCGGACAGTGCTGGAGGAACTAGAATGGGAAGAGGGAAAAGAGAAAGAGGTAAGGAACCAGGAATTTATTGGGAAAAAGATTTTACAGAGATGAAACTGGGAAAATATGGGCACAAGTATATGTTCATTTTTGTAGATACCTTTTCAGGCTGAGTAAAGGCTTTTTTCTGCCTTTTTTCTGAGATGGCAGGAATGGTAACCAAAAAGCTGCTAGAGGTTTGGGTCACCTCTTGCGATGGGATCAGACAATGACGCTGCATTTGTGAGTTGGGTCTCACAGGTATTGGCCAAAGCTATAGGCACTAATTGGAAACTACATTGTGCCTACCAGCCCCGGGAAAATAGAAAGAATGAATTGGACTCTTAAAGAAACTTTGACAAAGTTAATTCTGGAGACTGGCGGTGGATGGGTAGATCTCCTTCCCTTCGCCCTCCTCAGGGCACGATGTACACCCTACTTAAATAAGGTGACCCCATTTGAAAGAATGTTCGCCCCCCCCCCGGCCTCAATTACAAGAGGTTGCTATAGCAGAAATGACTGATCAGTCTGTACTCCAGTCACTGCAGGCATGACAGTCTGTCTTAAAGGGAGCCCCTGCAGGGATTTGGACTGCCCACACTGGGATGGAGACGGAGGTGGAGCCACATCCCTACCAATCCGGAGATTTGGTTTGGATACCAAGTGGAAAACCTGGAGCCCCACTAGAAGGCACCGTTTACTGTCATCCTGACACAGCAATAATAGTAGAAGGCATCAGGGCCTGGATTCAGGCGGGTCACATCACATGAGCCGAGGATGAGAACGCCCCCCAGAGATGGATGCCGCTGCCGATGGACCCCACTGATCCTGGACTATAACTAAAAAGACTCAAAAAAAAAAAAAAAACAATGAGTTCTTTAAATTCATTGTTGCCCTTGTTGTTAAGATATAGGCGGGAGGTATAAGCAATTGCAAAATAAAAAGTGGGGCTTAACTTACTGGTTCTAATAAAAGGAAGGGGGGAGCTCTGCATAACCCTAGGAGAGAAATACTGTTCCTAGGTAAATCACACTGAAGTCATTAAAACAGCCTAGCAGTTGTTAAAAGGGAGTATAGAACTGGCTGAAGAGTCGAAGATTTGACTAATCTCCAAAGAAAAGGGGGGAGTGTAGGATCTATTTTATATTTCTATTTTAGCCAGAGGCTTCCATTGAGGTTAAACAATAAGTTTGTTGTTTAACCCTTAAACTGTCCCTGCTCCCCTTCCCTCAGGGGACTTAAAAACAAGTCCTGGAAACCAGCTCCAGGTGTGGAGGCCAAGGAAAACAAGGCTGTACCCATCTGAGTCTAGCCCTTACCTAAGTACAGCCATCTTGACAAAGCAAAAGCTGGCACCTTGCACTGTAAGTGTGGGTTAGCATAAAATGGCAATCCTGGGGCACCTGGGTGGCTCAGTGGGTTAAAGCCTCTGCCTTCAGCTCAGGTCATGATCCCAGGGTCCTGGGATCGAACCCCACATTGGGATCTCTGCTCCGCGGGGAGCCTGCTTCCTCCTCTCTCTCTGCCTGCCTCTCTGCCTTGTTGTGATTTCTCTCTGTCAAATAAATAAAATATTAATAAAAAAAAGAATGGCTATCCAAAGGCCGGGAGGCCATTTTACTAAGCATCCCTAACAGGCCAATACTGGGTATGTAACTTGAGATGAGAGAAACTAGCTAAAACCTGGGGAAACAACTTAATCATATACCACCAGGGTGGTTAGGTGGTGGCACCACAGGGACCAGATGTTAAAAAAAAAAAAAAGCAAATAGTTAACTTGCAGAGATCACAAACCAGCAAGACAGAAGTCTCCCTCGGTTTACAAATGTCCTAGTGATTTACAACAGAGAAGCCATCTTCTCAATAGCCCAGTTTCCAGAGACAAATAGCTCAGTTCCTTGAGGCCTAAGGTCGCCCTCGCCACCATAAAAGCGAAGGAGCTTGAGGCAGAGGGAAGGGTAAATAAAGTTAAATTTCTTTTGAACCTAAATCTCACTTAACCGCCAGGGTGACGCCGAGGTGGCAAGAAGTTAAACAAAGTTAAACTGTCGAAGTGCGGCACAGGATATGTATGTAGCTATGAAAAAGTTCCTTGAAAATGCTATATAAACCCTTTGATTTGAGTGCTCGGGGTCCTTGTTTGAATCCGCTTTGCCGGGCAGATACTTGGACCCCAACTAGCTGGAAATAAACCTCGCAGTGTGACTTGCATTATCGAGAGTGTTCTCTGTCTCACTAAGGGGTTGTCAACTCCATACTCTAACAACTCTAGGCCAGTTGGATACTCTGAGTTAAGAGCACGCCAAGGCCCTTATGCTTCTAAAACATATAATCACTCTAAAGGCTAACACTCATATGTGGCACTGAGTTCCCAGTTGAGGAAAAAATTTAGAACATGTACGGTGTCTAGAACGCTTGGATACTCTGAGTTAAGTGAACTCCAAGGCCCTTATGCTTCGAAAATCTATAATCTCTCTTAAGGCAAATACTCATAAATGGCAGTGTGTTCCCAGTTGAGGAAAGAAGATAGAACATGGACGGACTCTAGGCCGATTGGATACTCTGAGTTAAGTGTACGCCAAGGACCTTATGCTTCTAAAACCTATAACCACTCTTAAGGTGAACACTCATATGTAGCAGGTTGTTCCCAGTAAAGGAAAGAAGTAAGTACAAGGACGGAACCTAGGCAGGATGAATACTCTGAGTTAACTGCACGCCAAGGCCCTTATGCTTTCAAAACGTATAATCGCTCTAAAGGCTAACACTCATATGCGGCAGTGAGTTCCCAGTTGAGAAAAGAAGTTAGAACAAGGACGGACTCTCAGCAGGTTTGATACTGCGAGTTAAAAGCATTCAAGTGCCTTATGCTTCAAAAACCCATTAACGCTCTTGTGAATATTCATAAATGTCAGTGTTTTCCAAGTTGAGGAAAGTAGTTCTAACAAGGAAGGACTCTTGGCAGATTGGATACTCTGAATTAAGTACACGCCAAGACCTTTATGTTTCCAAAAGTTATAATCGTGCTTAAGGCAAACACTCATAAATGGCAGTGTGTTCCCAGTTGAGGAAAGAAGTTAGACCAAGGACGAACTCTAAGCACGTTGGATACTCTGAGATAAGTGCACTCCAAGGCCCTTATGCTTCCAAAAATATATCATGGCTCTTAAGGTGAACAATCATAAATGGCTGTGATTTCCCAGTTGAGGAAAGAAGTTAGAACAAGGACGGACTCCAGGCAGGTTGGATACCCTGAGGTAAGTGCAAGCCAACTCCCTTATGCTTCCAAAACTTATAATCCCGCTTAATATGAAAACCCATGAAAAGGCTGTGTTTTCCCTGTTGAGGAAGAAGTTAGAACAAGGACAGACACTAGGCAGGTTGGATACTCTGCGGTAAGTACACGCCAATATACTTCCAAAACATAAAATCGTTCTAAAGGCTAACACTCTTTGTGGCAGAGTGTTCTCAGTTGAGGAAAAAAGTTAGAACAAGGACAGACGCTAGGCAGGTTGGATACTCTGAGTAGAGTGCACGCCAAGGCCCTTATGCTTCCAAAACATATAATCGTACTGAAGGCTAACACTCTTAGGTGGCTAATGTTCCCAGTTGAGAAAAGAAGTTGGAACAAGGACGAACTCTAGGCTGTTTGGATATTCTGAGTTAAGTGCATGCCAGGCCCTTATGCTTTCAAAATGTATAAATGCTCTTATGGGGAACACTCATAAATGGCAGTGTTTTCCCAGTTGAGGAAAGAAGTTAGAACAAGGATGGACTCTAGGTAGGTTGGATACTCTGAGTGAAGTGCACGCCAAGGCCCTTATGCTTCCAAAATGTATAATCCCACTTAATACAAAAACTCATTCAATGCAGTGTTTTCCCAGTTGAGGAAAGAAGTTAGAACAAGGACAGAAGCTAGGCAGGTTGGATACTCTCAGTTAAGTGCACGACAAGGCCCTTATGATTCCAAAACATATAATCGCTCTTAAGGCTAACACTCCTATGTGGCAGAGTGTTCCTAGTTGAGAAAAGAAGTTAGAACAAGGACGCACTCTAGGCTGTTTGGATACTCTGAGTTAAGGGCACGCCAAAGCCCTTATGCTTCCAAAACTTATAAATGCTCTGAATGCCAACACCCATAAATGGCAGTGTTTTCCCAGTTGAGGAAAAAGTTAAAACCAGGACAGACTTTAGGCAGGTTGGATACTCTGAGTTAAGGGCACGCCAAGGCCCTTATGCTTCCAAAATATATATTCGTTCTGAAGGCTAACACTCTTATGTGGCTAGTGTGCCCAGTTGAGGAAAGAAGTTAGAACAAGAACCGACTCGAGGCTGGTTGTTTACTCTGAGTTCAGTGAATGCCAAAGCCCTTATGCTTCCAAAACATGGAAACGCTCTTAAGGCGAACACTCCTAAACAGCAGTGTTTTCCCAGTTGAGGAAAGAAGTTAGAACAAGGACAGACGCTAGGCAGGTTGGATAATCTAGTTAAGTGAAACCAAGGCCCTTATACTTCCAAAATATATAATCCCCCTTAATACGAAAACCCATTAAATGGCAGTGTTTTCCCAGTTGAGGAAAGAAGTTAGAACAAGGACAGATGCTAGGCAGGTTGGATATTCTGTGGTAAGTGCACGCCAAGACCCTTACGCTTCCAAAACCTATCATCGCTCTTAAGGCTAGTACTCACATGTGGCAGAGTGCTCCCAGTTGAGAAAAGAAGTTAGAACAAAGATGGACTCTAGGCTGGTTGGATACTGTGAATTAAGTGCAGGTCAAGTCCCTTATGCTTCCAAAACATACAATCGTTCAAAGTCTAACACTCTTATGTGGCAGAGTGTTCCCAGTTGAGGAAAGAATTTAGAACAAGAACGGACTTGAGGCCCGTTTTTTATTCTGAGTTAAGTACACGCCAAGGTTCTTTTGCTTCCAAAACCGTATAAACGCTCTTAAGGCGAACACTCATAAATGGCAGTGTTTTCCCAGTTGAGGAAAGAAGTTAGAAAAAAGACAGACACTGGGCAGGTTGGATACTCTATGTTAAGTGCACGCCAAGGCCCTTATGCTTCCCAAACATATAATCGCTCTTAAGGCAAACACTCATATGTGACAGAGTGTTCCCAGTTGAGAAAAGAAGTTAGAAAAAAAGACGGACTCTAGGCTGGTTGGATACTCTGAGTTACGTGCATGCCAAGGCCCTTGTGCTTCCAAAATTTATAATCCCGCTTAATACAAAAACCCAGGAAATGGCAGTGTTTTCCCAGTTGAGGAAAGAAGTCAGAACAAGGACAGATGCTAGCCAAGTTGGATACTCTCAGTTAAGTGCACGCCAAGGCCCTTATGCTTCCAAGACATTTAATTGCTCTTGAGGTGGACACTCATATGTGGCATTGTGTTCCCATTTGAGGAAAGAAGCTAGAACAAGGATGGATGCTAGGCTGATGGGATACTCTGAGATAAGTGCCTGCCAAATTGTTTATGCTTCCACAACGTGGAATGGCAATTCAGGCAGACACCCATAAATGGCAGTGTGTTCCCAGGTGAGGAAAGAAGATGCAGCAAGGACGGACTCGAGGCAGGTTGTATACTCTGAGCTAAGTGCACGCCAAGGCCCTTATGCTTCCAAGACATTTAATCGCTCTTGAGGTGGACACTCATATGTGGCATTGTGTTCCCATTTGAGGAAAGAAGCTAGAACAAGGATGGATGCTAGGCTGATGGGATACTCTGAGATAAGTGCCTGCCAAATTGTTTATGCTTCCACAACGTGGAATGGCAATTCAGGCGGACACCCATAAATGGCAGTGTGTTCCCAGGTGAGGAAAGAAGATGCAGCAAGGACGGACTCGAGGCAGGTTGTATACTCTGAGCTAAGTGCACGCCAAGGCCCTTATGCTTCCAAAACCTGTAATGGCTTTTAAGGCAAACATTCATAAGTAGCAGTGACTTCCCAGCTGACGAAAGTAGTTAGAACAAGGACGGACACTAGGCTGATTGGATACTCTGAGATAAGTGCCTACCAAAGCGTTTATGCTTCCACAACAAGAAATGGCAATTCAGGCAGCCACCCATAAGTCAGTGTCTTCCCAGTTGAGGAAAGAAGTTAGAAGAATTATGGACTTGAGAGTCAAGTTGCCGGGGAAGTAGGAGGCGCCGTTTCAACCTGTACCCTAAAGTGAGCTGTTTACCTACCAAAGAAATCAGTCCCAGATCAGAATTTCACTCGTCTGGATCTCTACAAGTGCAGAAGGTGCCAGTGGCAGGTAAAGCAGGGTGGGAATGTCAGACTTGATATCAGAAGATAAACAAAAGGGGGAGGGAGCCACCAGAGGTGACCGATTGGAAAGTAATACCCAATACGAGAGTGCCCTGCATCTGGGGTCCAGCATTAGCTTTGTTTCTTGCTGAAAGCACTCAAAAAAAAAAAAAAAAAAAAAAAAAAAGAGCAAAGCATCGTGTGGGGAAATTGTGGGAATTGGAGCAGTTAGGGATAGGGCTTAAGTTCCCAGACTCAGGACAGCCTCCCCTGGCACTGAGCCCTAGAGAGTGCTGCGGAGAAACCAGGTCTTGGTCCCTGAGCCCCCAGCGCCCTGAGCCGCCAGCGCGTCTGAGAATGCGTGGGGTCCGGGTCCTGTGAGGGACTGGGAGCATGGCCAGACGGCATTCCTGAAACTCGCGCATCCTACACCCTCCCCTGGGAGAGGTGCGCACAGGTGCTAGCGGGGAGCTCTTGCATCCTGAAAAACCAGGCATTCCCAGCCCGGGCCAGTGGGAAAATCTCAGTGTGCGATCGCTGCTTGGAACCTCTCTGACTGTCTGGAGCTGCCCAGACAGCCGTGGCTGCCATGGTATTGGGTACAAAGAGGAGATCCTGCATCCCCAAGGACTGTGACTCAGAACCTACTCTTCTAGCAGCTCTGCAGAGCATTCTGAGGTTTCTCTCTGAGAAAGAGGTCTGGGTGCAGTTTGCTCTCCTCTAAACCTCTAAAAACCATCAAAAGCTGTCAAGGCGAGAGGAAACAGATGAAAGAACATAAAAACCTCCAGTGGACAAAAGTTTTAAAAAAATGGTTTCCTCAGTGCCCACCCCCTTGAGGGGAGCAGAGGACCTAACTCAGGGAACATCATTGTCTGAAAACCCATGTGGCAGGCCCCTCCCCCAGAAAATCAACTCTGAAGGAAGAAAAAAAAAAGATGACAACAAGAGAACAACCACCACTACTTCATAAATACAACTTTTATTTTTATCTCTACCACTATTCTGGTTCTTTTTTCTTAATACATATAGATAATTTTTTAACCTATTTACCATCACAGTGAGATGTCCAGTACATCAAATCCCTTAATAACCTTCTAACCTGAACTTTTTGATACATACACCCATGTTTTTCTTTCGCTTTTCTATTTTTTAAAATTTTTTGTTTTTAATTTAGTTTAGTCTAGTTTATTCTTTTTTTAATTTTTATTTTCAAATATAGATATAGAGTTAAACTTCAAGGTAATCCCTTTTCCCCAATCAATGCTACCCCTATAGGCAAACCAATTTTTAATCCCCCTTTATCTTAGGAAAGTTGAGTCCCTTAACAAAAACATCAGGATATATCCAGGAAGAATCAAAATAATCTTCCTCTACAACACTGAGAATTTATAACCACTCTCCCATCGTTTCCTTCCTCCAGTGTTTCTGTGTATTTATGTTTGTCCCGATAGTATAAAAAACTTATACTTGGGGTTCTTTCTGATGAGGTTCTTCCTTTTTTTTTTTTTTGCTTTTAAATATATATAGTTATAGTTATAGTTATAGTTATATATATGCTTATATATATAGTTATATATATACTTATATATATACTCATATATTTATATATATTTTTTCTCTTCTCATATAGTTTTATCAATCTTTTCATTTGTCTGTTCTTTTTTGTGTACTTCATAAATCTTCCCTTGGTTCCCATTTGGGCTGAGTCTTCTCTTTTATTTTCCCTTTTTTTCCTCTCTCTCTCTCTCTCTCTCTCTCTTTTCTTTTCTTATTTTTTCTTCTTCTCTATTTCTTTTTCTTTTCTTTATTCTCTCATTTGGTTGGGGAATCCTGATTGCACAGAAGCGTTTCAGGGTGCACCTTGACTGCACAACAATTGATACATCCAGCTGCATCCGTTCAGTCATCTCTTACCAAAATGACTAGGATGAGGGATGCCCAACAGAAGAAAAATACAGAGGATGGACTTTCTGAAACAGAGCTAATGGGTACCGACATAGACAATATGTCAGCAAAGGAATTCAGGCTAACAATTATCCAGGCAATAGCTAGGTTGGAGAAAGCCATGGATGACCGAACGGAATTGATTAGGGCAGAACTGAAAGCCACCAGGGATGATGTTCATAATTTTAGGGCAGAACTGAAAGCCACCAGGGATGATGGTCAAAATGCTCTCAGTGAGTTCCAATCTAATCTAAATTCTCTAAAAGCTATGGAAACTAGCTTTAGATAGAAGATAGAATTAGTGATTTGGAGGACAAATGAATAGAGGGAAAGGATCAGGAGGAAGCCTGGAACAAACAGCTCAGAAGCCACCAAAACGGAATCAGGGAAATAAATGATGCCATGAAACGTTCCAACATCAGAATTATTGGAATCCCTGAAGGGGAGAAAAAAGAAATAAGTCTAGAAGATATAGTGGAACATGTTGTCTATGAAAATTTTCCCAATCTCACGAATGGAAACAACGTTCATGTAATAGAGGCAGAGAGGTTTCCCCCCTAGGTTTTAGATGCTTGAAAGTCCTTGCGACACCTTATAGTTAAAATGAAGAATTATCATTCAAGACAGACCCTCTTAAAAGCAGCTAGGACAAAAAGCTCCTTACATACAGAGGAAAGCCAATTAGAATAATGTCAGACCTGTCCACAGAGACCTGGCAAGCCAGGAAGGGCTGGCAAAATATATTCAGAGCACTGAATGAGAAGAATATGCAGCCAAGAATACTCTATCCAGCAAGATTGACATTCAAAATGGATGGAGAGATAAAGAGTTTCCAAGACCAGCAAAGCTTAAAAGACTATGCAGCCACCAAGCCGACACTGCAGGAAATACTAAGGGGGGTCCTATAAAAGAGAAAAAATCCCAAGGATATCATTGAACAGAAATAGAGAGACAATCTACAGACAGAAAGACTCCAAAGGTAACATGATGTCAATCAAAACGTATCTATCAATAATCACTCTCAATGTGAACGGCCTAAATGCGCCCATAAAACGACACAGGGTTGCGGACTGGATAAAACGACAGGACCCATCCATATGTTGTGTACAAGAGACCCATTTTGAAAATAAGGATACACCCAGACTGAAAGTGAAGGGATGGAGAAGAATCTTTCATGCCAACGGGCTTCAAAAGAAGGCTGGGGTAGTGATTCTCATATCAGATAAATTAGATTTTAAGCTAAAGACTGTAGTCAGAGATACAGAAGGACACTGCATAATTCTTAAAGGGACTATCCACCAAGATGGTCTAACAATTGTAATTATCTACACCCCCAGCATGGGAGCAGCCAATTACATAGAAAACTATTAATCAAGATAAAGAGGCATATTGATATGAATACACTAATGGTAGGAAATCTTAATACCTCTCTCAGTAATAGACAGATTGTTGAAGCAGAAAATTAAAAAAGAAATAGGAGCATTGAATGAAACATTGGACCAGATGGACCTCATAGACAAATACAGAACATTCCACCCTAAAACAACAGAATACTCATTCTTCTCAAGTGCACATGGAACCTCCGCCAGAATAGACCACATACTGGGTCACAAAGCCAGACTCAACCAGTACCAAAAGACTGACATTATTCCCTGCATATTCTCAGATCACAATGCTTTGAAACTGGAGCTCAATCACAAGGAAAATTTCGGAAGGAACTCAAACACCTGGAAGCTAAAGACCACCTTGCTTAAGAATGCTTGGATCAACCAGGAGATCAAAGAAGAACTTAAACAATTCATGGAAACCCGTGAGAATCAAGACACTCTGGTCCAAAACCTATGGGATACAGCAAAGGCGGTTCTAAAGGGGAAATTCATAGCCATCCAAGCCTCCCTCAAAAACATTGAAAAATCCAGAATACACCAGCTGTCTCTACACATTAAAGAACTGGAGAATCAACAACAAATCAAACCAACTCCACACGCAAGAAGGGAAATAATCAAGATTAGAGCAGAGATCATGAGGCAGACACCAGAGACACAGTAGGACGTATCAATGAAACTAGAAGCTGGTTTTTTGAAAGAATCAATAAGATCGATAAACCATTGGCCACACTAATCCAAAAGAAAAGACAGAAAGCCCAAATTAATAAAATGATGAATGAAAAGGGAGAGATCACAACTAACACCAGGGAAATAGAAACAATCATCAGAATTTATTACCAACAGTTATATGCCAATAAGCTAAGCAATCTAGACGAAATGGATGCATTCCTGGAAAACTATAAACTCCCAAAAATTCCACCAGGAAGAAATTGAGAACCTGAAGAGACCGATATCTAGTAATGAGATTGAAGCAGTGATCAAAAACCTCCCAAAAAACAAGAGCCCAGGACCTGACGGATTCCCTGGGGAATTCTACCAAACTTTCAAAGAAGAAATAACACCAATTCTCCTGAAGCTGTTCCAAAAAAATTGAAGCAGAACTTCCAGACACTTTTTTTCCAGACTTTTTTTCTGAAGCCAGCATTTCCCTGATCCCCAAACCAGGCAAAGACCCTACCAAAAAGGAGAATTTCAGACCAATATCACTGATGAATATGGATGCAAAGATTCTCAACAAGTTCCTAGCAAACAGGATCCGGCAAAACATTAAAAAGATTATCCACCATGACCAGGTGGGATTCATCCCTGGGTTACAAGGATGCTTCAACATTCGCAAATCAATCAATGTGATGGAACGAATCAATAAGAGAAGAGAGAAGAACCACATGGTCCTCTCAATTGATGCAGAAAAAGCATTTGACAAAGTCCGCCATCCGTTCCTGATTAAAATGCTTCAAAGTATAGGGATAGAGGGAACAATTCCTGAACTTCATAAAATCTATGTATGAAAGACAAACAGCAAATATCATCCTCAATGGGAAAAAGCTTGCAGCCTTCGCGTTGAGATTGGAAACACGACAAGGATGCCCACTCTCACCACTCTTGTTCAACATAGTATTAGAAGTTCTAGCAACGGCAATCAGACAACAAAGAGAAATAAAAGGTATCCAAATTGGCAAAGAAGAAATCAAACTCTCTCTCTCTTCGCAGGTGACATGATTCTTTATATGGAAAACCCCAAAGACTCCACCCCCAAACTTCTAGAACTCACAGCAATTCAGAAACGTGGCAGGATACAAAGTCAATGTACAGAAATCAGTGGCTTTCTTATACACTAACAATGAAAATACAGAAAGGGAAATTAGAGAATCGATTCCATTTATTATAGCACCAAGATCCATAAGATACCTGGGAATAAACCTAACCGAAGAGGTAAAGGACCTGTACTCAAGGAACTACAGAACAGTCATGAAAGAAATTAAAGAAGACACAAAAAGATGGAAGACCGTTCCATGCTCTTGGATCGGAAGATTAAACATTGTTAAAATGTCTATACTGCCTAGAGCAATCTATACTTTTAATGCCATTCTGATCAAAATTCCACCGGTATTTTTCAAAGAGCTGGAGCAAATAATCCTACAATTTGTATGGAATCAGAAGAGACCCCGAATTGCTAAGGAAATGTTGAAAAACTAAAACAAAACTGGCGGCATCACGTTACCCGATTTCAAGCTTTACTACAAAGCTGTGATCACCGAGACAGCGTGGTACTGGCATAAAAACAGACACATTGACTAGTGGAACAGAGTGGAGAGCCCAGATATGGACCCTCAACTCTATGGTCAAATAATCTTCGACAAAACAGGAAAAAATATACAATGGAAAAGAGAGAGTCTCTTCAATAAATGGTGCTGGGAAAACTGGACAGCTATATGTAGAAGAATGAAGCTCAACCATTCTCTTACACCGCACACAACTATAAACTCGAAATGGATAAAAGATCTCAACATGAGACAGGAATCCATCAGAATCCTAGAGGAGAACATAGGCAGTAACCTCTTCGATATCAGCCACAACAACTTCTTTCAAGATATGTCTCCAAAGGCAAAGGAAACAAAAGCGAAAATGAACTTTTGGGACTTCATCAAGATCCAAAGCTTCTGCACAGCAAAGGAAACAGTCAACAAAACAAAGAGGCAACCCACGGAATGGGAGAAGATATTTGCAAATGACAGTACAGACAAAAGGTTGATATCCAGGATTTATAAAGAACTCCTCAAACTCAACACACAAAAAAACAGATAATCATATCAAAAAATGGGCAGAAGATATGAACAGACACTTCTCCAATGAAGACATACAAATCGCTATCAGACACATGAAAAAATGCTCATCATCACTAGCCATCAGGGAGATTCAAAGTAAATCTCATTTGAGATATCACGTTTCACCAGTTAGAATGGCCAAAATTAGCAAGACAGGAAACAACGTGTGTTGGAGAGGATATGGAGAAGGGAACCGTCTTACACTCTTGGTGGGAATGCAAGTTGGTGCAGCCACTTTGGAGAACAGTGTGGAGATTCCTCAAGAAATTAAAAATAGAGCTTCTCTATGACCATGCAATTACACTGCTGGGTATTTACCCCAAAGATCCAGATGTAGTGAAAAGAACGGTCATCTGTACCCCAATGTTTATTGCAGCAATGGCTATGGTCACCAAACTGTGGAAAGAATCAAGATGCCCTTCAACGGACGAATGGATAAGGAAGATGTGGTACATATACACGATGGAGTATTATGCCTCCATCAGAAAGGATGAATACCCAACTTTTGTAGCAACATGGACGGGACAGGAAGAGATTATGCTGAGCGAAAGAAGTCAAGCAGAGTCAAGTATCATATGGTTTCACTTATTTGTGGAGCATAATAACAAACATGGAGGACATGGGGAGATGGAGAGGAGAAGGGAGTTGAGAGAAATTGGAAGGGGAGATGAACCATGAGAGACTATGGCCTCTGAAAAACAACCTGAGGGTTTTGAAGGGGCGTGGGGTGGGAGGTTGGGGAATCAGGTGGTGGGTAATAGAAATGGCACATATTGCATGGAGCACTGTGTATGGTGTAAAAACAATGAATATTGTTACTGAAAATAAACAAATTAAATAATATACAAATAAATAAGAGTTAAAAAAAAAAAAAAAACAAACCTGAACTTCCCAGCCTTTCCTTTAAGGTCGTATAATTAGATTCTTGCCAGTCGAAGATTGACAATAGTATGGGAAATTTTGGAAAGTATCTTTTTCTTCTTTCCCTGTTTGCCTTTGTTATCAGATGGCATATTTACATGATGGCTGCAGCCAGATACATTAATCCTGGACACTGAGGTGGAAATTTCAAGTCAGAATAAGGTAAGGAGGAAATGGGCCCCTTATGACTAGGGAGCTGCCTACACTTATGTGAGCAGGAAATAAACTTCTATCTTTTCTAAAGAAAAAAAAAGAAGAGGAAGAAGGAGAAGGATGGACTCTACACAGGTTGGAAATTCTGAGCTCAGTGCACACCAAGGCCCTTATGCTTCCAAAAGGTATAATGGCATTTAAGGCAGACACTCATAAGTGGCAGTGTATTCCCAGTTGAGGAAACAACTTAGAACAAGGGCGGACTATAAGCATGTTGGATGCTTTAAATAAAGTGCACGCCAAAGCCCTTATGCTTCCAAAACTTATATTGGCTCTTAAGGTGGATACTCATAAGGGGCAGAGTGATCCCAGTTGAGGAAAGAAGTTAGAATAAAGGACGGCTGCTAGGCTGATTGGATACTCTGAGATAAGCGGCTGCCACAGCCCTTCTGCTTTCACAACGTGGAATGGCAATTCAGGCGGACACCCATAATGGGCAGAGTGTTCCCAGTTGAGGAAAGAGGATAGAACAAGGACGGAACCTAGGCAGGTTGGAAACTCTGAGTTAAGTGCACGACAAGGCCCTTATGCTTCCGAAACTTATAATCCCACTTAAGGCAAACACTCAAAAGTGGCAGTGTATTCCCAATTGAGGAAAGAACTTACAACAAGGGCAGACTATAAGCATGTTGAATACTCTGAGTTAAGTGCACCACAGGGCCTTATAATTCCAAAACATATAATTGCTCTCTAGGCAGACACTCATAAGTGGCATTGTCTTCCCAGTTGAGGAACGAAGTTAGAACAAGGACGGACGCTAGGCAGATGGGAAACTCTGAGATAAGTTGCTGCCAAAGCGTTTATGCTTCCACAACGTGGAATGGGAATTCAGGCAGACACCTATATGTGGCAGTGTGTTCCCAGTTGAGGAAAGAAGATACAAGGAGGGACTCGAGACAGCTTGAATACTCTGAGTTAAGTGCATGCCAAGGCCCTTAGGCTTCCAAAACGTATAATCCCACTTAAGGCAGACACTCTTAAGTGGCAGTGTATTCCCAGTTGAGGAAAGAACTTAAAAGAAGCACGGATTCTATGCTGGCTGGATATTCTGAGATAAGTGCACGTCAACGCCCTTTTGCTTCCAAAACATATAATGGCTTTTAAGGCAAACATTCATAATTAGCAGTGACATCCCAGCTGAAGAAAGAAGTTAGAACAAGGATGGACTCTAGGCTGATTGGATATTCTGAGATAAGTGCTTGCCAAAAGGTTTATGCTTCCACAATGTGGAATGGCAATTCAGGCGGACACCCATATGTGGCAGTGTGTTCCCCGAAAGAAATTAGAAGAAGGACGGACTCTGTGCAGGTTGGAAACTCTGAGCTAAGTGCAAGCCAAGGCCCTTATGCTTCCAAAACATATAATGGGATTTAAGGTAGACACTCATAAGTGGCAGTGTGTTCCCAGTTGAGGAAAGAACTTAGAACAAAGGCGGACTATAAGCATGTTGGATAATCTGAGTTAAGCTCATGCAAGGCCCTTAAGCTCCCAAAACTTATATTTGCTTATAATCATGCTTAATGCGAACACTCATAAATGGCAGTGTTTTCCCAGTTGAGGAAAGAAGTTAGAACAAGGACGGACTCTTGGCAGGTTGGACACTCTGAGTTAAGTGCACGCCAAGGGTCTTATGCTTCCAAAACGTATAAACGCTCTTAAGGTGAACACTCATAAATGGCAGTGTTTTCCCAGTTGAAGAAAGAAGTTACACCAAGGACAGACTCAAGGTAGGTTGGAAACTCCGAGTTAAGTAAAGGCAAGGCGTTTATGCTTCCACTGGAGACTGACCGATGCATCATATATCCTTTTGTAGATCCACTAAATCAAGGCTGACATAAGTATGATAAACAATTAGTTACACACCGTAATTACAATGGAAGTTATATACTAGGTTTTCCCATGGAAAGGAGGTGAGAACTCTTGTTCCCCAGCCCACTACCTGTCAAAAAGTTCTAGGAACACAGGCCCATGAGGTTAGGTTGAAGTCTGTTGTGGTAGTCTAACCGCTCTTAGCTATTGACACTCCAATTGGTCACAGGGCAGCAACCAGCTTCCAAAGTTCTTTATGGAGCATTCCTCCAGCCATAGAGAAGATTCCTCCTGGAATGGTCACATGATGCATTGGGAAGCTAGGAGGGAAAGCAAGGACTCGCAGAGGTTCTTCTCTATCCTTCCTTGACCAGTCAGTCCTGAGAAATCAGGGACGCCATGAGGAGAGATGATCAAGGGCTTTTCTTGGAGACCTTCTGTCCAAATGGGGCTGTAAGGGGGGAAGGTGTCTTCTTCTTCTCCGTCTGTTCTTGCCATTAAACTTGAGGCGAGCCAACCTCTGGTGGAGAGGCGAGGAGACGGCACGACCTTTCTGGGAGCCAGCGCAGGGTATCTTCATCCCGAGGAAAAATCCAAACCAAACCGCACCCCCAGTGAAGGACAGGATCAGGACCCTTCCAAGTGCCGGTCAGGAAGTCCCTCCACCTAGCGTAAGGGAGAGGGGAGAAGTCTGGATGCCAAAAGCATTCATATCGCGTGTGACCTATTTCATCAACATTCAAAATATTTAAAACATCGCAGCAACTGAGTGGTTCAGTGGGTTAAAGCCTCTGCTTTTGGCTCACGTCATGGTCCCAGGGTCCTGGGATCGAGGCCCACAATTGGCTCTCTGCTCAGCGGGGAGCCTGCTTCCCTTCCTCTCTCTCTAGCTGCCTCTCTGCCTACCTCTGACCTCTGTCTGTCAAATAAACAAATAAAATCTTTAAAAAATATATTTAACGGGCTCCTGGGTGGCTCAGTTGGTTAAAGCCTCTGCCTTTGGCTCGGGTCAAGATCTCGGGGTCCTGGGATAGAGTCCCACATTGGGCTCTATGCTCTGCGGGGTGCATGCTTCCTCCACTCTCTCGCTGCCTGCATCTCTGCCTACTTGTGACATCGCTGTCAAATAAATAAATTAAATCTTTAAAAAATTAAAAACATATGAGCTTTAATTTAAATTCATCTGCAGGGAATATTTTACTTTTAACTGTAGTATCTCCTGCACTTGAAATTTTTTAATGTAAGATTTAAGAGTACTATTTGCACAATCAACAATGGCCTTTCCCTGAGAGTTATATGGAATACCTCTACAGTGCTCTATTTGAAAGGGAGCACAAAAGGTTTGAAAACATTGAGACGTAAATAACGTTAGCACACGCTCAGTAGTTAGCATGGGTAGGACCAAGAATTCAGGTTCCTTTGCTGTACTATGAATAATCCTCTGACGACCCCATGGAATTAGTTGTGTTAATAACTCTACCTACCCTGTAATGACATGGAGTTGGTGTCAAGCTAAATGAATCCACTCCAAGGGCCCATGAACTTGCCCTATCACTGAGAAAGCTCATCTGAATGGCATTAATAAGATTCGATATATTGTCATGGCAGGATCATATTGACACAGCTACGCCGGTGATCGTTTATCAAGGATTACTTGTAACGCTGTTTTAGCGCTCTGGTTCAAAGTTCCTGGAGAGGTTGGGGAACCATCCCCTTGTAGCACCCCAAACAAGGGCTTCATGTCAGCAGCCGTTCGATGTAAAAAGGGTCTAATCCAGTGCATATCTCCTCATAATTGTTGAAAATCGTTCAGGGTGTGCAAAGATTGCGTCTGTAAGAAACTTTAGGAGGACGGAATCTTGGATTCTCAATGACATATCCCAGTGATTCACAAGGTTCCAATTTCTGCACCTTTTCCGGGGTGACTACCCCCATTTTATTATTGTAATTGAGTAACGAAATAGGGAGAGGCTCGTTGTAAAATCTCCTCCGTTTCAGCTGTTAATAGGATATCATTCATACAGGGTATGCAATAGACCATGGGTTCAAATTGTGCTGGAAACGGAGAAATTGCACGAGAACCAAATTCCTGTCACAGAGTGGGACTATGAGCCATACCTTGAGGTCCAACCTGCCATTGATACGGTTTAGCAGGTTCTTTAGGGTTAGCACTGGGAATGGTAAAGCCAAATCGTTCACAGTCTTGGTGGGGGGGCTAAAGGAATGGCAAATCAATCAATCAATCAATCAATCCTTTACATCGAAGATAATTCATGAGTATTGAGGAAGGATAGCCGATGGTGGAGGTAGTCCAGGTTGAAGTGCCCTCATCGGTTGTATGGTGGCATTTCCTGCCCTTAGAGCCTGCAAAAGTCTCCATTTTCCTGATTTCTTGTCAGTTACCAAGACAGGAGTATTCCAAGGTCTAAAAGATTCCTTTAGATGACCCCAAAGCAGCTGATCTTCCATTCGAGTCGCTGCTGCTGCCCATTTCTCCATAGGCAAGCGCCACTGATCCACCCATCCAGGGTCATTAGATTTCCCTTTGATAGGCAGAGCATGAGGGGATTTCAGTGGCCCTGAGGAAAACCCAAACCAGCCTTGGAATGCTGCGATTGTCTCTGGAGCGGATTGGGTTCTCCCTGTAAGTCCTTCCCTAAACCCTTGCCCTGTTTGCATCTCAATTCTTCCATAAGGGCCATGACGATGACGAACGTAGTTTCGGCCTGGGAAGAGGGGCTGTCGTTCAAGAAAGCAGCCATATCGCTTAAAACATCACAGCCCCGCAGATTCAGGTCAACTTGAAAGAAGAAAGGCTGAAATACTCCCTGATGGCGCTCAGTGGTGGGCCAGTTCAAGCAATCAGCACTTAGCCTAGGAGCCTCCAACTTGTCCCACGCCCCTCATAGAAGTATTCGAATCCACAAGAGGCCAATGTTTAGCCCACTGTTGGGAAGAAATCAGTGAAACATCCAATCCTATGTCGACTAAGCCGAGAAAGGCTCGGCCCTGGATGATCCGAGTCAAGTAAGGTTTATCTGCAGAAATGAATTGGGCCCTACATACGTCAGTAGAGCCACAACCTGCAGTGCCTCTCGTGCCGTTCAGATCTGGGTTATTGTTCTCCATCCACAGCATGATATAATTGCACAATGGGGACTCGTGGTTGCAAGGAGAGCTCTCCTTCCTTCAAGGTAGCTATAATTTTCATTTCTCCTGTATAAGTTTCATCTTACAAAATCATTAAAACCATTCCAAACGACAAAACTCAGAATAGAAATGGGGGCAGGAGGAGCACTGAGGAGGATATCCAACAGTGCCGACTTGATACAGGGCAGGGAGGCATTCTATAGCCAACAGGAACTCTCTTCAGCTGGTTACAAAAGACAGTGCTACATGCACAAAACCCCTCCAGACCAGGCCTGTGTTGCCCACTTCAGATATACACCGGTAGGAAATGCCTGATGTTAGTACAATTGTCTCGTAAGAGGTAAAACCTGAGACTGATTTAGGAGGTGTGCTGGAACAGAAAGGACCAGTTAAGAGCTTATGACCCCAACCAATTGGCTCACGTCTAACTAGGAAACACGTGGGAAGTCACGTTGTTGAGCGCACACCACAAAGCACAGTCACTTTCTCAGTGCTACTCCAATTTTCCAGCCTAAATCTTTGGTGAGGCTATTCGGACTCTAAAGGAGACACAAGTCAGGGTCTTGTTTGTTCCTCGTCTTAAGCCTTATCATGGCCTCCCACAGCTCCCCTTTCCTTTTTAACTAAGTCAAGATAAATATATTTGTGCTTGGGCACATAGTCGTTGCTTTCCCGCACAAACCTGTACAATGCACCATATGAACACAAGAGTAAGTAACGTACAGAGAAGTCCAGGAAACAGCCAGAATGAATGTTTTCACCAGTGACCAGGGATCAACCCATGGAGGCTATCTAGGATATGTGCAAGGATATCTCTATCTAGGATATCTATATCTTGCTCTATATCTAGGATATAGAGCAAGGTTCACTACATCCAGTCGAGACTGACTGACGCTTGATATATATTTTTGTAGTTCCACTCGATCAAGGCGAACCTTAGAATGATAAACAAGTAATTCACACACAATGGTTACCATGGATGTTAGACAGTAGGTGTCCTCCTGCAAAGGAGGTGAGAACTCTTGCTCCCGAGCCCACTGCCCTTCCAAAAGGTCTAGAAACACAGGCCCATGAGGTTAGGTTGCAGTCTTTTGTGGTAGTCTAACCGCTCTTAGCTATTGGCACCGCAAGTGGTCCCAGGGCAGCAACCAGCTTCCAAAGTTCTCTATGGATCATTCCTCCAGCTGTAGACAAGATCCCTCCTGGAAAGATCGCATGATGCATTGGGAATCTAGGAGGGAAGGCAAGGTCTCGCAGAGGTTCTTCTCTATCCTTCCTTGACCAGTCAGTCATAGAGAAATCAGGGACGTCATGAGGAGAGATTATCAAGTGCTTTATTTAGAGACCTTCTATCCAATTGGGGCAGTAAAGGGGTAAGGCGTCTTCTTCTTCTCCCTCTGTACTTGCCGTTCAACGTGAGGTGAGCCATCCTCTGGTGGAGAGGCGAGGAGTCGGCACCACCTTTCTGGGAGCCAGCACAGGGTACCTTCATCCCAAGGAAAAACCCAAACAAAACCGCAACCTCAGCGCAGGACAAAATCAGGACCCTTCTAAGTGCCCATCATGGGGTCCCTCCACCTAGTGTAAGGGAGAGGGGAGAAGTCTGGAATCCAAAAGCATTCAGATGCAGTGCGACCTAATTCATCAACATTCAAAACAGTTAAAACAAAGGGGCACCTGGGTAGCTCAGTGGGTTAAAGCCTCTGCTTTTAGCTCAGGTCAAGATCCCAGGGTCCTAGGATCGAGACCGGCATCTGGCTCTCTGCTCAGTGGGGAGACTGCTTCCCTTCGTCTCTCTCTGGCTGCTTCTCTGCCTACCCATGGCGGACCATGGCCAAGGGCCATGGTGACGACGAACATGGTTTGGGCCTGGGAATAGGGGCTGTCGTTCAAGAAAGCAGCTATATGGGTTAAAACATCACAGCCCCACAGATGATGGCCAACTTGGAACATGAATGGCTGAAATACTCCCTTATGGCACTCAGCGGTGGGCCAATTCAAGTAATCAGCACTTAGCCTAGGAGCATCCAACTTGTCCCACGCCCCAAATAGAAGTATCTGAATCCACAAGAGGACAATGTTTAGGCCAGCGTTGGGAAGCAATCACAGAAACATCCGCTCCTGTGTCAACTAAGCTGAGAATGGCTCGGCCCTGAATGATCCGAGTCAAGTAAGGTTTATCTGCAGAAATGAATTGCCATCCGTATCAATGGCAAGTTGGACCTCAAGGCATGGCTCACAGTCCGACTCTGTGCCAGGATTTTGGTTCTCGTGCAATTTCTCCGTTTCCAGCACAATTTGAACCCATGGTCTATTGCATACCCTGTATGGATGATATCCTATTAACAGCTGAAACGGAGGAGATTTTACAACGTGCCTCTCCCTATTTCGTTACTCAATTACAACAATAAAATGGGGTAGTCACCCCTGAGAAGGTGCAGAAATTGGAACCTTGTAAATCACTGGGATATGTCATTGAGAATCCAAGAATCTGTCCTCACAAAGTTTTCTTACGGACGCAATCTTTGCGCTCCCTGAACGATTTTCAACAATTATGAGGAGATATGCTCTGGATTAGACCCTTTTTACATTGAACAGCTGCTGACATGAAGCCATTGTTTGGGATCCTACAAGGGGATGGTTCCCCATCCTCTCCAGGAACTTTGAACCAGAGCGCTAAAACAGCGTTACAACTAGTCCATGATAAACTATCACTGGCCCAGCTGTGTCAGTATGATCCTGCCATGACAATATATCGAATCTTATTAATGCCATTCAGATGAGCTTTCTCAGTGATAGGGCAAGTTCATGGGCGCTTGGAGTGGATTCATTGAGCTTGACACCAACTCCATGTCATCACTGGGCAGGTAGAGTTATTAACACAACTAATTCCCCGGGGTCGTCAGAGGATTATTCATAGGACGGGAAAGGAACCTGATTTCTTGGTCCTACTGATGCAAACTTCTGAGCGTGTGCTAATGTTCTTTAGGTCTCAAGCTTTGCAAACTTTTGGCACTACCTTTCGAATAGCGCACTCTACCGGTATTCCACATAACACTCAGGGAAAGACCACCGTTGAATATGGAAATAGTTCTCTTCAATCTTACCTTAAAAGATTAAAAGAGGGGGAGATACTATAGGGAAAAGTGAAATGTTCCCCGCAGATGCATTTACATTTAAGCTTCTAGGTTTTAAATTTTCTTGAAAGATTTTATTTATTGATTTGACAGATGAGATCACAGGTAGGCAGAGGAGCAGCCAGAGAGAGAGGAAGGGAAGCACTCTCCCCGCTGAGCAGAGAGCCAGATGCTGGTCTCGATCCCAGGACCCTGGGATCATGACCTGAGCTGAAAGCAGAGGCTTTAACCCACTGAGCTACACAGGTTCCCCTACGTTTTAAATGTTTTGAATGTTGATGAATTAGGTCGCACAGCATCTGAAAGCTTTTGGCATCCAGACTTCTCCCCTCTCCCTTCCGCTAGGTGGAGGGACCCTGTGACGGGCACTTAGAAGGGTCCTGATCCTGTCCTGCGCTGAGGGTGCGGTTTTGTTTGGGTTTTTCCTTGGGATGAAGATACACTGCGCTGCCTCCCAGAAAGGTTCTGCCAACTGCTCGCCTCTCCACCAGAGGATGGCTCACCTCGCGTTGAACGGCAAGTACAGAGGGAGAAGAAGAAGACGCCTTCCCCCTTTACAGCCCCAATTGGATAGAAGTTCTCTCAATAAAGCACTTGATCATCTCTCCTCATGGCGTCCCTGATTTCTCTATGACTGACTGGTCAAGGAAGGATAGAGAAGAACCTCTGCGAGACCTTGCCTTCCCTCCTAGCTTCATAATGCATCATGGGACCATTCCAGGAGGGATCTTGTCTATGGCTGGAGGAATGATCCATAGAGAGCTTTCGAAGCTGGTTGCTGCCCTGGGACCACTTGCAGTGCTAATAGCTAAGAGCGGTTAGACTAACACAAAAGACTTCAACCTAACCTCATGGGCCTGTGTTCCCAGACATTTTGGACGGGTAGTGGGCTCGGGAACAAGAGTTCTCACCTCCTTTGCGGGGGGACACCTACTGTCTAACATACATGGTAACCACTGTGTGTGAACTAGTTGTTTATCATTTGAATGTTCGCCTTGATCGAGTGGAACTACAGAAATATATATCAAGCATCAGTCAATCTGGACTGGATGTAGTGAACCCTGCTGAAGTGGTTGCACATACCCTAGATAGCCTCCATGGGTTGATCCCTGGTCACTGGTGAAAACATTCATTCTGGCTGTTTCCTGGACTTCTCTGCATGTTACTTACTCTTGTGTTCATATGGTGCATTGTACAGGTTTGTGCAGGACCACAACGACTATTGCCCAAGCACAAATATATTTATCTTGCCTTTGTTAAAAAGGGAAGGGGAGCTGTGGTAGGCCACGATAAGGCTTGAGACAAGGAACAAACAACCACCTGACTTGTGTCTTCTTTAGGGTCCGAATAGCCTCACCAAAGATTTAGGATGGAAAATTGGCGTAGCACTGAGAAAGTGATTGTGCTTGGTGCTGTGTGCTCGCCAACGTGACTTCCCACATGTTTCCTAGTTAGATGCGAGCTAATTGGTTGGGGTCATAAGCTCTTAACTGGTCCTTGCTGTTCCAGGACAGATCCTAAATCACTCTCAGGTTTTACTACTTACGAGACACTTGGACTAACATCAGCCATTGCCTACCGTTGTTTATCTGAAGTGGGCAACACAGGCCTGGTCTAGAGGGTTTTGGTGCATGTAGCACCGTCTTTTGTAACCAGCTAAAGAGAGTTCCTGTTTGCTATAGAATGCCTCACTGGTCTGAATCAAGTCGGCACTCTTGGACATCCTCCTCAGTGCTCCTCGTGCCCACATCTCTATTCTGAGTTTTGTCATTTGGATTGGTTTTAATGATTTTGTAAGATGAAGGTTAGAAAGGAGAAATGAAAATTATGGCTACCTTGAAGGAAGGAGCGCTCTCCTTGCAACCACGAATCCCCATTGCACAATTAATTATCATGCGGTGGATGGAGACCAATAACCCAGCTCTGAATGGCTCGAGAGGAACTGCAGTTTGTGGCTCTACTGACGTATGTTGGGCCCCATTCATTTCTGCAGATAAACCTTACTTGACTCGGATCATTCAGGGCTGATCCTTTCATGGGTTAGTCGACACAGGAGCAGATGTTTCAGTGATTGCTTCCCAACGCTGGCCTAAACATTGGCCTCTTGTGGACTCCGATACTTATATTAGGGGCGATGGACAAATTGGAGGCTCCTAGGCTAAGTGCTGATTGCTTAAATTAGCCCTCCACTGAGCACCATCATTGAGTATTTCAGCCGGTCATGTTCCAAGTTGACCTTCATCTGCTGGGCTGTGATATTTTAAACGAAATGGCTGGATTCTTGAATGACAGCCCCTATTACCAGGCCGAAACCATGTTCGTTGTCGCCATGGCCCTTATGGAAGAATTGAGATGGAAACGGAGCAAGGGTTTAGGGAAGGTTTTACAGGGAGAGCTCAATTCGCTCCAGAGACAATTGCAGCATTCCAAGGCTGCTTTGGGTTTACCTCAGGGCCGCTGAAATCCCCTCATGAGCTGCCTATCAAAGGGAAATCTAATGACCCTGGATGGGTGGATCAGTGGCCCTTGCCTGCGGAGAAATTGGCAGCAGAGTCGACTGAATGGAAGATCAGCTGCTTTGGGGTGATCTAAAGGAATCTTTTAGCCCTTGGATTACTCCAATCTTTGTAACTGACAAGAAATCAGGTAAATGGAGACTTTTGCAGGATCTAAGGGCAGGAAATGCCACCATGCAACCGATGCAGGCCCTTCAACCTGGACAACCTCCACCATCGGCTCTCCTTCTTCAATACTAATGAATTATGTTCGATGTAAAGGATTGTTTGGTTGATTGATTTCCCATTCCTTCAGCCCCCCCAAGACTGTGAACGATTTGCCTTTACCATTCCCAGTACTAACCCTAAAGAACCTGCTAAACCGTATCAATGGCAGGTTGGACCTCAAGGTATGGCTAATTTTCCCAACTGTTCCAGGAATTTGGGTCTCGTGCAATTTCTCCGTTTCCAGCACAAATTGAACCCATGGTCTATTGCATACGCTGTATGGATGATATCCTATTAACAGGTGAAACGGAGGAGATTTTACAACGAGCCTCTACCTATTTCGTTACTCAATTACAACAAGAAAACTGGGTAGTCGCCCCTGAAAAGGTGCAGAAATTGGAACCTTGTGAATCACTGGGATATGTCATCAAGGATCCAAGAATCCGTCCTCAAAAAGTTTCCTTACAGACGTAATCTTTGCGCTCTCTGAACGATTTTCAACAATTATGAGGAGATATGCGCTGGATTAGAAACTTTTTACATTGAATGGCTGCTGACATGAAGCCCTTGTTTGGGATCCTACAAGGGGATCATTCCCCATCCTCTCCAGTAACTTTGAACCAGAGCACTAAAACAGTGTCACAACTAGTCCATGATAAAATAGCAGAAGCCCAGCTGTGTCAGAATGTTCCTGCCATGACAATATATCGAGTCTTATTAATGCCATTAAGATGAGCTTTCTCAGTGATAGGGCAAGGTCATGGGCCCTTGGAGTGGATTCATTTAGCTTGACACCAACTCCATGTCATCACTGGGCAGGTAGAGTTATTAACACAACTAATACCCCGGGGTCGTCAGAGGATTATTCATAGGACGGGAAAGGAACCTGATTTCTTGGTCCTACCCATGCATACTACTGAGCGTGTGCAAACGTTATTTATGTTCCATGCTTTTAAACCTTTGGTACTACCTTTCGAATAGCGCACTCTAAAGGTATTCCATATAACTCTCAGGGAAAGGCCATTGTTGAATATGGAAATAGTACTCTTCAATCTTACCTTCAAAGATTACAAGACGGGGAGATACTACAGGGAAAAGTGAAATGTTCCCCGCAGATGCATTTACATTTAAGCTTCTAGGTTTTAAATTTTCTTGAAAGATTTTATTTATTGATTTGACAGATGAGATCACGGGTAGGCAAAGAGGCAACCAGAGAGAAAGGAAGGGAAGTGGTCTCCCCGCTGAGCAGAGAGCCAGATGCCGGTCTCGATCCCAGGACCCTGGAATCATGACCTGAGCTGAAAGCAGAGGCTTTAACCCACTGAGCTACCCACGTGTCCCTATGTTTTAAATGTTTGGAATTTGATGAAATAGGTCGCACAGCATCTAAATGCTTTTGGATTCCAGACTTCTCCCCTCTCCCTTATGTTAGGTGGAGGGACCCCCTGACGGGCACTTAGAAGGGTCCTGATCCTGTCCTGCGCTGAGGGTGCGGTTTTGTTTGGGTTTTTCCTTGGGATGAAGATACCCTGTGCTGGCTCCCAGAAAGGTGGTGCCAACTCCTCGTCTCTCCACCAGAGGATGGCTCACCTCACGTTGAATGGCAAGTACAGAGCGTGAAGAAGAAGACGCCTTCCCCTTTACAGCCCCAATTGGATAGAAGGTCTCTCAATAAAGCACTTGATCATCTCTCCATATGGCGTCCCTGATTTCTCTATGACTGACTGGTCAAGAAAGGATAGAGAAGAACCTCTGCGAGACCTTGCCTTGCCTCCTAGCTTCCCAATGCATCATGGGACCATTCCAGGAGGGATCTTGTCTACGCCTGGAGGAATGATCCATAGAGAACTTTGGAAGCTGGTTGCTGCCCTGGGACCTCTTGCGGTGCCAATAGCTAAGAGCAGTTCGGGTCATAAGATCTTAACTGGTCCTTTCTGTTCCAGCACAGCTCCTAAATCACTCTCAGGATTTACTTCTTACGGACAATTGTACTAACATCAGCCATTGGCTACTGGTGTTTATCTGAAGTGGGCAACATAGGCCTGGTCTGGAGGGTTTTGTGCATGTAGCAAAGTCTTTTCTAACCAGCTGAAGAGAGTTTCTGTTGGCTCTAGTATGCCTCACTGCCCTGTATCAAGTCCGCACTGTTGGACATCCTCCACAGGGCTCCTCCTGCCCACATCTCTATTCTGAGTTTTGTCGATTGTAATAGTGATTTTGTAAGATGAAGTTTATATAGGAGAAATGAAAATTATGGCTACCTTGAAGGAAGGAGCGCTCTCCTTGCAACCACGAGTCCCCATTGAGCAATTAATTATCATTCCGTGGATGGAGACCAATAACCTAGCTCTGAACGACACGAGAGGGACTGGAGGTTGTGGCTCTACTGACCTATGTTGGGCCCAATTCATTTCTGCAGATAAAACTTACTTGACTCGGATCATATAGGGCTGAGCCTTTCTCAGCTTAGTTGACACAGGCGCGGATGTTTCAGTGATTGCTTCCGAACGCTGGCCTAAACATTGGCCTCTTGGGGATTCGAATACGTCACTGAGGGGCATGGGACAAGTTGGAGGTTCCTAGGCTAAGTGCTGATTGCTTGAATTGGCCCACCGCTGAGCGCCATCAGGGAGTATGTCAGCCGTTCAGGTTCCAAGTTGACCTGAATCTGTGGGACTGTGATGTTTTAATCGATATGGCTGCTTTCTTGAAGGACAGCCCCTGTTCCCAGGCCCAAACCATGTTAGTCGTCACCATGGGCCGTATGGAAGAATTGAGATGCAAACGGGTCAAGGGTTTAGGGAAGGATTTACAGGGAGAACCCAATCCGCTCCAGAGACAATCGCAGCATTCCAAGGCTGGTTTGGGTAATCCTTAGGGCCACTGAAATCCCCTCATGGGCTGCCTATCGAAGTGAAATCTAATGACCCTGGATGGGTGGATCAGTGGCCCTTGCCTGCGGAGAAATAGGTAGCAGCAGCGACTCGAATTGAAGATCAACTGCTTTGGCGTCATCTAAAGGAATCTTTTAGCCCTTGGAATACTACTATCTTTGTAATTGACAAGAAATCAGGAAAATGGAGACTTTTGCAGGGTCTAAGGGCAGGAAATGCCACCATGCAACCGATGAGGGCCCTTCAAACTGGACTACCTCCACCATCGGCTATCCTTCATCAATACTAATGAATTATCTTCGATGTAATGATTGATTGATTGATTGATTGATTTCCCATTCCTTTAGTCCCCCCAAGACTGTGATATATTTGCCTTTACCATTCCCAGTTTTAACCCTAAAGAACCTGTAAAAGGTATCGATAGCAGGTTGGACCTCAAGGTATGGCTCATAGTCCCACTCTGTGCCAGGAATTTGGTTCTCATGCAATTTCTCCGTTTCCAGCACAATTTGAACCCATGGTCTATTGCATACACTGTATGGATGATATCCTATTAACAGCTGAAATGGAGGAGAATTTACAACGAGCCTCTCCCTATTTCGTTACTCAATTACAACAATAAAATGGGGTAGTCGCCCCTGAAAAAGTGCAGAAATTGGAACCTTGTGAATCACTGGGATATGTCATTGAGAATCCAAGATTCCGTCCTCCAAAAGTTTTCTTACGGATGCAATCTTTGCGCACCCTGAACGATTTCCAACAATTATGAGGAGATATGCACTGGATTAGACCCTTTTTACATCAAACGGCTGCTGCCATGAAGCCCTTGTTTAGGATCCTACAAGGGGATGGTTCCCCATCCTCTCCAGGAACATTTTAAGCAGAGCATTAAAACAGCGTTACAACTAGTCCATGATAACCTATCACAGGCCCAGCTCTGTCAGTATGATCCTGCCATGACAATATATCGAATCTTATTAATACCATTCAGATGAGCTTTCTCAGTGATAGGGCAAGGTCATGGGCCCTTGGAGTGGATGCGTTTAGCTTGACACCAACTCCATGTCATCACTGCGCAGGTAGGTTTATTAACACAACTAATTCCGCGGGGTCGTCAGAGGATTATTCATAGTACGGGAAAGGAACCTGAATTCTTGGTCCTACCCATGCAAACTACTGAGCGTGTGCAAACTTTATTTTTGTCTCTAGTTTTGCAAACCTTTTGCACTTCCTTTCGAATAGCGCACTCTACAGGTATTCCACATAACTCTCAGGGAAAGACCATCATTGAATATGGAAATAGTACACTTAAATCTTACCTGAAAGATTACAAGAGTGGGAGATACTACAGGGAAAAGTGAAATGTTCCCCGCAGATGCATTTACATTTAAGCTTCTAGGTTTTAAATTTTCTTGAAAGATTTTATTTATTGATTTGACAGATGAGATCACGGGTAGGCAGAGAGGCAGCCAGAGAGAGAGGAAGGGAATCGGTCTCCCCACTGAGCAGAGAGCCAGATGCCGGTCTCGATCCCAGGACCCTGGAATCATGGCCTGAGCTGAAAGCAGAGGCTTTAACCCACTGAGCTACTAAGGATGGAGAAGAACCTCTGCGAGACCTTGCCTTGCCTCCTAGCTTCCCAATGCATCATGGGACCATTCCAGGAGGGATCTTGTCTACGCCTGGAGGAATGATCCATAGAGAACTTTGGAAGCTGGTTGCTGCCCTGGGACCTCTTGGGGTGCCAATAGCTAAGAGCGGTTAGACTACCACAAAAGACTTCAACCTAACCACATGGGCCTGTGTTCCTAGACGTTTTGGACAGGTAGTGGGTTCAGGAACAAGAGTTCTCACCTCCTTTGCAGGGGGACACCTACTGTCTAACATCCATGGTAACCACTGTGTGTGAACTACTTGTTTGTCATTCTAATGTTCGCCTTGATCGAGTGGAAGTACAAAAATATATATCAAGCATCAGTCAGTCTCGACTGGATGCACTGAACCCTGCTGAAGTGGTTTCACATATCCTAGATAGCCTCCATGGGTTGATCCCTGGTCACTGGTGAAAACATTCATTCTGGCTGTTTCCTGGACTTCTCTGCATGTTAATTACTCTTGTGTTCATATGGTGCATTGTACAGTTTTGTACGGGACAGCAACGTCTATGTGCCCAAGCACAAATATATTTATCTTGACTTAGTTAAAAAGGAAAGGTGAGCTGTGGGAGGCCACGAAAAGGCTTGAGACAAGAAACAAAAAAGCCCCTGATTTGTGTCTCCTTTAGAGTCCGAATAGCCTCACCAAAGATTTAGGATGGAAAATTGGAGTAGCACTGGAAAAGCGACTGTGCTTTGTGCTGTGCGCTCGCCAACGTGACTTCCCACATATTTCCTAGTTAGATGCGGGCCAATTGGTTGGGGTCATAAGCTCTTAACTGGTCCTTGCTGCTCCAGGACAGCTCCTAAATCACTCTCAGGTTTTACTTCTTACGAGACAATTGGACTAACATCAGCCATTGCCTTCCGGTGTTGATCAGAAGTGGGTAACACAGGCCTGGTCTGGAGCGTTTAGCTGCATGTAGCAAAGTCTTTTGTAACCAGCTGAAGAGAGTTCCTGTTGGCTATAGAATGCCTCCCTGCCCAGAATCAAATTGGCACTGTTGGACGTCCTCCACAGTGCTCCACCTGCCCCCATCTCTATTCTGAGATTTTGTCATTTAGAATGGTTTTAATGATTTTGTAAATGAAGATTAGACAGGAGAAATGAAAATTATGGCTATCTTGAAGGAAGGAGTGCTCACCTTGCAACCAGGATTCCCCATTGCACAATTAATTATCAGGCCGTGGATGGAGAACATTAACCCAGTTCTGAACCGCACGAAAGGAACTGGAGGTTGTGGCTCTCCTAACCTATGTTGGGCCCATTTCATTCCTGCAGATAAACCTTACTTGATTCGGATCATCCAGGGCTGAGCCTATCTCGGCTTAGTCGACACAGGAGCGGATGTTTCAGTGATTGCTTCCCAACGCTGGCCTAAACATTGGCCTCTTGTGGATTCGGATACTTCTATGAGGGGCGTGGGACAAGATGGAGGCTCCTAGGCTAAGTGCTGATTGCTTGAATTGGCCCACCGCTGAGCGCCATCAGGGAGTATTTCAGCCGTTCATGTTCCAAGTTGACCTGAATCTGTGGGGCTGTGATGTTTTAAGCGATATGGCTGCTTTCTTGAAGGACAGCCCCTCTTCCCAGGCCCAAACCATGTTCATCGTCGCCATGGCCCTTATGGAAGAATTGAGATGCAAATGGGGCAAGGGTTTAGGGAAGGATTTACAGGGAGAACCCTATCCGCTCCAGAGACAATGGCCGGAATTCCAAGGCTGGTTTGGGTTTTCCTCAGGGCCACTGAAATCCCCTCATGCTTTGCCTATCAAAGGGAAATCTAATGACCCTGGATGGGTAGATCAGTGGCCCTTGCCTACGGAGAAATTGGCAGCAGCAGCGACTCAAATGGAAGATTAGCTGCTTTTGGGTCATCTAAAGGAATCTTTTAGCCCTTGGAATACTCCTATCATTGTAACTGAGAAGAAATCAGGAAAATGGAGACTTTTACACTATCTAAGGGCAGGAAACACCACCATGCGCCGATGAGGGCCCTTCAACCTAGACTACATCCACCATAGGCTATCCTTCTTCAATAGTAATGAATTATCTTCAATGTAAAGGATTGATTGATTGATTGATTGATTGTTTTTCCATTCCTTTAGCCCCCCCCCCAAGACTGTGAACGATTTGCCTTTACCATTCCCAATACTAACCCTAAAGAACCTGCTAAAAGGTATCGATGGCAGGTTGGACCTCAAGGTATGGCTAATAGTCCCAGTCTGTGAAAGGAATTTGGTTCTCGTGCAATTTCTCCGCTTCCAGCACAATTTGAATCCATGGTCTATTGCATACACTGTATGGATGATATCCTATTAACAGCTGAAACGGAAGAGATTTTACAATGAACCTCTACCTATATCGTTACTCAATTACAACAATAAAATTGGGTAGTCGCCCCTGAAAAGGTGCAGAAATTGGAACCTTGTGAATCACTGCGATATGTCATTGAGAATCCAAGAATCCGGCCTCCAAAAGTTTCCTTACGGATGCAATCTTTGCGCACCCTGAACGATTTTCAACAATTATGAGGAGATAAGCACTGGATTAGACCCTTTTTACATTGAACGGCTGCTGACATGAAGCCCTTGTTTGGGGTCCTACAAGGGGATGGTTCCCCATCCTCTCCAGGAACTTTGAACCAGAGCGCTAAAACATCATTACAACTAGTCCATGATAAACTATCACAGGCCCAGCTGTGTCAGTATAATCCTGATATGACAATATATCAAATCTTAATAATGCCATTCAGATGAGCTTTCTCAATGATAGGGCAAGTTCATGGGCCCTTGGAATGGATTATTGAGCTTGACCCAACTCCATGTCATCACTGGGCAGGTAGAGTTATTAACACAACTAATTCGCCGGGGTCGTCAGAGGATTATTCATAGGACGGGAAAGGAACCTGAATTCTTAGTCCTACCCATGCAAACTCCTGAGCGTGTGCAAACGTTATTTACCTCTCAAGCTTTACAAAACTTTGGCGCTTCATTTCGTGTAGTGCAGTCTACAGGTATTCCACATAACACTCAGGGAAAGGCCATCATTGAATATGGAAATAGTACTCTCAAATCTTACCTTAAAAGATTAAAAGAGTAGGAGATACTATAGGGAAAAATGAAATGTTCCCCGCAGATGCATTTACATTTAAGCTGCTGGGTTTTAAATTTTCTTGAAAGATTTTATTTATTGATTTGACAGATGAGATCACAGGTAGGCAGAGAAGCAGCCAGAGAGAGACGAAGGGAAGCAATCTCCCCACTGAGCAGAGATCCAGATGCCGGTCTCGATCCCAGGACCCTGGGATCTTGACCTGAGCTAAAAGCAGAGGCTTTAACCCACTGAGCTACCCAGGTGCCCCTTTGTTTTAACTGTTTTGAATGTTGATGAATTAGGTCACACTGCATCTGAATACTTTTGGATTCCAGACTTCTCCCCTCTCCCTTACGCTAGGTGGAGGGACCCCATGATGGGCACTTAGAAGGGTCCTGATTTTGTCCTGCACTGAGGGTGCGGTTTTGTTTGGGTTTTTCCTTGGGATGAAGGTACCCTGCGCTGGCTCCCAGAAAGGTGGTGCCGACTCCTCGCCTCTCCACCAGAGGATGGCTCACCTCACGTTAAACGGCAAGTACAGAGGGAGAAGAAGAAGACGCCTTACCCCTTTACTGCCCCAATTGGATAGAAGGTCTCTAAATAAAACACTTGATCATCTCTCCTCATGACGTCCCTGATTTCTCTATGACTGACTGGTCAAGGAAGGATAGAGAAGAACCTCTGCGAGACCTTGCCTTCCCTCCTAGATTCCCAATGCATCATGGGATCATTCCAGGAGGGATCTTGTCTACGGCTGGAGGAATGATCCATAGAGAACTTTGGAAGCTGGTTGCTGCCCTGGGACCACTTGCGGTGCCAATAGCTAAGAGCAGTTAGACTACCACAAAAGGCTTCAACCTAACCTCATGGGCCTGTTCCTAGACCTTTTGGATGGGCAGTGGGCTCGGGAGCAAGAGTTCTCACCTCCTTTGCAGGAGGACACCTACTGTCTAACATCCATGGTAACCACTGTGTGTGAATTACTTGTTTAGCATTCTAATGTTCGCCTTGATCGAGTGGAACTACAAAAATATATATCAAGCGTCAGTCAGTCTCAACTGGATGTAGTGAACCTTGCTCTATATCCTAGATAGAGATATCCTTGCACATATCCTAGATAGCCTCCATGGGTTGATCCCTGGTCACTGGTGAAAACATTCATTCTGGCTGTTTCCTGGACTTCTCTGTACGTTACTTACTCTTGTGTTCATATGGTGCATTGTACAGGTTTGTGCGGGAAAGCAACGACTATGTGCCCAAGCACAAATATATTTATCTTGACTTAGTTAAAAAGGAAAGGGGAGCTGTGGGAGGCCATGATAAGGCTTAAGACGAGGAACAAACAAGACCCTGACTTGTGTCTCCTTTAGAGTCCGAATAGCCTCACCAAAGATTTAGGCTGGAAAATTGGAGTAGCACTGAGAAAGTGACTGTGCTTTGTGGTGTGCGCTCAACAACGTGACTTCCCACGTGTTTCCTAGTTAGACGTGAGCCAATTGGTTGGGGTCATAAGCTCTTAACTGGTCCTTTCTGTTCCAGCACACCTCCTAAATCAGTCTCAGGTTTTACCTCTTACGAGACAATTGTACTAACATCAGGCATTTCCTACCGGTGTATATCTGAAGTGGGCAACACAGGCCTGGTCTGGAGGGGTTTTGTGCATGTAGCACTGTCTTTTGTAACCAGCTGAAGAGAGTTCCTGTTGGCTATAGAATGCCTCCCTGCCCTGTATCAAGTCGGCACTGTTGGATATCCTCCTCAGTGCTCCTCCTGCCCCCATTTCTATTCTGAGTTTTGTCGTTTGGAATGGTTTTAATGATTTTGTAAGATGAAACTTATACAGGAGAAATGAAAATTATAGCTACCTTGAAGGAAGGAGAGCTCTCCTTGCAACCACGAGTCCCCATTGTGCAATTATATCATGCTGTGGATGGAGAACAATAACCCAGATCTGAACGGCACGAGAGGCACTGCAGGTTGTGGCTCTACTGACGTATGTAGGGCCCAATTCATTTCTGCAGATAAACCTTACTTGACTCGGATCATCCAGGGCCGAGCCTTTCTCGGCTTAGTCGACATAGGATTGGATGTTTCACTGATTTCTTCCCAACAGTGGGCTAAACATTGGCCTCTTGTGGATTCGAATACTTCTATGAGGGGCGTGGGACAAGTTGGAGGCTCCTAGGCTAAGTGCTGATTGCTTGAACTGGCCCACCACTGAGCGCCATCAGGGAGTATTTCAGCCTTTCTTCTTTCAAGTTGACCTGAATCTGCGGGGCTGTGATGTTTTAAGCGATATGGCTGCTTTCTTGAACGACAGCCCCTCTTCCCAGGCCGAAACCACGTTCGTCATCGTCATGGCCCTTATGGAAGAATTGAGATGCAAACAGGGCAAGGATTTAGGGAAGGACTTACAGGGAGAACCCAATCCGCTCCAGAGACAATCGCAGCATTCCAAGGCTGGTTTGGGTTTTCCTCAGGGCCACTGAAATCCCCTCATGCTCTGCCTATCAAAGGGAAATCTAATGACCCTGGATGGGTGGATCAGTGGCGCTTGCCTATGGAGAAATGGGCAGCAGCAGCGACTCGAATGGAAGATCAGCTGCTTTGGGGTCATCTAAAGGAATCTTTTAGACCTTGGAATACTCCTGTCTTGGTAACTGACAAGAAATCAGGAAAATGGAGACTTTTGCAGGCTCTAAGGGCAGGAAATGCCACCATGCAACCGATGAGGGCACTTCAACCTGGACTACCTCCACCATCGGCTATCCTTCCTCAGTACTCATGAATTATCTTCGATGTAAAGGATTGATTGATTGATTGATTGATTTGCCATTCCTTTAGCCCCCCCCCCAAGACTGTGAACGATTTGGTTTTACCATTCCCAGTACTAACCCTAAAGAACCTGCTAAACCGTATCAATGGCAGGTTGGACCTCAAGGTATGGCTCATAGTCCCACTCTGTGCCAGGAATTTGGTTCTCGTGCAATTTCTCCGTTTCCAGCACAATTTGAACCCATGGTCTATTGCATACCCTGTATGAATGATATCCTATTAACAGCTGAAACGGAGGAGATTTTACAACGAGCTTCTCCCTATTTTGTTACTCAATTACAACAAGAAAACTGGGTACTCGCCCCTGAAAAGGTGCAGAAATTGGAACCTTGTGAATCACTGGGATATGTCATTGAGGATCCAAGAATCCGTCCTGGAAAAGTTTCCTTACGGACTCAATCTTTGCCCACCCTGAATGATTTTCAACAATTATGAGGAGATATGCGCTGGATTAGACCCTATTTACATTGAACGGCTGCTGACATGAAGCCCTTTTTTTGGTTTCCTAAAAGGGGATCTTTCTCCATCCTCTCCTGGAACTTTGTTCCAGTGCGCTAAAACAGCGTTCCAACTAGTCCATGATAAACTATATCAAGCCCAGCTCTTTCAGTATGATCCTGCCATGACAAGATATCAAATCTTATTAATGCCATTCAGATGTCCTTTAGCAGTGAAAGGGAAAGTTCATGTTCCTTTGGTTTGGAGACATTTAGCTTGACACCAACTCCATGTCATTACAGGGTAGGTAGAGTTATTAACACAACTAATTCCGCGGGGTCATCAGAAGATTATTCATAGGACGGGAAAGGAACCTGAATTCTTGGTCCGACCCATGCAAACTACTGTTCGTGTGCAAACATTATTTACGTCTCAAGCTTTTCAAACCTTTGGCGCTACCTTTAGATTAGCGCACTCTAATGGTATTCCATATAACACTCAGGGAAAGGCCATGGTTGAGTATGCAATGAGTACTCTCAAATCTTACCTTGAAAGATTACAAAAGCGGGAGATAGTACAGGGAAAAGTTAAATATTCCCCGCTGATGCATTTAAATTTAAACTTCTATGTTTTAAATTTTCTTGAAATATTTATTTATTTCTTTGACAGATGAGATCACAGGTAGGCAGAGAGGCAGCCAGAGAGAGAGGAAATGAAGCAGTCTCCCCACTGAGCAGAGAACCAGATGCCGGTCCCGATCCCAGGTCCCTGGGATCATGACCTGAGCTGAAAGCAGAGTCTTTAACCCACTGAGCTAACCAGGTGCCCCTATGTTTTCAATGTTTTGAATGTTGATGAAATAGGACGCACACCATCTGAATGTTTTTGGTATCCAGACTTCTCCCCTCTCCCTTCCGCTAGGTGGAGGTACCCCCTGACGGGCACTTGGAAGTGTCCTGATCCTGTCCTTCTCTGAGGGAGCGGCTTTGATTGGGTTTTTCCTCGGGATGAAGATACCCTGCGCTGGCTCCCAGAAAGGTGGTGCCGACTCCTCGCCTCTCCACCAGAGGATGGCTCACCTCATGTTGAACGGCAAGAACAGAGGGAGAAGAAGAAGACGCCTTCCCCCTTTACAGCCCCAATTGGAGGGAAGGTCTCCAAGTAAAGCCCTTGATCATCTCTCCTCATGGCGTCCCTGATTTCTCTATGACTGACTGGTCAAGGAAGCATAGAGAAGAACCTCTGCGAGACCTTGCCTTCCCTCCTAGATTCCCAATGCATCATGTGACCATTCCATGAGGGATCTTGTCTACGGCTGGAGTAATGATCCATAGAGAACTTTGGAGCTGGTTGCTGCTCTGGGACCAATTGGGGTGCCAATAGCTACGAGCCGTTAGACTACCACAAAATACTTGAACGTAACCTCATGGGCCTGTTCCTAGAACGTTTGGACGGGTAGTGGGCTCAGGAACAAGAGTCCTCACCTCCTTTGCGGGGGGACACCTTCTGTCTAACATCCATTGTAACGACTGTGTGTGAAATACCTGTTTATCATTCGAATGTTCTCCTTGATCGAGTGGAACTACAGAAATATATATCAAGCATCAGTCAGTCTCGACTGGATGTAGTGAAACATGCTGAAGACGTTGCACATATCCTAGATAGCCTCCATGGGTTGAACCTTGGTAACTGGTGAAAACATTCATTCTGGCTGTTTCCTGGACTTCTCCGTATGTTACTTACTCTTGTGTTCATGTGGTGCATTGTACAGGTTTGTGCTGGACAGCAACGACAACGTGCCCAAGCACAAATATATCTATCTTGACTTAGTTAAAAAGGAAGGGGAACTGTGGGAGGCCATGATAAGGCTTGAGACGAGTACCAAACCAGACCCTGACCTGTGTCACCTTTAGAGTCCGCATAGCCTCACCAAAGATTTAGGATGGAATATTTGAGTAGCACTGAGAAAGCGTCTGTGTTTTTTGTTGTGCGCTCGCCAACGTGACTTCCCACACGTTTCCTAGTTAGATGGGAGCCAATTGGTTGGGGTCATAAGCTCTTAACTGGTCCTTGCTGTTCCTGGGCTCTGTCATGATGGCACGTTTTCCAGGTGGCCGCGACATGCCCCACGCGAGAAAGGGCCCTAGGTCACGGGGAATAGGGCGGTCCCCAGGGCTGCCCAAGGCCGGCCAATTCTTGTGAGCGTTCTGACCAATTCAATCCCGATTTGGGCAGAATGCTCATGAGAATGGGCCGGAAAACACCCGGCGAACCCCCTTCGGGCACCACAGGGCCGTCCCTCTTAGCCTGGCCCGGGATCACGAGGGGTCTCATCCCGGCACTGACAGGGGAAACTCCATGAGGCAGGCGCTGGCAAGGCCAACGCCTCCTGCTCCTCAGCCTCCGGGGGTCCCCTCTCTGGCACTGGAAGCTGGGGCCGGACCTGCCCCGAAAGCCAGGATGGGGCCCAGGCCTGTTGCTCAGCCTTCCATTGCCAGGGGCCTGGGCCTGGGGGCCTAACCCTGGGAAACCCTGAGTCCTGCGCCACGAGTTCCCCGCAGTCCCGGCCCAATGGTGCCTTTTGTGGCTGCGTCCCATCCATGGAGCGAGAGATGAATTCATTCCCCCACAGAGGCCATCCTATTCACCGGGCGCCACAGACGCCCACCAAGGCAGAGGCGGATGTCCGGCCACAGCCCATCCATCAACTCTGCTTGGGGAAATCTCCCCGGCTCCAGGGCCCCTGACGGGCCCTGTCATCACGGCGCGTTTTCCATGTGGCCGTGACATGCCCCGAGAGATAAAGGCCCTAGGCCACGGGAACAGGGTGGTCCCCAGGGCTGCACAACGCCGGCCAATTCTCATGAGCATTCTGCCCAAATTGATCCCGATTTGGGCAGAACACTCGTAATAAATGGCCAGAAAACGCCCGGCGAAGCCCCATCGGTTGCTGCAGGACCGCAGGGCTGCCCCCCCAGGCCTGTCCAGGGATCACGAGGGGTCGCATCCCGGCACCGCCAGAGGGAGCTCCGTGAGGCAGGCGCCGGCGAGACCGAAACCTCCTGCTCATCAGCCTCCAGGGTTCCCCTCCTTGGCGCTGACAGCTGGGCCCGGTCCTGCCCTGAAACCTGGGCCCGGGGACAGTCCTTCTTGCTCAGCCTTCCGTTGCCAGGGGCCTGGGCCTGGGTACCTCCCCCCGGGGAAGCCTGAGTCCCGCGCCATGAGTACCCCGTCTGACCTGGCACCAACAGTGCTTTTAACTGCTGCGTCTAAGCCGTAGAGCGAGAGATGCATTCGTTCCCCCACAGAGGCCAGCCCCATTCCCGGGCGCCCCGTCCGCCCTCCAAGGCGGAGGCGGATGCCCGGCCACAGCCCCTCCATCAACTCTGCTTGGGGAAAGCTCCCAGGCGCTGGGGACCCCGGCCAGGCCCCGTCGTCACGGCGCATTTTTCGGGTGGCCGCGACATGCCCCGAATGAGAAAGGGACCTGGGCCACGGGGAACAGGGCAGTCCCCAGCGCTGCCCAATGCCAGCCAATTCTCAGGAGCTTACTGCCCAAATTGATCCAGATTTGGGCAGAATACTCGTGAGAATTGGCTGGAAAACACTGGCGAACCCCCTTCGGGCGCCACAGGGCTGTCCCCCTGGTCCTGGCCGGGGATCGCGATGGGTCGCGTCCTGGCTCCTCCAGGGTTAGCTCCGTGAGGCAGGCACTGGCGACGCCAATGCCTCCTGCTCCTCAGCCTCCGCAGGTCCCCTCTCTGGTGCTGGAAGCTGGGGCCGGGCTGGGCCGGGGCCCAGGCCTGTTGCTCAGCCTTCCGTTGCCAGGGGCCTGGGACTGGGGGCCTAACCCCGGGGAACCCTGAGTTCTGCGCCACGAGTTCCCCGACAGACCCGGCCCAATGGTGCCTTTTGTGGCTGCATCCCAGCCATGGAGCGAGAGATGAATTCATTCCCCCACAGAGGCCATCCCATTCACCGGGCGCCACAGCCGCCCACCAAGGCAGAGGCGGATGCCCAGCCACAGCCCCTCCATCAACTCTGCTTGGGGAAAGCTCCCCGGCTCCGGGGCCCCCACAGGCCCTGTCATCACAGCGCGTTTTCCAGGTGACCGCGAAATGTCCCAAGCGAGAAAGGGCCCTAGGCAACGGGGAACAAGGTGGTCCCCAGGGCTGCACAACACCGGCCAATTCTCACGAGCATTCTGCCCAAATTGATCCCGATTTAGGCAGAACGCTCGTGAGAAATGGCCAGAAAACCCCCGGCGAAGCCCCATTGGTTGCCATAGGGCCGCAGGGCCGCTCCTCCTGGGCCTGCCCCAGGATCTCGAGGGGTCCGTCCTGGCACCGCCAGGGGGAGCTCCGTGTGGCAGGCGCTGGCGAGGCCAATGCCTCCCACTCCTCAGCCTCCAAGGGTCCCCTCCCTGGTGCTGACAGCTGGGCCTGGGCCTGCCCCGAAAGCCGCTGAGCAGAGAGCCAGATGTCGGTCTCGATCCCAGGACCCTGGCATCATGACCTGAGCAAGAAGAGGCTTTAACCCACTGAGCTCTATGTTTTCAATGTGTTGAATGGTAATGAAATAGGTCCACACCATCTGAATGCTTTTGGCAACCAACTTCTCCCCTCTCCCTTACACTAGGGGGAGGGACCCCCTGACGGGCACTTGGAAGGGCCCTGGTCCTGTCCTGCGCTGAGGGCACGGTTTTGTTTGGGTTTTTCCTCGGGATGATGATACCCTGTGCTGGCCCCCAGAAAGATGGTGCCGCCTCAACGCCTCTCCACCAGAGGATGGCTCACCTCATGTTGAATGGCAAGAACAGAGGGAGAAGAAGAAGACGCCTTCCCCCTTTAAAGCACCAACTGGAGAGAAGGACTCCAAGTAAAGGCCTTTGACATCACACCTCATGGTGTCCCTGATTTCTCTATGACTGCCTGGCCAAGGAAGGATAGAGAAGAACCTCTTCGAAACCTTGCTTCCCTGCTAGCTTCCCAAAGCATCATGTGACCATTCCAAGAGGGATCTTGTCTACGGCTTGAGGAAGGTTCCATACAGAACTTTGGAAGCTGGTTGCTGCCCTGGGAACACTCGGGGTGCCAATAGCTAAGAGCGGTTAGAGTACCACAAAAGACTTCAATTAACCTCATGGGCCTGTGTTCCTAGACCTTTTGGACGGTTAGTGGGCTCAGGAAAAGGAGTTCTCACCTCCTTTGTGGGGGGACACCTACTGTCTAACATCCATGGTAAAGACTGTGTGTGAACTACTTGCTTATCATTCGAATGTTCGCCTTGATGGAGTGGAACTACAAAAATATATATCAAGCATCAATCAGTCTCGACTGGATGTAGTGAACCCTGCTGAAGTGGTTGCACATATCCTAGATAGACTCCATGAGTTGAACCCTGGTAACTGGTGAAAATATTCATTCTGGCTGTTTCCCGGACTTCTCCTTATGTTACTTACTCTTGTGTTCATATGGTGCATTGTACAGGTTTCTGTGGGACAGCGATGACTACGTGCCCAAACACAAATATATTTATCTTGACTTAGTTAAAAAGGAAGGGGGAGCTGTGGGAGGCCATGATGAGGATTGAGACAAGGACCAAACCAGACCCTGACTTGTGTCTCCTGTAGAGTCCAAAGAGCCTCACCAAAGATTTAGGATGGAAAATTGGAGTAGCACTGAGACAACGTCTGAGTTTTGTGTTGTGTGCTCGACAACGTGACTTCCCACATGTTTCCTAGTTAGAAGAGAGCCAATTCGTTGGGGTCATAAGCTCTTAACTGGTCCTTGCTGTTCCAGCACAGCTCCTAAATCACTATCAGGTTTTACTTCTTACGAGATGATTGTACTAACATCAGCCATTGCCTACAGGTGTTTATCTGAAGTGAGCAACACAGGCCTGGTTTGGAGGGTTTTTGTGCATGTAGCAATGTCTTTTGTAACCAGCTGAAGAGAGCTCCTCTTGGCTATAGAATGCCACACTGCCCTGAATCAAGTCAGAACTCTGGGACATCCTCCTCATTGCTCTTCCTGCCCCCATCTCTATTCTGAGTTTTGTCGTTTGCAATGGTTTTAATGATTTTGTAGGATGAAGACTATACAGGAGAAATGAAAATTATGGCTACCTTGAAGGAAGGCACACTATCTTTGCAACCTCGAATCCCCATTCCGCAATTAATTATCATGCCATGGATGGAGACCAATAACCCAGCTCTGAATGGCACGAGAGGAATTGGAGGTTGTGGCTCTACTGACGTATGTTGGGTCCAATTCATTTCTGCAGATAAACCTTACTTGAGTCGGATCATTTAGGGCTGATCCTTTCACGTCTTAGTCGACACAGGAGCGGATGTTTCAGTGATTGCTTCCCAACGCTGGCCTAAACATTGGCCTCTTGTGGATTCGTATACTTCTATTCAGGACGTGGGATAACTTGGAAGCTCCTAGGCTAAGTGCTTTTTGCTTGAATTGGCCCAGTGCTGAGCGCCATCAGGGAGTATTTCAGCCATTCATGTTCCAAGTTGATCTTAATCTGTGGGGCTGGAATGTTTTTACCAATATGGCTGCTTTCTTGAATGACAGCCCCTATTCCCAGGCCCAAACCTTGTTCATTGTCGCCATGGCTCTTATGGAAGGATTGAGATGCAACGGGGGCAAGGGTTTAGGGAAGGATTTACAGGGAGAATCCAATTTGCTCCAGAGACTATCACAGCATTCCAAGGCTCGTTTGGGTTTTCCACAGGGCCAATGAAATCCCCTCATGCGCTGCCTATCAAAGGGAAATCTAATGACCCTGAATGGGTGGATCAGTGGCCCTAGCCTGCGGAGAAATTGGCAGCAGCAGCGCCTCGAATGGAAGATCAGATGCTTTGGGGTCATCTAAAGGAGTATTTTAGCCCTTGGAATGCTCCTATCTTTGTAACTGATGAGAATTAAGGAAAATGGAGACTTTTGCAGGGTCTAAGGGCATGAAATGACACCATGCAACCGATGAGGGCCCTTCAACCTGGACTTCCTCCACCATCGGCTATCCTTCAATGCTAATGAATTATCTTCGATGTAAAGCATTGATTGATTGATGGATGGATGGATGGATTTTTTACCATTCCTTTAGCCCCCCCGAAGACTGTGAGGATTTGCCTTTACCATTAACAGTACTAACCCTAAAGAACCTGCTAAACGGTATCAAAGGCAGGTTGGACCTCAAGGTATGACTAAGAGTCCCACTCGGTGTCAGGAATTTGATTCTCGTGCAATTTCTCCGTTTGGAGCACAATTTGCTCCTAAATCACTCTTAGGTTTTACTTCTTACGAGACAATTGGACTAACATCAGCCATTGCCTACCGGTTTTTATCTGAAGTGGACAACACAGTCGTGGTCTGGAGGGTTTTGATGCATGTAGCAAAGTCTTTTTTAACAAGCTGAAGAGAGTTCATGTGGGCTATAGAATGCCTCACTGCCCTGAATCAAGTCAGCACTGTTGGACATCCCCCTCAGTGCTCCTCCTGCCCCCATCTCTATCCTGAGATTTGTCGTTTGGAATTGTTTTAATGATTTTGTAAGATGAAAATTATACAGGAGAAATGAAAATTATGGCTACCTTGAAGGAAGGAGCGCTCTCCTTGCAAACACGAGTCCCCATTGTGCAATTAATTATCATGCCGTGGATGGAGACCAATAACCCAGCTCTGAACAGCACGAGAGAAACTGGAGGTTGTGACTCTACATACGTATGTTGGGCCCAATCCATTTCTGCAGATAAACCTTACTTGACTTGGATCATCCAGGGCCGAGCATTTCTGGCTTAGTCGATACAGGAGCGGATGTTTCAGTGATTGCTTCCCAACGCTGGCCTAAACATTGGCCTTTTGTGGATTCGTTACTTCTATTTGGGGCGTGGGACAAGTTGGAGGGTCCTAGGCTATATGCTGATTGCTTGAATTGGCCCACCGCTGAGCCCCATCAGGGAGTATTTCAGCTGTTCATGTTCCAAGTTGACCTTCATCTGTGGGGCTGTGATGTTTTAACCGATATGCTGCTTTCTTGAACGACAGCCCCTATTCCCAGGCCCAAACCATGTTCGTCTTCACCATGGCCCTTATGGAATTATTGAGATGCATACGGGGTAAGGGTTTAGGGAAGGATTTACAAGGAGAACCGAATCCGCTCCAGAGACAATCCCAGCATTCCAAGGCTGATTTGGGTTTTCCTCAGGGCCACTGAAATCCCCTCATGCACTTCCTATCAAAGGGAAATCTAATGACCCTGGATGGGTGGATCAGTGGCCCTTGCCTGCAGAGAAATTGGCAGCAGCAGCAACTCGAATGGAAGATCAGCTGCTTTGGGGTCATATAAAGGAATGTTTTATCCCTTGGAATACTCCTATCTTGGTAACTGACAAGAACTCAGGAAAATGGAGACTTTTGCAGGCTCTAAGGGTAGGAAATGCAACCATGCAACCGATGAGGGCCCTTCAACAAGGACTACCTCCACCATCGGCTATCCTTCTTCAATACTAATGAATTATCTTTGATATAAAGGATTGATTGATAGAATGATTGATTTCCCATTCCTTTAGCCCCCCCAAGACTGTGAACGATTTGCCTTTATCATTCCCAGTACTAACCCTAAAGCACCTGCTAAACGCTATCAATGGAAGATTGGACCTCAAGGTAAGGATAATAGTCCCACTCGGTGCCAGGAATTTGGTTGTCATGCAATTTCTCCGTTCCAAGCACAATTTGAACCCATGGTCTATTGCATACACTGTATGGATGATATCCTTTTAACAGCAGAAATGGAGGAGATTTTACAACGAGCCTCTCCCTATTTTGTTACTCAATTAAACAATAAAATGGGGTAGTCGCCCCTGAAAAGGTGCAGAAACTGGAACCTTGTGAATCACTGGGATATGTCATTGAGAATCCAAGAATTCATCTTCCAAAAGTTTCCTTACGGACGCAATCTTTGCGCACCCTGAACGATTTTCAACAATTGTGAAGAGATATGCACTGGATTAGACCCTTTTTACATCAAACGGCTGCTGACATGAAGCCCTTGTTTGATATCCTAAAAGGGGATAGTTCCCCATCCTCTCCTGGAACTTTGAACCAGAGGAATAAAAAAGCGTTCCAACTAGTCCATGATAAACTATCACATGCCCAGCTTTGTCAGTATGATCCTGTCACGACAAGATATCGAATCTCATTAATGCCATTCAGATGACCTTTAGCAGCGATAGGGCAAGTTCATGGGCCTTTGTAGTGGATTCTTCTAGCTTGACACCAACTCCTCGTCATCACTGGGCAGGTAGAGTTATTAACACAACTAATTCCCCGGGGTCGTCAGAGGACTATTCATAGTTCAGGAAAGGATCCTGAGTTCTTGGTCCTACCCATGCAAACTACTGAGCGTGTGTAAACGTTATTGACGTATCAAGCTTTTCCAACCATTTGTGCTACCTTTCGCATATCGCACTCTACAGGTATTCCATGTAATACTCAGGGAAAGGCCATCATTGAGTATGCAAATAGTACTCTTAAATCTTACCTTAAAAGATTACAAGAGGGGGAGATACTACAGGGAAAAGTACAGCCATCATTGAGTATGCAAATAGTACTCTTAAATCTTACCTTAAAAGATTACAAGAGGGGGAGATACTACAGGGAAAAGTACAGTGTTCTTTTAAATTTAAATGCATCTAAATGCATTTAAATTTCAGCTTATATGTTTTAAATTCTCTTTCAAGATTTTATTTATTTATTTGACAGATGAGATCACAGGTAGGCAGAGAGGCAGCCAGAGAGAGAGAGGAAGGGAAGCAGTCTCCCTGCTGAGCAGAGAGCCAGCTGCCGGTCTCCATCCCAGGACCCTGGGATCATGACCTGAGCTGAAAGGAGAGGCTTTAGCCCACTGAGCTACCCAGGTGCCCCTATGTTTTCAATGTTTTGAATGGTGATGAAATAGGTCGCACACCCTCTGAATGCTTTTGGCATCCAGACATCTCCCCTCTCCCTTACACTAGGTGGAGGAACCCCTGACGAGCACTTGGAAGGGACCTGATCCTGTCCTTTGCTGAGGGCAGTTTTGTTTGGGTTTTTCCTCGGGATGAAGATACCCTGCGCTGGCTCCCAGAAAGGTAGTGCCGACTGCTCGCCTCTCCACCAGAGGGTGGCTCACCTCAGGTTGAACGGCAAGAATAGAGGGAGAAGAAGAAGCGCCTTCCCCCTTTAAAGCCCCAATTGGAAAGAACCTCTCCAAGTAAAGCACTTGGTCATCTCTCCTCATGGCGTCCCTGATTTCTCTATGACTGCCTGGCCAAGGAAGGATAGAGAAGAACGTCTTTGAGACCTTGCCTTCCCTGCTAGCATCATGTGACCATTCCAGGAGGGATCTTGTCTACGGCTGGAGGAAGGTTCCATACAGAACTTTGGAAGCTGGTTGCTGCCCTGGGACCACTCGGGGTGCCAATGGCTAAGAGCGGTTAGACTACCACAAAAGACTTCAATTAACCTCATGGGCCTGTGTTCCTAGACCTTTTGGATGGGTAGCGGGCTCGGGAACAAGAGTTCTCACCTCCTTTGCGGGGGAACACCTACTGTCTAACATCCATGGTAACCACTGTGTGTGAACTACTTGCTTTTCATTCAAATGTTCGCCTTGATGGAGTGGAACTACAAAAATATATATCAAGCATCAGGCAGTCTCGACTGGATGTAGTGAACCCTGCTGAAGTGGTTGCACATAACCTAGAGAGCCTCCATGAGTTGAACCCTGGTACCTGGTGAAAATAATCATCCTGGCTGTTTCCCGGACTTCTCCGTATGTTACTTACTCTTGTGTTCATATGGTGCATTGTACAGGTTTGTGCGGGACAGCGATGACTACGTGCCCAAACACAAATATATTTATCTTGACTTACTTAAAAAGGTAGGGGGAGCTGTGGGAGTCCACGATGAGGCTTGAGACGAAGACCAAACCAGACCCTGACTTGTGTCTCCTGTAGATTCCGATGAGACTCACCAAATATTTAGGATGGAAAATTGGAGTAGCACTTAGACAGCGTCTGTGCTTTGTGCTGTGCGCTCGCCAACGTGACTTCCCACATGTTTCCTAGTTAGATGAGAGCCAATTGGTTGAGGTCATGAGCTCTTCACTGGTCCTTGCTGTTCCAGCACAGCTCCGAAATCACTCTCAGGTTTTACTTCTTATGAGACAATTGTACTAACATCAGCCATTGCCTAGAAGTGTTGATCTGAATTGGGCAACACAGGCCTGGTTTGTAGTGTTTTTGTGCATGTAGCAAAGTCTTTTTTAAACAGCTGAAGAGCGTTCCATTTGGCTATAGAATGCCTCACTGCCCTGAATCAAGGCGGCACTGTGGGACATCCTCCTCAGTGCTCCTCCTAACCCCATCTCTATTCTGAATTTTGTCGTTTGCAACGGTTTTAATGATTTTGTAGGATGAAGACTATACAGGAGAAATGAAAATTATGGCTACCTTGAAGGAAGGTGCGCTCTCCTTGCAACCTCGAACCCCCATTGCGCAATTAATTATTATGCCATGGATGGAGACCATAACCCAGCTCTGAATGGCACGAGAGGAACTGGAGGTTGTGGCTCTACTGAGGTATGTTGGGCCCAATTCATTTCTACAGATAAACCTTACTTGACTCGGATCATTCAGGGCCCAGCCTTTCTCGGCTTAGTGGACCCAGGAGCAGATGTTTCAGTGATTGCTTCCCAACGCTGGCCTAAACATTGGCCTTTTGTGGATTCAGATACTTCTATTAGGGGCATGGGACAAGTTGAGGCTCCTAGGCTAAGTGCTGATTGCTTGAATTGGCCCACCGCTGAGCGCCTCAGGGAGTATTTCAGCCCTTCCTGTTACAAATTGACTTTAATCTGTGGGGCTGGGATTTTTTAAATGATATTGCTGCTTTCGTGAGCGACAGCCCCTATTCCCAGGCCCAAACCATGTTCACCGTCGCCATGGCCCTAATGGAAGAATTGAGATGCAAGCGGGGCAGCGGTTTAGGGAAGGATTTACAGGGAGAACCCAAACCGCTCCAGAGATAATCGCAGCATTACAAGGCTGGTTTGGGTTTTCCTCAGGGCCACTGAAATCCCCTCATGCGCTGCCCATCAAAGGGAAATCTAATGACCCTGGATGGGTGGATCAGTGGCCCTTGCCTGCAGAGAAATTGGCAGCAGCAGCGACTCGAATGGAAGATCAGCTGCTTTGGGGTCATCTAAAGGAATCTTTTAGCCCTTGGAATACTCCTATCTTTGTAACTGAACAGAAATCAGGAAAATGGAGACTTTTGAAGGATCTAAGGGCAGGAAATGCCACCATAAAAGCGATGAGGGCCCTTCAACCTGGACTCCCTCCACCATCCCCGATCCTTATTCAATACCAATGAATTATCTTTGATGTAAAGGATTGATTGATTGATTGATTGATTGATTGATTTTTTTACCATCCCTTTAGCCCCTCCAGGACTGTGAAGGATTTGCCTTTTCGATTCCCACTTCTAACCCTAAAGAACCTGCAAAACGGTATCAATGGCAGGTTGGACCTCAAGGAATGGCTAATAGTCCCACTCTGTGCCAGGAATTTGGTTCTCGTGCAATTTCTCCATTTCCCGCACAATTTGAACCCATGGTCTATTGCATACACTGTATGGATGATATCCTTTTAACAGCTGAAACGGAGGAGATTTTACAACGAGCCTCTCCCTATTTCTTTGCTCAATTACAACAATAAAATTGGGTACTCGTACCTGAAAAGGTGCAGAAACTGGAACCTTGTGAATCACTGGGATATATCATTGAGAATCTAAGAATCCATCCTCCAAAAGTTTCCTTACGGACGCATTCTTTCCACACCCAGAACGATTTTCAACAATTGTGAAGAGATATGCACTGGATTAGACCCTTTTTACATCGAACGGCTGCTGACATGAAGCCCTTGTTTGGGATCCTACAAGGGGATCGTTCCCCATCCTCTCCTGGAACTTTGAACCAAGGCGCTAAAACAGCGTTACAACTAGTCCATGATAAACTATCACAAGCCTAGCTCTGTCAGTATGATCCTGCCACCACAAGATATCGAATCTTATTAATGCCATTCAGATGACCTTTAGCAGTGATAGGGAAAGTTCCTTGGCCATTGCAGTGGATTCATTTAGCTTGACACCAACTCCTTGTCATCACTGGGCAGGTAGAATTATTAACACAACAAATTCCGCGGGCTCGGCACAGGATTATTCATAGTACGTGAGAGGAACCTGAATTCTTTGTCCTACCCATGCAAACTACTGAGCGTGTGCAAACGTTATTTATGTCTCAAGCTTTTCAAACCTTTGGCGCTACCTTTCGAATAGCGCACTATACAGGTATTCCATATAACACACAGGGACAGTCCATCATTGAGTATGGAAATAGTAGTCTTAAATCTTACCTTAGAAGATTACAAGAGGGGGAGATATTAGAGAGAATAGTTCAATGTTCCCCCCAGATGCATTTAAATTTAAGCTTCTATGTTTTAAATTTTATTGAAAGATTTTATATACTTCTTTGACAGATGTGATCACAGGTAGGCAGAGAGGCACCTAGAGAGAGAGGAAGGAAGCAGTCTTCCCGCTGAGCAGAGAGCCAGATGCCGGTCTTGATCCCAGGACTCTGGGATCATGACCTGAGCTGAAAGCAGAGGCTTTAACCCACTGAGATACCCAGGTGCCCCTATGTTTTAAATGTATTGAATGTTGATGAAATAGGTCGAACACCTTCTGAATGCTTTTGGCATCCAGACTTCTCCCCTCTCCCTTATGCTAGGTGGAGAGACCCCCTGACGGACAATTGGAAGGTCCTGATCCTGTCCTTCGCTGAGTGCGCAGTTTTGTTTGGGTTTTTCCTCAGGATGAAGATACCCTGTGCTGGCTCCCAGAAAGGTGGTGCCAACTCCTCGCCTCTCCACCAGAGGATATCTCGCCTCACGTTGAACGGCAAGAACAGACGGAGAAGAAGAAGACGCCTTCCCCACTTACAGCCCCATTTGGACAGAAGGTCTCCAAGAAAAGCCCTTGATCATCTCTCCTCATGGCTTCCCTGATTTCTCGATGACTGACTGGTCAAGGAAGGATAGAAAAGAACCTCTGCCAGGTCTTGCCTTCCCTCCTAGCTTCCCAATGTATCATGTGACCATTCCACGAGGGATCTCCTTTATGGCTGGAGGAATGTTCCATAAAGAACTTTGAAAGCTGGTTGCTGCCCTTTGACCAATTGGAGTGTCAACAGCTTAGAGCGGTTAGACTACCACAACACACTTCAACCTAACCTCATGGGCCTGTGTTCCTAGACCTTTTGGACGGGTAGTGGGCTCGGGAACAAGAGTTCTCACCTCTTTTCCGTGGGAACACCTAGTATATAACTTCCATTGTAATTACGGTGTGTAACTAATTGTTTATCATACTTATGTCAGCCTTTATATAGTGGATCTACAAAAGGATATATGAAGCATCAGTCAGTCTCGAGTGGAAGTGCCTGTACTTAACTCAGCGTTTCCAACCTACCTTGAGTCTGTCCTTGGTGTAACTTCTTTCTTCAACTGGGAAAACACTGCCATTTATGAGTGTTCACCTTAAGAGCGTTTATACGTTTTGGAAGCATAAGACCCTTGGCGTGCACTTAACTCAGAGTATCCAACCTGCCAAGAGTCCGTCCTTGTTCTAACTTCTTTCCTCAACTGGGAAAACGCTGCCATTTATGAGTGTTCACATTAAGCGGGATTATAAGCAAATATAAGTTTGGGGAGCATAAGGGCATTGCATGAGCTTAACTCAGATTATCCTACATGCTTATAGTCCGCCTTTGTTCTAAGTTCTTTCCTCAACTGGGAACACACTGCCACTTATGAGTGTCTGCCTTAAATCTCATTATATGTTTTGGAAGCATAAGGACCTTGGCTTGCACTTAGCTCAGAGTTTCCAACCTGCATAGAATCCGTCCTTCTTCTAATTTCTTTCGGGGAACACACTGCCACATATGGGTGTCCGCCTGAATTTCCATTCCACATTGTGGAAGCATAAACATATTGGCAAGCACTTATCTCAGAGTATCCAACCAGCCTAGAGTCTATCCTTGTTCTAACTTCTTTCTTCAGCTGGTATGTCACTGCTAATTATGAATGTTTGCCTTAAAAGCCATTATATGTTTTGCAAGCAAAAGGCCATTGACGTGCACTTATCTCAGATTATCCAGCCAGCATAGAATCCGTGCTTCTTTTAAGTTCTTTCCTCAACTGGGAATACACTGCCACTTACGGGTGTCCGCCTTAAGTGGGGTTATACGTTTTGGAAGCCTAAAGGCCTGGGCATGCACTTAACTCAGAGTATTCAACCTGCCTCGAGTCCCTCCTTGTATCTTCTTTCCTCAACTGGGAACACACTGCCACATATGGGTGTCTGCCTGAATTGCCATTCCATGTTGTGGAAGCATAAACGCTTTGGCAGCAACTTAACTCAGAGTTTCCCATCTGCCTAGCGTCCGTCCTTGTTCTAACTTCGTTCCTCAACTGGGAAGACAATGACACTTATGAGTGTCCACCTAGAGAGCAATTATATGTTTTGGAATTATAAGGCCTTGTGGTGCACTTAACTCAGAGTATCCAACGTGCTTATAGTCTGCCCTTGTTGTAAGTTCTTTCCTCAACTGGGAATGCACCGCCACTTATGAATGTTCGTTTGCCTTAAGTGGGATTATAAGTTTTGGAAGCATAAGGGCCTTGCCGTGCACTTAACTCAGAGTTTCCAACCTGCCTAGATTCCATCCTTGTTCTATCCTCTTTCCTCAACTGGGAACACTCTACGCATTATGGGTGTCTGCCTGAATTGCCATTCCACGTTGTGAAAGCAGAAGGGCTGTGACAGCCGCTTATCTCAGAGTATCCAATCAGCCTAGCGGCCGTCCTTTTTTCTAACTTCTTTCTTCAACTGGGATCACTCTGCCCCTTATGAGTATCCACCTTAAGAGCGAATATAAGTTTTGGAAGCATGAGTGCCTTGGCATGCACTTTACTTAGAGTATCCAACATGCTTGTAGTCCGCCCTTGTTCTAAGTTCTTTCCTCAACTGGGAATACACTGCCACTTATGAGTGTCTGCCTTAAATGCCATTATACGTTTTGGAAGCATAAGGGCCTTGGTGTGCACTGAGCTCAGAATTTCCAACCTGTGTAGAGTCCATCCTTCTCCTTCTTCCTCTTCTTTTTTTTTATTTAGAAAAGATAGAAGTTTATTTCCTGCTCACATAAGTGTAGGCAGCTCCCTAGTCATAAGGGGCCCATTTCCTCCTTACCTTATTCTGACTTGAAATTTCCACCTCAGTGTCCAGGATTAATGTATCTGGCTGCAGCCATCATGTAAATATGCCATCTGATAACAAACACAAATAGGGAAAGAAGAAAAAGATACTTTCCAAAATTTCCCATACTATTGTCAATCTTCTACTGGCAAGAATCTAATTATACGACCTTAAAGGAAAGGCTAGGAAGTTCAGGTTTTTTTTTTTTAACTTTTGTTTATTTGTATATTTTTAATTTGCTAATTTTCAGCGTAACAATATTCATTGTTTTTACACCATACACAGTGCTCCATGCAATTTGTGCCATTTCTATTACCCACCACCTGATTCCCCAACCTCCCACCCCCCGCCCCTTCAAAACCCTCAAGTTGTTTTTCAGAGGCCATAGTCTCTCATGATTCATCCCCCTTCCAATTTCTCTCAACTCCCTTCTCCTCTCCATCTCCCCATATCCTCCATGTTTGTTACTATGCTCCACACATAAGTGAAACCATATGATACTTGACTCTCTCTCCTTGACTTCTTTCGCTCAGCATAATCTCTTCCTGTCCCGTCCATGTTCCTACAAAAGTTGGGTATTCATCCTTTCTGATGGAGGCATAATACTCCATCGTGTATATGTACCACATCTTCCTTATCCATTCGTCCATTGAAGGGCATCTTGGTTCTTTCCACAGTTTGGTGACCATGGCCATTGCTGCGATGAACATTGGGGTACAGATGGCTCTTCTTTTCACTACATCTGTATCTTTGTGGTAAATACCCAGCAGTGTAATTGCATGGTCATAGAGAAGCTCTATTTTTAATTTCTTGAGGAATATCCACACTGTTCTCCAAAGTGTCTGCACCAACTTGCATTCCCACCAAGAGTGTAAGACGGTTCCCCTTTCTCCATATCCTCTCCAAAACACGTTGTTTCCTGTCTTGCTAATTTTGGCCATTCTAACTGGTGAAACGTGATATCTCAATATGGTTTTACTTTGAATCTCCCTGATGGCTAGTGATGATGAACATTTTTTCATGGGTCTGATAGCGATTTGTATGTCTTCATTGGAGAAGTGTCTGTTCATATCTTCTGCCCATTTTTTGATATGATTATCTGTTTTTTTGTGTGTTGAGTTTGAGGAGTTCTTTATAAATCCTGGATATCAACCTTTTGTCTGTACTGTCATTTGCAAATATCTTCTCCCATTCCGTGGGTTGCCTCTTTGTTTTGTTGACTGTTTCCTTTGCTGTGCAGAAGCTTTGGATCTCGATGAAGTCCCAAAAGTTCATTTTCGCTTTTGTTTCCTTTGCCTTTGGAGACATATCTTCTTTTTTTTCCATTTTATTTATTTTTTCAACGTAACAGTATTCATTCTTTTTGCACAACACCCAGTGCTCCATGCAAAACGTGCCCTCCCCATTACCCACCACCTGTTCCCCCAACCTCCCAACCCTGGCCCTTCAAAACCCTCAGGTTGTTTTTCAGAGTCCATAGTCTCTTATGGTTCGCCTCCCCTTCCAAATTTTTTTTTAATAAACATGTAATGTATTTTTATCCCCAGGGGTACAGGTCTGTGAATCGCCAGGTTTACACACTTCACAGCACTCACGATAGTACTTACCCTCCCCAATGTCCATAGCCCCATCCCCCTCTCCCAATCCCACATCCCCCCAGCAACCCCCAGTTTGTTTTCTGAGATTAAGAGTCATTTATGGTTTGTCTCCCTCCCAATCCCATCTTGTTTCATTTATTCTTCTCCTATCCCCCTACCCCCCCATGTTGCTTCTCCATGTCCTCATATCAGGGAGATCATATGATATTTGTCTTTCTCCGATTGACTTATTTCACTAAGCATGATACGCTCTAGTTCCATCCACGTCATCGCAAATGGCATGATTTCATTTCTTTTGATGGCTGCATAGTATTCCATTGTGTAAATATACCACATCTTCTTTATCCATTCATCTGTTGATGGACATCTAGGTTCTTTCCATAGTCTGGCTATTGTAGACATTGCTGCTATAAACATTCGGGTACACGTGCCCCTTCAGATCACTATGTTTGTATCTTTAGGGTAAATACCCAGTAGTGCAATTGCTGGGTCATAGGGTAGTTCTATTTTCAACATTTTGAGGAACCTCCATGCTGTTTTCCAGAGTGGTTGCACCAGCTTGCATTCCCACCAACAGTGGAGGAGGGTTCCCCTTTCTCCACATCCTCGCCAGCATCTGTCACTTCCTGACTTGTTAATTTTAGCCATTCTGACTGGTGTGAGGTGATATCTCATTGTGGTTTTGATTTGTATTTCCCTGATGCCGAGTGACGTGGAGCACTTTTTCATGTGTCTGTTGGCCATCTGGATGTCTTCTTTGCAGAAATGTCTGTTCATGTCCTCTGCCCATTTCTTGATTGGATTGTTTGTTCTTTGGGTGTTGAGTTCGCTAAGTTCCTTATAGATTTTGGATACTAGCCCTTTATCTGATATGTCGTTTGCAAATATCTTCTCCCATTCTGTCAGTTGTCTTTTGGTTTTGTTAACTGTTTCCTTTGCTGTGCAAAAGCTTTTGATCTTGATGAAATCCCAATAGTTCATTTTTGCCCTTGCTTCCCTTGCCTTTGCCGTTGTTCCTAGGAAGATGTTGCTACGGCTGAGGTCGAAGAGGTTGCTGCCTGCATTCTCCTCAAGGATTTGGATGGATTCCTTTCTCACATTGAGGTCCTTCATCCATTTGGAGTCTATTTTCGTGTGTGGTGTAAGGAAGTGGTCCAATTTCATTTTTCTGCATGTGGCTGTCCAATTTTCCCAGCACCATTTATTGAAGAGGCTGTCTTTTTTCCATTGGACATTCTTTCCTGCTTTGTCGAAGATTAGTTGACCATAGAGTTGAGGGTCGATTTCTGGGCTCTCTATTCTGTTCCACTGATCTATGTGTCTGTTTTTGTGCCAGTACCATGCTGTCTTGATGATGACAGCTTTGTAATAGAGCTTGAAGTCCGGAATTGTGATGCCACCCACTTTGGCTTTCTTTTTCAATATTCCTTTGGCTATTCGAGGTCTTTTCTTGTTCCATATAAATTTTAGGATTATTTGTTCCATTTCTTTGAAAAAAATGGATGGTATTTTGATAGGGATTGCATTAAATGTGTAGATTGCTTTAGGTAGCATAGACATTTTCACAATATTTATTCTTCCAATCCAGGAGCATGGAACATTTTCCATTTTTTTGTGTGTCTTCCTCAATTTCTTTCATGAGTACTTTATAATTTTCTGTGTATAGATTCTTAGTCTCTTTGGTTAGGTTTATTCCTAGGTATCTTATAGTTTTGGGTACAATTGTAAATGGGATTGACTCCTTAATTTCTCTTTCTTCAGTCTTGTTGGTGTACAGAAATGCAACTGATTTCTGTGCATTGATTTTATATCCTGACACTTTACTGAATTCCTGGACAAGTTCTAGCAGTTTTGGAGTGGAGTCTTTTGGGTTTTCCACATATAGTATCATATCATCTGCGAAGAGGGATAGTTTGACTTCTTCTTTACCGATTTGGATGCCTTTAATTTCTTTTTGTTGTCTGATTGCTGAGGCTAGGACTTCTAGTACTATGTTGAATAGCAGTGGTGATAATGGACATCCCTGCCGTGTTCCTGACCTTAATGGAAAAGCTTTCAGTTTTTCTCCATTGAGAATGATATTTGCAGTGGGTTTTTCATAGATGGCTTTGATAATATTGAGGTATGTGCCCTCTATCCCCACACTTTGAAGAGTTTTGATCAGGAAGGGATGCTGTACTTTGTCAAATGCTTTTTCAGCATCTATTGAGAGTATCATATGGTTCTTGTTCTTTTTATTAATGTATTCTATCACATTGATTGATTTGCGGATGTTGAACCAACCCTGCAGCCCTGGAATAAATCCCACTTGATCGTGGTGAATAATCCTTTTAATGTACTGTTGAATCCTATTGGCTAGTATTTTGGCGAGAATTTTTGCGTCTGTGTTCATCAAGGATATTGGTCTGTAGTTCTCTTTTTTGTTGGGATCCTTGTCTGGTTTTGGGATCAAGGTGATGCTGGCTTCATAAAAGGAGTTTTGAAGTTTTCCTTCCATTTCTATTTTTTGGAACAGTTTCAGGAGAATAGGAATTAGTTCTTCTTTAAATGTTTGGTAGAATTCCCCTGGGAAGCAGTCTGGCCCTGGGCTTTTGTTTGTTTGGAGATTTTTGTTGACTGTTTCAATCTCCTTACTGGTTATGGGCCTGTTCAGGTTTTCTATTTCTTCCTGGTTCAGTTGTGGTAGTTTATATGTCTCTAGGAATGCATCCATTTCTTCCAGATTGTCCAATTTGTTGGCGTAGAGTTGCTCATAGTATGTTCTTATAATTGTCTGTATTTCTTTGGTGTTAGTTGTGATCTCTCCTCTTTCATTCATGATTTTATTGATTTGGGTCCTTTCTCTTTTCTTTTTGATGAGTCTGGCCAGGGGTTTATCAATCTTATTGATTTTTTCAAAGAACCAGCTCCTAGTTTCATTGATTTTTTCTATTGTTTTTTTTTTTGGTTTCTATTTCGTTGATTTCTGCTCTGATCTTTATGATTTCTCTTCTCCTGCTGGGTTTAGGGTTTCTTTCTTGTTCTTTCTCCAGCTCCTTTACGTGTAGGGTTAGGTTGTGTACTTGAGACCTTTCTTGTTTCTTGAGAAAGGCTTGTACCGCTATATATTTTCCTCTCAGGACTGCCTTTGCTGTGTCCCACAGATTTTGAACTGTTGTGTTTTCATTATCATTTGTTTCCATGAATTTTTTCAAGTCTTCTTTAATTTCCTGGTTAACCCATTCATTCTTTAGAAGGATGCTGTTTAGTCTCCATGTATTTGGGTTCTTTCCAAGTTTCCTCTTGTGATTGAGTTCTAGCTTCAGAGCACTGTGGTCTGAAAATATGCAGGGAATAATCCTAATCTTTTGATACTGGTTGAGACCCGATTTGTGACCCAGGATGTGATCTATTCTGGAGAAGGTTCCATGTGCACTAGAGAAGAATGTGTCTTCTGTTGCTTTGGGATGAAATGTTCTGAATATATCTGTGATGTCCATCTGGTCCAGTGTGTCATTTAATGCCTTTATTTCCTTGTTGATCTTTGACTTGGATGATCTGTCCATTTCAGTGAGGGGATTGTTAAAGTCCCCTACTATTATTGTATTATTATTGATGTGTTTCTTTGATTTTGTTATTAATTGGTTGATATAGTTGGCTGCTCCCACGTTAGGGGCATAGATATATAAAATTGTTAGATCTTCTTGTTGGATAGACCCTTTGAGTAGGATATAGTGTCCTTCCTCATCTCTTATTATAGTCTTTGGCTTAAAATCTAATTGATCTGATATAAGGATTGCCACCCCAGCTTTCTTCTGATGCCCATTAGCATGGTAAATTGTTTTCCACCCCCTCACTTTAAATCTGGAGGTGTCTTCACGTCTAAAATGAGTTTCTTGTAGGCAGCATACTGATGGGTTTTGTTTTTTTTTTATCCATTCTGATACCCTGTGTCTTTTGATTGGGGCATTTAGCCCATTAACATTCAAGGTAACTATTGAGAGATATGAATTTAGTGCCATTATTAGCCTGTAAGGTGACTGTTACTGTATATTGTCTCTGTACCTTTCTGATCTACTACTTTTAGGCTCTCTCTTTGCTTAGAGGACCCCTTTCAATATTTCCTGGAGAGCTGGTTTGGTGTTTGCAAATTCTTTCAGTTTTTGTTTGTCCTGGAAGCTTTTTATTTCTCCTTCTATTTTCAATGATAGCCTAGCTGGATAGAGTATTCTTGGCTGCATGTTTTTCTCGTTGAGTGCTCTGAATATATCATGCCAGCTCTTTCTGGCCTGCCAGGTCTCTGTGGATAAGGCTGCCGCCAATCTAATATTTTTACCATTGTATGTTACAGACTTCTTTTCTCGGGCTGCTTTCAGGATTTTCTCTTTGTCACTACTTGTAAATTTTACTATTAGGTGACGGGGTGTGGACCTATTCTTGTTGACTTTGAGGGGGGTTCTGTGCATCTCCTGGATTTTGATGCTTGTTCCCTTTGCCATATTAGGGAAATTCTCTCCAATGATTCTCTCCAATAGACCTTCTGCTCCCCTCTCTGTTTCTTCTTCTTCTGGAATCCCAATTATTCTAATGTTGTTTCGTCTTATGCTGTCACTTATCTCTCGAATTCTCCCCTCATGGTCCAGTAGCTGTTTGTCCCTCTTTTGCTTGGCTTCCTTATTCTCTGTCATTTGGTCTTCTATATCACTAATTCTTTCTTCTGCCTCATTTATCCTAGCAGTGAGAGCGTCCATTTTTGATTGCACCTCATTAATAGCTTTTTTGATTTCAACTTGGTTAGGTTTTAGTTCTTTAATTTCTCCAGAAAGGGCTTTAATATCTCCAGAGAGGGTTTGTCTAATATCTTCCATGCCTTTTTCGAGCCCGGCTAGAATGTTCAGAATCGTCATTCTGAACTCTTGATCTGACGTATTACCAATGTCTGTGTTGATTAGGTCCCTAGCCTTCGGTACTGTCTCTTGTTCTTTTGTTTGTGGTGATTTTTTCCGCCTTGTCATTTTGTCCAGATAAGAGGATATGAAGGAGCAAATAAACTACTAAAAGGGTGGCAAAGACCCCAGAAAAATGCCTATGTTCTCCTCTAGGATTCTGATGGATTCCTGTCTCATGTTGAGATCTTTTATCCATTTCTAGTTTATAGTTGTGTGCGGTGTAAGAGAATGGTTGAGCTTCATTCTTCTACATATAGCTGTCCAGTTTTCCCAGCACCATTTATTGAAGAGACTCTCTCTTTTCCATTGTATATTTTTTCCTGTTTTGTCGAAGATTATTTGACCATAGAGTTGAGGGTCCATATCTGGGCTCTCCACTCTGTTCCACTAGTCAATGTGTCTGTTTTTATGCCAGTACCACGCTGTCTCGGTGATCACAGCTTTGTAGTAAAGCTTGAAATCGGGTAACGTGATGCCGCCAGTTTTTTTTTTTTCCATTTTATTTATTTTTTCAGCGTAACAGTATTCATTCTTTTTGCACAACACCCAGTGCTCCATGCAAAACGTGCCCTCCCCATTACCCACCACCTGTTCCCCCAACCTCCAACCCCTGACCCTTCAAAACCCTCAAGTTGCCCCAACCTCCCACCCCTGACCCTTCAAAACCCTCAGGTTGTTTTTCAGAGTCCATAGTCTCTTATGGTTCGCCTGATGCCTCCAGTTTTGTTTTAGTTTTTCAACATTTCCTTAGCAATTCGGGGTCTCTTCTGATTCCATACAAATTGTAGGATTATTTGCTCCAGCTCTTTGAAAAATACCAGTGGAATTTTGATCAGAATGGCATTAAAAGTATAGATTGCTCTAGGCAGTATAGACATTTTAACAATGTTTAATCTTCCGATCCAAGAGCATGGAATGGTCTTCCAGCTTTTTGTGTCTTCTTTAATTTCTTTCATGACTGTTCTGTAGTTCCTTGAGTACAGGTCCTTTACCTCTTTGGTTAGGTTTATTCCCAGGTATCTTATGGATCTTGGTGCTATAATAAATGGAATCGATTCTCTAATTTCCCTTTCTGTATTTTCATTGTTAGTGTATAAGAAAGCCACTGATTTCTGTACATTGACTTTGTATCCTGCCACGTTTCTGAATTGCTGTGAGTTCTAGAAGTTTGGGGGTGGAGTCTTTGGGGTTTTCCATATAAAGAATCATGTCACCTGCGAAGAGAGAGAGAGTTTGATTTCTTCTTTGCCAATTTGGATACCTTTTATTTCTCTTTGTTGTCTGATTGCCGTTGCTAGAACTTCTAATACTATGTTGAACAAGAGTGGTGAGAGTGGGCATCCTTGTCGTGTTTCCAATCTCAACGCGAAGGCTGCAAGCTTTTTCCCATTGAGGATGATATTTGCTGTTTGTCTTTCATACATAGATTTTATGAAGTTCAGGAATTGTTCCCTCTATCCCTATACTTTGAAGCATTTTAATCAGGAACGGATGGCGGACTTTGTCAAATGCTTTTTCTGCATCAATTGAGAGGACCATGTGGTTCTTCTCTCTTCTCTTATTGATTCGTTCCATCACATTGATTGATTTGCGAATGTTGAAGCATCCTTGTAACCCAGGGATGAATCCCACCTGGTCATGGTGGATAATCTTTTTAATGTTTTGCCGGATCCTGTTTGCTAGGAACTTGTTGAGAATCTTTGCATCCATATTCATCAGTGATATTGGTCTGAAATTCTCCTTTTTGGTAGGGTCTTTGCCTGGTTTGGGGATCAGGGAAATGCTGGCTTCAGAAAAAAAGTCTGGAAAAAAAGTGTCTGGAAGTTCTGCTTCAATTTTTTTGGAACAGCTTCAGGAGAATTGGTGTTATTTCTTCTTTGAAAGTTTGGTAGAATTCCCCAGGGAATCCGTCAGGTCCTGGGCTCTTGTTTTTTGGGAGGTTTTTGATCACTGCTTCAATCTCATTACTAGATATCGGTCTCTTCAGGTTCTCAATTTCTTCCTGGTGGAATTTTTGGGAGTTTATAGTTTTCCAGGAATGCATCCATTTCGTCTAGATTGCTTAGCTTATTGGCATATAACTGTTGGTAATAAATTCTGATGATTGTTTCTATTTCCCTGGTGTTAGTTGTGATCTCTCCCTTTTCATTCATCATTTTATTAATTTGGGCTTTCTGTCTTTTCTTTTGGATTAGTGTGGCCAATGGTTTATCGATCTTATTGATTCTTTCAAAAAACCAGCTTCTAGTTTCATTGATACGTCCTACTGTGTCTCTGGTGTCTACCTCATGATCTCTGCTCTAATCTTGATTATTTCCCTTCTTGCGTGTGGAGTTGGTTTGATTTGTTGTTGATTCTCCAGTTCTTTAATGTGTAGAGACAGCTGGTGTATTCTGGATTTTTCAATATTTTTGAGGGAGGCTTTGATGGCTATGAATTTCCCCTTTAGAACCGCCTTTGCTGTATCCCATAGGTTTTGGACCAAAGTGTCTTGATTCTCATGGGTTTCCATGAATTGTTTAAGTTCTTCTTTGATCTCCTGGTTGATCCAAGCATTCTAAAGCAAGGTGGTCTTTAGCTTCCAAGTGTTTGAGTCCCTTCCGAAACTTTCCTTGTGTTTGAGCTCCAGTTTCAAAGCACTGTGATCTGAGAATATGCAGGGAATAATGTCAGTCTTTTGGTATTGGTTGAGTCCTGCTTTGTGACCCAGTATGTGGTCTATTCCGGAGAAGGTTCCATGTGCACTTGAGAAGAATGAGTATTCTCTTGTTTTAGGGTGGAATGTTCTGTATTTGTCTATGAGGTCCATCTGGTCCAATGTTTCATTCAATGCTCCTATTTCTTTTTTAATTTTCTCCTTTGACAATCTGTCTATTACTGAGAGAGTTATTAAGATCCCCTACTATTAGTGTATTCATATCAATATGACTCTTTATCTTGATTAATAATTTTCTTATGTAATTGGCTGCTCCCATGTTGGCGGTGTAGATAATTACAATTGTTAGACCATCTTGGTGGATAGTCCCTTTAAGAATTATGTAGTGTCCTTCTGTATCTCTGACTACAGTCTTTAGCTTAAAATCTAATTTATCTGATATGAGAATCGCTACCCCGGCCTTCTTTTGCCGCCCATTGGCATGAAAGATGCTTCTCCATCCCTTCACTTTCAGTCTGGGTACATCCTTATTTTCAAAATGGGTCTCTTATACACAACATGTGGATGGGTCCTGTCGTTTTATCCAATCCGCAACCCTGTGTCATTTTATGGGCGCATTTAGGCCGTTCACATTGAGAGTGATTATTGATAGATACGTTTTGATTGACATCATGTTAACTTTGAAGTCTTTCTGTCTGTTGATTGTCTCTATATTTCTGTTCAATGATGTTCTTAGGATTTTTTCTCTTTTATAGCACCCCCGTTAGTATTTCCTGCAGTGTCGGCTTGGTTGCTGCATAGTCTTTTAAGCTTTGCCAGTCTTGGAAACTCTTTATCTCTCCATCCATTTTGAATATCAGTCTTGCTGGATAGTGTATTCTTGGCTGCATATTCTTCTCATTTAGTGCTCTCAGTATATTTTGCCAGCCCTTCCTGGCTTGCCAGGTCTCTGTGGACAGGTCTGACATTATTCTAATTGGCTTTCCTCTGTATGTAAGGATCTTTTTGTCCTAGCTGCTTTTAAGAGGGTCTGTCTTGAATGATAATTCTGCATTTTAACTATAGGATGTCTCGAGGACTTTCAAGCATCTAAAACCTTGGGGGGATACCTCTCTGCCTCTGGTACATGAACGTTGTTTCCATTCGTGAGATTGGGAAAATTTTCATAGACAACTTGTTCCGCTATATCTTCTAGACTTATTTCTTTTTCCTCCCCTTCAGGGATTCCAATAATTCTGATGTTGGAACGTTTCATGGCATCATTTATTTCCCTGATTCCCTTTTTGTGGCTCTGATCTGTTTGTTCTAGGCTTCCTCCTGATCCTTTCTCTCTATTCGTTTGTCCTCCAGATCACTAATTCTATCTTCTGTCTAAAGCTAGTTACACTAGCTTTTAGAGAATTTAGATTAGAATGGAACTCATTGAGAGCATTTTGAACATCATCTGTGGTGCCTTCATTCTGCCCTAAAATTATGAACATCATCCCTGGTGGCTTTGAGTTCTGCCCTAATCAATTCCGTTTGGTCATCCATGGCTTTCTCCAACCTAGCTTTTGCCTGGATCATTGTTAGCCTCAATTCCTTTTCTGATATATTGTCTATGTTGATACCCATTAGCTCTGTTGCAGAAGGTCCATCCTCTGTATTTTTCTTATGTTGGGCATTCCTCCTCCTAGTTATTTTGGTAAGAGTTGACTGAACGGATGCAGTTGGATTTATCAATTGTTGTGCAGTCAAGGTACACCCTGGAATGCTTCTGTGCAATCAGGATTCCCCAACCAAATGAGAGAAGAAAGAAAAGAAAAAGAAATAGAGAAAAAGAAAAAAAAGAGAAGAAAAGAGAGAGAGAGAGAGAGAGAGAGAGACAGGAAATAAAGGGAAAATAAAAGAGAAGACTCAGCCTAAATGGGCCCCAATGTAAGATTTATGAAGTATACAAACAAGAACAGACAAATGAAAAGATTGATAAAACTATATGACAAGAGAAAATATATATAAATATAAAACTGTATATATTTATATATAAAACTATATATTTATATAAAAGCAAAAAAAAAAACAAAGGAAGAACCTCATCAGAAAGAACCTCAAGTATAAGTTTTATATACTATCAGGACAAACATAAATACACAGAAACACTGAAGGAAGGAATCGATGGGAGAGTGGTTATAAATTCTCAGTGTTGTAGAGGAAGATTATTTTGATTCTTCCTGGATGTATCTTGATGTTTTTGTTAAGGGACTCAACTTTCCTAAGATAAAGGGGGATTAAAAATTGGTTTGCCTATAGGGGTAGCATTGACTGGGGAAAAGGGATTACCTTGAAGTTTAACTCTATATGTATATTAGAAAATAAAAATTAAAAAAGAAAAAAACGAGAGTAAACTAAATTAAAAACAAAATTTTTAAAAAATAAAAAAGTGAAAGAAGAATACGGGTGTATGTATCTAAAAGTTCAGGTTAGAAGGTTATTAAGGGATTTGATGTACTGGACATCTCACTGTGATGGTAACTAGGTTAAAAATTATATGTATTTAAAAAAAAGAACCAGAATAGTGGTAGAGATAAAAATAAAAGTTGTATTTATGAAGTAGTGGTGGTTGTTCTCTTGTTGTCATCTTTTTTTTCTTCCTTCAGAGTTTATTTTCTGGGGGAGGGGCCTTCCACGTGGGTTTTCAGACAATGATGTTCCCTGAGTTAGGTCCTCCACCCCCCTCAAGGGGGTGGGCACTGAGGAAACCTTTTTTTTCTTCAGGATTTTGTCCACTGGAGGTTTTTATGTTCTTTCATCTGTTTCCTCTCGCCTTGACAGCTTTTGATGGTTTTTAGAGGTTTAGAGGAGAGCAAACTGCACCCAGACCTCTTTCTCAGAGAGAAGCCTCAGAATGCTCTGCAGAGCTGCTAGAAGAGTAGGTTCTGAGTCACAGTCCTTGGGGATGCAGGATCTCCTCCTTGTACCCAATACCATGGCAGCCGCAGCTGTCTGGGAAGCTCCAGACAGTCAGAGAGGTTCCAAGCAGCGATCGCACACAGATTTTCCCACTGGCCCGGGCTGGGAATGCCTGGTTTTTCAGGATGCCAGAGCTCCCTGCTAGCACCTGTGCGCACCTCTCCCAGGGGAGGGTGTAGGATGCGCGAGTTTCAGGAATGCCGTCTGGCCATGCTCCCAGCCCCTCACAGGACCCGGACCCCACGCATTCTCAGACGGGCTGGCGGCTCAGGGCGCTGGGGGTTCAGGGACCAAGACCTGGTTTCTCCACAGCACTCTCTAGGGCTCAGTGCCAGGGGAGGCTGTCCTGAGTCTGGGAACTTAAGCCCTGTCCCTAACTGCTCCAATTCCCACAATTTCCCCACACGATGCTTTGCTCTTTTTTTTTTTTTTTTTTTTGAGTGCTTTCAGCAAGAAACCAAGCTAATGCTGGACCCCAGATGCAGGGCACTCTCGTATTGGGTATTACTTTCCAATTGGTCGCCTCTGGTGGCTCCCTCCCCCTTTTGATTATCTTCTGATATCAAGTCTGACATTCCCACCCTGCTTTACCTGTCACTCGCGCCTTCTGCACCTGTAGAGATCCAGACGAGTGAAATTCTGATCTGGGACTGATTTCTTTGGTAGGTAAACAGCTCACTTTAGGGTACAGGTTGAAACGGTGCCTCCTACTTCCCCAGCAACTTGACTCTCGAGTCCATAATTCTTCTAATTTCTTTCCTCAACTGGGAAGACACTGACTTATGGGTGTCTGCCTGAATTGCCATTTATTGTTGTGGAAGCATAAACGCTTTGGTAGGCACTTATCTCAGAGTATCCAATCAGCCTAGCGTCCGTCTTTGTTCTAACTACTTTCGTTAGCTGGAAAGTCACTGCTACTTATGAATGTTTGCCTTAAAAGCCATTATAGGTTTTGGAAGCATAAGGGCCTTGGCGTGCACTTAGCTCAGAGTATACAACCAGCCTAGAATCCGTCCTTGCTGTATCTTCTTTACTCTTCTTGGAACACACTGCCATTTATGAATGTTCGCTTAAGAGCATTTATACGTTTCTGGAAGCAATAGAGTCTTGGCGTGTACTTATCTCAGAATAAAAAACCGGCCTCGAGTCCGTTCTTGTTCTAAATTCTTTCCTCAACTGGGAACACTCTGCCACATAAGAGTGTTATACTTTGAACGAATACATGTTTTGGAAGCATAAGGGACTTGGCCTGCACTTAACTCACAGTATCCAACCAGCCTAGAGTCCATCTTTGTTCTAACTTCTTTTCTCAACTGGGAACACTCTGCCACATGTGAGTACTAGCCTTAAGAGTGATGATATGTTTTGGAAGTATACGGTCTTGGCGTGCACTTACCACAGAATATCCAACCTGCCTAGCATCTGTCCTTGTTCTAACTTCTTTCCTCAACTGGGAAAACACTGCTGTTTAGGAGTGTTCGCCTTAAGAGCGTTTCCATGTTTTGGAAGCATAAGGGCTTTGGCATTCACTTAACTCAGAGTAAACAACCAGCCTCGAGTCGGTTCTTGTTCTAACTTCTTTCCTCAACTGGGCACACTAGCCACATAAGAGTGTTAGCCTTCAGAACGAATATATGTTTTGGAATCATAAGGGCCTTGTTGTGCGCTTAACTCAGAGTATCCAACCTGCCTAGCATCTGTTCTTGTTCTAACTTCTTTCCTCAACTGGGAAAGCACTGCCATTTATGAGTGTTCCCCATAAGAGCATTTATACAGTTTGGAAACATAAGGGCCTGGCATGCACTTAACTCAGAATATCTAAACAGCACAGAGTTCGTCCTTGTTCCAACTTCTTTTCTCAACTGGGAACATTAGCCACATAAGAGTGTTAGCCTTCAGTACGATTATAAGTTTTGGAAGCCTAAGGGCCTTGGCGTGCACTCTACTCAGAGTATCCAACCTGCCTAGCGTCTGTCCTTGTTCTAACTTCTTTCCTCAACTGAGAACACTGCCACAAAGAGTGTTAGCCTTCAGTATGATTATATGTTCTGGAAGCATAAGGGCCTTGGCGTGTACTTACCTCAGAGTATCCAACCTGCTTAGCGTCTGTCCTTGTTCTAACTTCTTCCTCAACAGGGAAAACACAGCCTTTTCATGGGTTTTCATATTAAGCGGGATTATAAGTTTTGGAAGCATAAGGGAGTTGGCTTGCACTTATCTCAGGGTATCAAACCTGCCTAGAGTCCGTCCTTGTTCTAACTTCTTTCCTCAACTGGGAAATCACAGCCATTTATGATTGTTCACCTTAAGAGCCATGATACATTTTGGAAGCATAAGGCCCTTGGAGTGCACTTAACTCAGAGTTTCGAAGCAGCCTAGAGTCAGTCCTTGTTCTAACTTCTTTCCTCACAGGGAACACACTGCCATTTATGAATTTGGCCTGAAGAGGCATGATATATTTTTGGAAGCATAAGGGCCTTGGAGTGCACTTATCTCAGAGTATCCAACTTGCTTAGAGTTCGTCCTTGGCTAACTTCTTTCCTCAACCAGGAACACACTGCCATTTATGAGTATTGGCCTTAAGTGCGATTATAACTTTTGGAAACATAAGGGTCTTGGCGTGTACTTAATTCAGAGTATCCAATCTGCCAAGAGTCCTTCCTTGTTAGAACTACTTTCCTCAACTTGGAAAACACTGACATTTATGAATATTCACAAGAGCGTTAATGGGTTTTTGAAGCATAAGGCACTTGAATGCTTTTAACTCGCAGTATCAAACCTGCTGAGAGTCCGTCCTTGTTCTAACTTCTTTTCTCAACTGGGAACTCACTGCCGCATATGAGTGTTAGCCTTTAGAGCGATTATACGTTTTGAAAGCATAAGGGCCTTGGCGTGCAGTTAACTCAGAGTATCCATCCTGCCTAGGTTCCGTCCTTGTACTTACTTCTTTCCTTTACTGGGAACAACCTGCTACATATGAGTGTTCACCTTAAGAGTGGTTATAGGTTTTGGAAGCATGAGGTCCTTGGCATGCACTTAACTCAGAGTATCCAACCGGCTTAGAGTCCGTCCATGTTCTATCTTCTTTCCTCAACTGGGAACACACTGCCATTTATGAGTATTTGCCTTAAGAGCGATTGTACATTTTGGAAGCATAAGGGCCTTGGAGTTCACTTAACTCAGAATATCCAAGCGTTCTAGACACCATACTTGTTCTAAATTTTTTCCTCAACTGGGAACTCAGTGCCACACATGAGTGTTAGCCTTTAGAGTGATTATATGTTTTAGAAGCATAAGGGCCTTGGTGTGCTCTTTTTTTTTAATATTTTATTTATTTGACAGAGAGAAATCACAACTAGGCAGAGAGGCAGGCAGAGAGAGAGGAGGAAGCAGGCTCCCCGCAGAGCAGAGAGCCCGATGCGGGGCTCGATCCCAGGACCCTGAGATCATGACCTGAGCTGAAGGCAGAGGCTTTAACCCACTGAGCCACCCAGGCGCCCCCTTTTTTTTTTTTAAAGATTTTATTTATTTATTAGTCAGAGAGAGAGAGAGAGCACAGGCAGACAGAGTGGCAGGCAGAGGCAGAGGGCGAAGCAGGCTCCCTGCCGAGCAAGGAGCCCGATGCGGGACTCGATCCCAGGACACTAGGATCATGACCTGAGCCGAAGGCAGCCGCTTAACAAACTGAGCCACCCAGGCGTCCCGCCTGGGTGTGCTCTTAACTCAGAGTATCCAACTGGCCTAGAGTTGTTAGAGTATGGAGTTGACAACCCCTTAGTTAGACAGAGAACACTCTCGATAATGCAAGTCACACTGCGAGGTTTATTTCCAGCTAGTTGGGGTCCAAGTATCTGCCTGGCAAAACGGATTCAAACAAGGGCCGCGAGCACTCAAATCAAAGGGCTTATATAGCATTTTCAAGGAACTTTTTCATAGCAACATACATATCTTGTGTCGCACTTTGACAGTTTAACTTTGTTTAACTTCTTGCCACCCCGGCGTCACCCTGGCGGTTAAGTGAGATTTAGGTTCAAAAGAAATTTAACTTTATTTACCCTTCCCTCCGCCTCAAGCTCCTTCACTTTTATGGTGGCGAGGGCGACCTTAGGCCTCAAGGAACTGAGCTATTTGTCTCTAGAAACTGGGCTATTGAGAAGATGGCTTCTTTGTTGTAAATAACTAGGACATTTGTAAACCAAGGGAGACTCCTGTCTTGCTGGTTTGTGATCTCTGCAAGTTAACTATTTGTTTTTTTATTAACATCTGGTCCCTGTGGCGCCACCACCTAACCGCCCTGGTGGTATATGATTAAGTTGTTTCCCCAGGTTTTAGCTAGTTTCTCTCATCTCAAGTCACATACCCAGTATTGGCCTGTTAGGGATGCTTAGTAAAATGGCCTTCCGGCCTTTGGATGGCCATTCTTTTTTTTATTAATATTTTATTTATTTGACAGAGGCAGAGAGACAGGCAGAGAGAGAGGAGGAATCAGGCTTCCCGCGGAGCAGAGATCCCAATGTGGGGTTCGATCCCAGGACCCTGGGATCATGACCTGGGCCGAAGCAGAGGCTTTAACCCACTGTTCCACCCAGGTGCCCCCAGGATGGCTATTCTTATGCTAACCCACTCTTACAGTGCAAGGTGCCAGGTTTTGCTTTGTTCAGATGGCTGTACTTAGGTAAGGGCTAGACTCAGGTGGGTACAGCCTTGTTTTCCTTGGCCTCCACACCTGGAGCTGGTTTCCAGGACTTGTTTTTAAGTCCCCTGAGGGAAGGGGAGCAGGGACAGTTTAAGGGTTAAACAACAAACTTATTGTTTAACCTCAATGGAAGCCTCTGGCTAAAATAGAAATATAAAATAGGTCCTACATTCCCCCCTTTTCTTTTGAGATTAGTCAAATCTTTGACTCTTCAGCCAGTTCTATACTCCCTTTTAAAAACTGCTAGGCTGTTTTAATGACTTCAGTGTGATTTACCCTGGAACAGTATTTCTCTCCTAGGGTTATGCAGAGCTCCCCGCCTCCTTTTATTAGAACCAGTAAGTTAAGCCCCACTTTTTATTTTGCAATTGCTTATACCTCCCACCTGTATCTTAACAACAAGGGCAACCATGAATTTAATCAACTCATTCTTTTTTTGATTCTTAGTTTTAGTCCAGGATCAGCGGTGTCCATCGGCAGCGGCATCCACCTCTGGGGGTCATTCTCATCCTTGGCTCATGTGATGTGACCCGCCTGAATCCAGGCCCTGATGCCTTCTCCTATTATTGCTGTGTCAGGATGACAGTAAATGGTGCCTTCTAGTGGGGCTCCAGGTTTTCCACTTGGTATCCAAACCAAATCTCCGGATTGGTAGGGATGTGGCTCCACCTCCGTCTCCATCCCAGTGTGGGCAGTCCAAATCCCTGCAGGGGCTCCCTTTAAGACAGACTGTCATGCCTGCAGTGACTGGAGTACAGACTGATCAGTCATTTCTGCTATAGCAACCTCTTGTAATTGAGGCCGGGGGGGGGCGAACATTCTTTCAAATGGGGTCACCTTATTTAAGTAGGGTGTACATCGTGCCCTGAGGAGGGCGAAGGGAAGGAGATCTACCCATCCACCGCCAGTCTCCAGAATTAACTTTGTCAAAGTTTCTTTAAGAGTCCAATTCATTCTTTCTATTTTCCCGGGGCTGGTAGGCACAATGTAGTTTCCAATTAGTGCCTATAGCTTTGGCCAATACCTGTGAGACCCAACTCACAAATGCAGCGTCATTGTCTGATCCCATCGCAAGAGGTGACCCAAACCTCTAGCAGCTTTTTGGTTACCATTCCTGCCATCTCAGAAAAAAGGCAGAAAAAAGCCTTTACTCAGCCTGAAAAGGTATCTACAAAAATGAACATATACTTGTGCCCATATTTTCCCAGTTTCATCTCTGTAAAATCTTTTTCCCAATAAATTCCTGGTTCCTTACCTCTTTCTCTTTTCCCTCTTCCCATTCTAGTTCCTCCAGCACTGTCCGCCTGACATTGAGCACATCTATCAACCATATCTTGAGCCAAACGCCCTAATTGAGAAACCTGAAACTGCTTGCCCATGAGCTCCTTAAGCTTGTGTGTCCCCAGATGAGTGTCCTGATGTATTTGGCTTAGCCCAATCTCCTTCTTAGTCTAATTTAGTCCACTTCTGTTTATATACCTGCATCTCTGACCAGGAGGGCTGTGTCAGCAATTATGCAGAGGCAAGGGGGAACCCAGCTGCTACTGGATCTAGTTTCTTAGCTAAGATAGGCTACTGGCCTTTGCCAAGGTCCCCGAGTCTGAGTCAAAACTCCTTTAGTCACCCCTGCTTTCCATCCACATACAAGTGGAAGGGCTTGGTAATGTCTGGGATGGCCAATACTGGGGCACTCAGGAAGGCTGTTTGTCTAGGGCTGACTGACTGGCAAAGGCAAGACCCTTTTCACGGGTTATCGTGTAACTGCTCTGAAGTTTAGCTTAAGCTGTTTAGTTCAGGTAAACAAACCTTTAATAACAATCCACTTTGGGATTTAACACCCATAAAGGCATGGTATTAAAACATAATTTTTCTCTCTAAAATAACCCTCATTTCCAGAGATAGCCAAATCAGGACTAATTGACTTGAAAAACAAGTCCAATTTTAACAAACCTGGCCTAATTATTTACATAAGCTCAGCAAGAACAGTGAGTGTGACTGTATAGATCTTTTAGAATCTGCTTTGCTGGAACGTTTTAGAAGGAATCTCTAGGTTGAACTTTTAGTAGCCTCTCCAGGCCAGAAGCCAAGCCATGTACTTGCCATCAGACATGCCTGTAATCCCTGTCAACTTGGGCCACCTGAGCCCCTGCCCCTGCCAGGGAGTGACATTCTTTACTCACCTGGTAAGGCTGCTGGGAACTCTGTAAGCAAGGTATCAGGCCAACAGTTCCAAAGGGCTTTATGGCTCCAGGTTTCATAAAGTCAACCTTTGTTCCTTTAAACTGTCTGGTCATATATGAGTCTTTTCAAATGTGACATCCCAATCAGAGCCTTGGTAAAATAACCAGTTTCCAATGCTGTCCTGTTACAAGGAGAACAGATTCTTATGGAACTTTCCCAAATGACTGATTGTCGAGGAAGAAAGAATACTTGCTGAGACCTATTGTTTTCAGAGGGTCCAGACAGAGAGAAGAGTTGAATGCCTTGATTTGTTTACAAATGAGTACTTTTACATCTCTATAAGTTACAGGTAACTTAAGGGAAAAGTATCCCCAGTCTAGAGGAGCAAACGTTACAGAACTAGTAATGTTTAAAATAAGACAAATCATTAAGAGACACAACACTTTAACCTTTCAGTTCATCCAGTCCCATGTTACTAATTCTGGTTTAGTCCAATGTAGCCCTTACTTCTGTAAATCTGTACCCATTTCAGTTCCCAGGATTTTAACATATCAAAGACCTGTATTTGTCCTGAAAGTCTTCCCATAGGAATTTCCTTTAAGGCGGAATTCATCTTACAAGAGAACTAAAACAATTACAAATGACAAAGACACAGAGTACATAGGGTTAAATATCAAGTGATGACCCTTATCAAAACATGAAACTCTAGTAAATGTATAGAACCTCTAGAGTAGCTACAGCCTTTACCCAAGGTTTATCATTGGTTTAGCAGCCCTTACTGAGTAACTTAGTATATCAAGGGAAAGTCTTAGGAGTCAAAGAGACTTCATTTACAATTTAGATATTGTCGACAATTGCTAAAACCTTAGAAAGTTTTAAAACACATGCCTAAATATAATTAGGGATGCTAAACACCTAATAAAACAAAACATAGAAACTGAATTTTCTGGGCAGGCAAAAAGAGAAATCCATAACATTCTTTTTTTTTAACAGATCAATTAACCTAAGAACCTTTGCCCTTTTAAACAGAGAGAAAACCAGCTTCTTTAGATCAGTATCTTTCCTTTTATTTCCCCTAAGATAGTGAGTTCTCAGTGTTTCCCTCCCATCTTAATGATGACGCAGACAAAGGGAGGGGGATCTTTCAGATGCTGTCCTGCTCCCATCCCTCAGGGAACTTGGGAGCATCTTAGCTAAGATCTGTCCTTAGAAACCCTTGTAGACACGACTACTCCCTGGAGTAGATGACCGTTATGCCATATGACACCCCGCGAGACTCAGGGTGCAGCCCTCTCAGACTCCGTAGCCGAAACAGTGGAGCCATACAGACACGTTCACACATTCAAGCACTCTTTAGATTCAAACAGGTTGGACACCCTCCTCTTTGGGTATCCCTGTCTAATGGTAGGTGATCAGTCTTCCTTTCCATTCTTTAGGAATGTGTCTGGCTCTGACAGAGGCCTCAGGGCTGTTTTTCTCTCTTTTTACAGATCTCCTACTTTTTTACACACAGAGTTGCTTTTCTCATTTCCATCAGTCTTAATTACACTTAACAGAATTTTGTACTTTTAGAAATACCTTAACCTCTACTGAAGATTAAATATGAACCAATTGTGAACTGTTACAACAGGATTCTTTCGATGGCAAATTTATCAATCCGTTAAGCACAAAACATCTTTACCAACAGATTTCAAAAGCACAAACTTAGTTCCAGCAACCAGTGCTCTAGCATTTTATCCCATTTGGTTTAAAGTTTCAGGTTAGCAAAGACTTTGAAAGCTATTTTAACAATTGCCCATTCAACTTTGAGACAGACAATGAACCATCAGTTTAATCATCTCTTTGTAACAGATTTCAACAGATTTTAACCCAGATTTTAATAAATAACAGGAGCTTATTTGACCTTCAGTAAACTTTGAATTTCCACATCTACTGCTGATAACTTAAAAGACATGTATATCTTAATTAGACCAACAAGCTTAACTTAGTTCAAATACTGATTTACGTTCCTCCTGGGCCCACTCCACTTGGAATATTTACCTGCGACACAGGTGGGAAGATCTGGAGTGGGGGGTGTTAAGTCCAGGGGGTGCTCTTCTTGCTCCTTGACAGTGAAGACAGAAGGGGCCATGGTGCATGATCAAGAGGCTAGTCATGCAGGTGGCATGCACATTGGGGTGCAGAAACATGAGAAGCGGGAGACAGAAGAAACAAAGTGCTTACAGGAGGCAGAGAAAGGCTTCCCGGTTTTAGAGCTTATCAACTCTAACAGAGGAGCAGACACCATTCTTTCCCACCAGCAAGGGGAAGGGGTTAGGCGGTCTCCATCGGGCCAGAGAGGGCAAGGAATGTCCCCGAAACAAAGTTGTTTTGGCAGCTGATTGGGAATATTCCTTAAAGTCTCTGTCGGGAGTTCGACTAACCCCAGTTGGCTCCAGTTATAGCCCTTAAGAGTAGGAGTTCCCTTACTCTCTGTTTTCCCCATTCCTTCAAACACAGCAAACAGCACAGCAGACTACAAAGAGACAAGACAAAGACAACTGGACACCCAGTGGCCCTTATTCACTGCTACTGGTGGGGGCATCCCGGCCCCTTACATATGAGGGTGTTAGGTAAAAGGTTTAAGCCAGGAGGGGGAGATCTTCAATCATATCTTGCCAGACCAAAATGTAAGGTATTTGGTCAGGGTGGCCGTGTGGTTTTTCTCTGAAAATGATGACCTTAACCTGTAAGATAATAGGTAGTTGAACAGTTCCCTCCCAGGGCCATCCAACATTAAGGGATGGCCATTCAGACATGCAGAAATTCCGAAACTTTCCATTTCATACGTCAGTGCTCAGGTTATGAACTCTTTCCCTGATGTCCGAGAAGTGGTGAATCATCAGAGACAGAGTATTTGTCTGCATCTGTCCCATCATGTCCTCAGTCCACAGCAAGACAAATACACTGAGAACAATTAACAAGAACACACGCACAAGGACAAAGGATCCGGCGCGGCCACGAAGACAAAACTGGAAGAAAGCTAAGGGAGAACCCAGCCGAACTGGCAGCTGGCTCTCTTCACAGATGAGGACCTTGTCCTCTGAACAAGAGTAGGAGATGCCCCTCCCAAAAGCCCCCATGCACTTCTAACGCCCACCGGCTGGTCAGTCACACCACATCCACAGGTGCCATTCCACTCACACACCCCTCAGGATCCTTACCTCACCCTCCAAACGGCTTCCACTGAGGACATCATTGGGGCCCTTTATGTCGGGGACGTCTCCAGCGACTACCAGCAACGGAGCCTCCGGGGCCATAACCCGCTTCTCCCTGCCCGTGAGAATTCTCTATTTGGGACTTGGCAGAGGCCTGTTTCAGCCTCCCTGGCAGAGGACCTGTTTCAGTCCTCCCCTCTTTGGAGGCCTGTTTCAGTCTCTCTGGTCGAGGACTGGTTTCAGTCCTCCCCTCTCGGAGCTGGCCAAAACTCCTGTCACAGTTCCTTTAGTTAAAACTCAGGATCGGGGTCATCTGTCTCCATGAGGAGGGGTCTTAAGATCTCGGTGGAACCTCCGAAAGGGTACTGAGTCAACCACCCCTCAATGAGACAGAGAACACTCTCGATAATGCAAGTCACACTGCGAGGTTTATTTCCAGCAGGTGTTTCAACAGATTTCAGCAAGTATCTGCCCGGCGCAGCGGGTTTCAACAAGGACCCCGAGCACTCAAAGCCAAGGGTTTATATAGCATTTTCAAGGAAGTTTTTTATAGCTACATACATATCTTGTGCCACACTTTGACAGTTTAACTTTGTTTAACTTCTTGCCACGCCGGCGTCAACCTGGAGGTTAAGTGAGATTTAGGTTCAAAAGAAATTTAACTTTATTTACCCTTCCCTCCGCCTCAAGCTCCTTCACTTTTATGGTGGTGAGGGCGACCTTAGGCCTCAAGGAACTGAGCTATTTGTCTCTGGAAATTGGGTATTGAGAAGATGGCTTCTTTGTTGTAAATCGCTAGGACATTTACAAACCGAGGGAGACTCCTGTCTTGCTGGTTTGTGATCTCTGCAAGTTAACTATTTGTTTTTTATTAACATCTGGTCCTTGTGGCACCACCACCTAACCGCCCTGGTGGTATATGATTAAGTTGTTTCCCCAGGTGTTACCTAGTTTCTCTCATCTCAAGTCACATACCCAGTATCAGCCTGTAAGGGATGTTCAGTAAAATGGCCTTTCCGCCTTCAGGATGGCCATTCTTATGCTAACGCACTCTTATAGTGCAAAGTGCCAGCTTTTGCTTTGTCAAGATGGCTGTACTTTTGTCAGGGCTACACTTAGGTGGGTACAGCCATGTATTTCTTGGCCTCCACACCTGGAGCTGGTTTCCAGGAATTGTTTTTAAGTGTCCTGGGGGGAAGGGGAGAAGGGACAGTTAAAGGTTTAAACAACAAAGTTATTGTTTAACCTCAATGGAAGCCTCTGGCTAAAATAGAAATATAATAGAGGTCCTACTTATGAATCTTCAACTTAAGATCGCGTTTATGTTTTGGAAGCATCAGCGTCATTGCGTGCCTTAACTCAGAGTATCCATCAAGCTTCTAGACCGCCCTTGTTCTAAATTCTTTCCTTAACTGGGAACATACTGCCACTTATGAAACTTAAGCTTAAGTGCGATTATACGTTTTGGAAGCACAAGGGACTGGACAGGCACTTAACTCAGAGTATCCAACTGGCTTATAGTCTACCCTTGTTCTAAGTTCTTTCCTGAACAGGAAACACACGGCCGCATATGCTTCTTCGCCTTCAGAGGATTTATACGTTTTGGAAGCATAAGGGCCTTAACCTGCAGTTTACTTAGCGCTTCCAACTTGCTTATAGTCCGCCTTTGTTCTAAGTTCTTTCCTGAACTGCGAACACACTGCCAATAATGAGACTTCACTTTAAGAGCGATGATAAGTTTTGGAAGTCTAAGGGACTTGGTGTGCACTTCATTCAGAGTATCCAACTTTCCTACAGTCCGTCCTTGTTCTAACTTCTTTCCTCAACTGGGAAAACACTGCCATCTATGAGTGTTCCTCTTCAGTGCGTTTGTAGGTTTTGGAAGCATAAGGGCCTTCCCTTGTACTTATCACAGTGTATCCAACAGGCTTATAGTCTGCCCTTGTTCTAAGATCTTTCCTCACCTGGGAACTCACTGCCACTTAGGAGACTTCACCTTAAGAGCGATGATACGTTCTGGAAGCATAAAGGACTTGGCGTGCACTCCCCTTATAGTATCCAACTTGCCAATAGTGCGGCCTTGTTCTAACTTCTTTCCACAACTGGCAACACACTGCCACATATGAATCTTCACTTCAGATCGAGTTTACGTTTTGGAAGCATAAGGGTGCACTTAACTCTGAGTATGTCACTTGCCTCTAGTGCGCCCAGGTTCTGACATCTTTCCACAGCTGGTAACACGCTGCCACATATGAATCTTCACTTCAGATCGAGTTTATGTTTTGGAAGCATAAGGGTCTTGGCGTGCACTTAAATTAGAGTATGCAACTTGAATATAGTGCGCCCAGGTTTTAATTCTTTCCACAACTGGGAACAAACTGCCATTTGTGAATCCTCATTTTAAGATCTCATTTACATTTTGGAAGCCTCAGCGTCTTTGCATGCCCTTAACTCAGAGTATCCAACAAGCTTCTAGTCCGCCCTTGTTCTAAATTCTTTCCTTCAGTGGGAACATACTGCCACTTATGAGACTTAAACTTAAGTGCGATTATACGTTTGGAAGCACAAGGGACTGGACGGGCACTTGACTCAGAGTATCCAACTGGCTTATAGTCTGCCCTTGTTCTAAGTTCTTTCCTGAACTGGGAACATACGGCCGCATATGCCTCTGTGCCTTTAGAGCGTTCAGACGTTTTGGAAGCATAAGGGCCTTAGCCTGCATTTTACTTAGAGCTTCCAACTTGCTTATAGTCCGGCTTTGTTCTAAGTTCTTTCCTGAACTGCGAACACACTGTCACTTATGAGACTTCACCTCAAGAGTGATGAATCGTTTTGGAAGTCTAAGGTTCTTGGTGTGCACTTCATTCAGAGTATCCAACTTGCTATTGTCCGTCCTTGTTCTAACTTCTTTCTTCAACTGGGAAAGCACGGCCAGAATGGGTTTTCATATTAAACGGGATTTTACGTTTTGGGTCCAATCCAGTGCATATCTCCTAATAATTTTTGAAAATCGTCCAGGGTGCACAAAGAAGTGTCTGTAAGGAAATTTTGGAGGATGGAATCTATGATTCTCAATGACACATCCCAGTGATTCACAAGTGTCGAATTTCTGCACCTTTTCAGGGGCAACTACCAAATTTTATTGTTGTAATTGAGTAACGAAATAGGGAGAGGCGCTTTGTAAACTCTCCTCCATTTCACCTGTTAATAGGATATCATCCATATAGTTTATGCAATAGACCATGGGTTCAAATCGTGCTCCAAATGGAGAATTTGCACGAGAACCAAATTCCTGGCTCAGAGTGGGACTATTAGCCATACCTTGAGGTCCAACTTTCCATTGATACGGTTTAGCAGGTTCCTTAGGGTAAGTACTGGGAATGGTAAAGGCAAATCTTTCACAGTCTTGGGGGAGCTAAAGGAATGGTAATAAATAAATAAATAAATAAATGCTTTACATCTAAGATAAACCTTTAGAATTCAAGAAGGATAAACGATGGTGGAGGTAGTCCAGGTTGAAGGGCCCTCATTGGTTTCATGGTGACATTTCCTGCCCTTAGATCCTGCAAAAGTCTCCATTTTATTGATATCTTGTCATTTACAAAGATAAGAGCATTCCAAGGGCTAAATGATTCCTTTAGATGTCCCCTAAGCAGCTGATCTACCATTCCAGTCGCTGCTGCTGCCCATTTTTCTGCAGGCAAGGGCCACTGATCCACCCATACAGGGTCATTAGATTTCCCTTTGATAGGCAGTGCATGAGGGGATTTCAGTGGCCCTGAGGAAAACCCAAACCAGCCTTGGAATGCTGCGATTGTCTCTGGAGCGGATTGGGTTCTCCCTGTTAATCCTTCCCTAAACACTTGCCAAGCTTGAATCTCAATTCTTCCATAAGGCCATTGCAAGGATGAACATGGTTTGGGCCTGGGAATAGGGGCTGTCATTCAAGAAAGCAGCTGTATCGGTTAAAACATCACAGCCCCACAGATTAAGGTCAACTTGGAACATGAACGGCTGATATACTCCCTGATGACGCTAGGCAGTGGGCCAATTCAAGCAATCTGCACTTAGCCTAGGAGCCTCCATCTTGTCCCACGCCCCTAATAGAACTATCCGAATCCTCAAGCGGCAAATGTTTAGGTGAACGTTGGGAAGCAATCACTGAAACATCCGCTCCTGTGTCCACTAAGCCGAGAAAGGCTCGGCCCTAAATGATCCGAGTCAAGTAAGTTTTATCTGTAGAAATGAATTGGCCCAACATACGTCAGCAGATCCACAACCTCCAGTTCCTCTCGTGCCTTTCAGAGCTGGGTTATTGGTCTCCATCCACGGCATGATAATTAATTGCGCAATGGGGATCCGAGGTTCCAAGGACAGCGCTCCTTCCTTCAAGGAAGCCATAATTTTCATTTCTCCTGTATAATCTTCATCTTACAAAATCATTAAAACCATTCCAAATGACAAAACTCAGAATAGAGATGGGGGCAGGAGGAGCACTGAGGAGGATGTCCAACAGTGCTGACTTGATTCAGGGCCGTGAAGCATTCTATAGCCAACAGGAACTATCTTCAGCTTCTTACGAAAGACTCTGCTACATGCACAAAAACCCTCCAGACCAGGCCTGTGTTACCCAGTTCAGATAAACAATTGTAGGCAATGGCTGATGTTAGTACAATTGTCGTGTAAGATGTAAAATCTGAGAGTGATTTAGGAGCTGTGCTGGAACAGCAATGACCAGTTAACAGCTTATGAACCCAACCAAATGGCTCTCATCTAACTAGGAAACATGTGGGACTTCACGTTGGCGAGCGCACAACACAAAGCACAGACCCTTTCTGAGTGCTACTGAAATATTCCATCCTTAATTTTTGGTGAGGCTATTCGGACTCTAAAGGAAACACAAGTCAGGGTCTGGTTTGGTCCTCGTTTCAAGCCTTAACGTGGCCTCACACAGCTCCCCCTTCCTTTTTAACAAAGTCAAGATATATATATTTGTGCTTGGGCACGTAGTCGTTGTTGTCCCGCACAAACCTGTACAATGAACCATATGAACACAAGAGTAAGTAACATACACAGAAGTCCGGGAAACAGACAGAATGAACGTTTTCATCAGTTACCAGGGTTCAAACCACGGAGGCTATCTAGGTTATGTGCAACCACTTCAGCAGGGTTCACTACATCCAGTCCAGACTGACAGAAGCTTGATAATTATTTTCGTCTTTCCACTCCATCAAGGCGAACATTCGAATGATAAACAAGTAGTTCACACACAGTCGTTACAATGGATGTTAGGCAGTAGGTGTCCCCCCGCAAAGGAGGTGAGAACTCTTGTTCCCGAGCCCACTACCCGTCCAAAAGTTCTAGGAACTCAGGCCCATGACGTTATGTTGAAGTCTTTTGTGGTAGTCTAACCGCTCATAGCTATTGGCACCCCAATTGGTCCCAGGGCAGCAACCAGCTTCCAAATTTCTGTATGGAACATTCCTCCAGCTGTAGACAAGATCCCTCAGGGAATGGTCACATGATGCATTGGGAAGCTAGGAGGGAAGGCAAGGTCTTGCAAAGGTTCTTTTCTATCCTTCTTTGACCAGTCAGTCCTAGAGAAATCAGGGACGCCATGAGGAGAAATGATCAAGGGCTTTACTTGGAGACCTTCTCTCCAATTGGGGCTGTAAAGGGGGAAGGAGTTTTCTTCTTCTCCCTGTGTTCTTGCCGTTCAACTTGAGGTGAGGCATCCTCTGGTGGAGAGGCGAGGAGTCGGCACCACCTTTCTGGGAGCCAGCGCAGGGTATCTTCATCCCCAGGAAAAACCCAAACAAAACCGCGCCCGCAGCGATGGACAGGATCAGGACACTTCCAAGTGCCTGTAAGGGTGTCCCTCCACCTAGCCTAAGGGAGAGTGGAGAAGTTTGGATGCCAAAAGCATTCAGATGGTGTGCGACCTATTTCATCAACATTCAAAACATTTAAAACATAGGGGCACCTGGGTAGCTCAGTGTGTTAAAGCCTCTGCTTTCAGCTCAGGTCATGTTCCCAAGGTCCTCGGATCAAGACCGGCATCAGGCGCTCTGCTCAGCGGGGAGACTGCTTCCCTTCCTCTCTCTCTGGCTGCTTCTCTGCCTACCTGTGATCTCATCTGTCAAAGAAATCATTAAAATCTTGAAAGAAAATTTAAAACATATAAGCTTAAATTTCAAAGCATTTGGGGGAACATTTAAATTTTTCCTGTAGTATCTCCCCATCTTGTAATCTTTTAAGGTAAGATTTAAGAGTACTATTTGCATACTCAATGATGGCCTTTCCCTGAGTGTTATATGGAATACCTGTAGAGTGCGCTATGCGAAAGGTAGCGCCAAAGGTTGGAAAAGCTTGAGACATAAATAACTTTGGACACGCTCAGTAGTTTTCATGGGTAGGACCAAGACTTAAGGTTCCGTTCCCGTACTATGAATAATCCTCTGACAACCCCGTGGAATTAGTTGTGTTATGAAGTCTCCCGGCTCAGTGATGACATGGAGTTGGTGTCAAGCTAAATGAATCCAAACCAAATCCATGAACTTTCCCTATCACTGCTAAAGTTCATCTGAATGGCATTAAGAAGATTCGATATCTTGTCCTGGCAGGATCATTCTTACAGAGATGGGCTTGTGATAGTTTATCATGGACAAGTTGTAACGCTGTTTTAGCACTATGGTTCAAAGTTCCTGGAGAGGATGGGGAACGATCCCCTTTTAGGATATCAAACAAGGGCTTCATGTCAGCAGCCGTTCGATGTAAAAAGGGTCTAATTCAGTGAATATCTCCTCACAATTGTTGAAAATCGTTCATGGCGCACAAATTTTGGGTCCGTAAGGAAACTTTTTGAGGATGGATTCTTTGATTCTCAATGACATATGCAAGTGAATCACAAGGTTCCAATTTCTGCACCTTTTCAGGGGTGACTAGCCAATTTTATTGTAATTGAGTAACGAAATAGTGAGAGGCTCGTTGTAAAATCTCCTCCATTTCAGCTGTTAATAGGATATCATCCATACAGTGTATGCAATAGACCATGGGTTCAAATTGTGCTCGAAACAGAGAAATTGCACGAGAATCAAATTCCTGTCACAGAGTGAGACTATTAGCCATACCTTGAGGTCCAACCTGCCATTGATACCGTTTAGCAGGATCTTTACGGTTAGTACTGGGAATGGTAAAGGCATATCGTTCGCAGTCTTGGGGGAGCTAAAGGAATGGTAAAAAATCAATGAATCAATCAACCAATCAATGGTATACATCGAAGATAATTAATTGGTATTGAAGAAATATAGCCGATGGTGGAGGGAGTCCAGTTTGAAGGGCCCTCATCAGGTTCATGGTGGCATTTACTGCCCTTTGATCCTGCACGTCTCCATTTTTCTGATTTCTTGTCAGTTACAAAGATAGGAGTATTCCAAGGGCTAAAAGATTCCTTTAGATGACCCAAAAGCAGCTGATATTTCATTCGAATTACTGCTGCTGCCAATTTCTCCGCAGGCACGGGCCACTGATCCACCCATACAGGCTCATTAGATTTCCCTTTGATAGGCTGTGCATGAGGGGATTTCAGTGGCCCTGAGGAAAACCCAAACCAGCTTTGGAATGCTGCGATTGCCTCTGGAGCGGATTGGGTTCTCCCTGTAAATCCTTCCCTAAACCCTTGCCCCGTTTGCATCTCAATTTTTCAAAAAGGGCCATTGCGATCAGAAACATGGTATTTTCCTGGGAATAGGGGCTGTCGTTAAAGAAAGCAGCCATATCGGTCAAAACATCACAGCCCCAAGATAAAAGCCAACTTGTAAGGGGAACGGCTGAAATGCTCCCTGATGGCGCTCAGCAGTGGGCCAATTCAAGCAATCAGCACTTATCCTAGGAGCCTCCATCTTGTCCCACGCCCCTAACAGAAATATCGGAATCCACAAGAGGCCAATGTTTAGGCCAGCATTGGGAAGCAATACTGAAACATCTGCCCCTGTGTTGAGTATACCGAGAAAGGCTCAGACTTGAATGATCCGAGTCAAGTGAGGTTAATCTGCAGAAATGAATTGGGTCCAACATATGTCAGCAGATCCACATCCTCCAGGTCCTCTCATGCCTTTCAGAGCTGGGTTATTGGTCTCCAACCATGGCATGATAATTAATTGCGCAATGGGGACTTGAGGTTGCAAGGACAGCGCTCCTTCCTTCAAGGTAGCCATAATTTTCACTTCTCCTCTATAATCTTCATCTTACAAAATCAATAAAACCATTACAAACAACAAAACTCAGAATAGAGATGGGGGCAGGAGGAGCAGTGAGGAGGATGTCCAACAGTGCAGACTTGATTCAGGGCAGTGAGGCATTCTATAGCCAACAGTAACTATCTTCAGCTGTTTACAAAAGGCTTTGCTACATGCACAAAAACCCTTCAGACCAGGCCTGTGTTGCCCAATTCAGATCAACACCTGTAGGCAATGGCTGAAATTAGTAAAATTGTTTCGTAAGAAGTAAAACCTGAGAGTGATTTAGGAGCTGTGCTGGAACAGCAAGGACCAGTTAAGAGCTTATGCCCCCAACCGATTGGCTCGCATCTAACTAGGAAATATGTGGGAAGTCATGTTGGCGAGCGCACAACACAAAGCACAGACGCTTTCTCAGTACTACTCAAATGTTCCATCCCAAATTTTTGGTGAGGCTATACGGACTCTAAAGGAGACACAAGTCAGGGTCTGATTTGGTCCTCGTCTCAAGCCTTATCGAGGCCACCCACAGCTCTCCCTTCCTTTTGAACGAAGTCAAGATAGATATATTTCTGCTTGGGCATGTAGTCGTTGCTGTCCCGCACAAACCTGTACAATGCACCACATGAACACAAGAGTAAGTAACATATGGAGAAGTTCAGGAAACAGCCAGAATGTATGTTTTCACCAGTTACCAGGGTTCAACCATGGAGGCTATCTAGGACATGTGCAACCACTTCAGCAGGGTTCACTACATCCAGTCGAGACTGACTGATGCTTGATATATATTTTTGTAGTTCCACTCAATCAACGTGAACATTCGAACGATAAAGAAGTAGTTCACACACAGTCATTACAATTGATGTTAGACAGTAGGTGTCCCCCCGCAAATAATGTGAGAACTCTTGTTCCTGAGCCCACTACCCGTCCAAACGTTCTAGGAACACAGGCCCATGAGGTTAGTTTGAAGTCTTTTGTGGTAGTCTAACTGCTTTTAGCTATTGGCACCGCAATTGGTCCCAAGGCTGTAACCAGCTTCCAAAGTTCTGTATGGAACATTCCTCCAGCCGTAGACAAGATCCCTCCTGGAATGGTCCCATGATGCATTGGGAAGCTAGGAGGGAAGGCAAGGTCTAGCAGAGGTTCTTCTCTATCCTTCCTTGACCAGTCAGTCCTTGAGAAATCAGGGACGCCATGAGTAGAGATGATCAAGGGCTTTACATGGAGACCTTCTATCCAATTGCGGCTGTAAAGGGGGAAGGCGTCTTCTTCTTTTCCCTCTGTTCTTGCCGTTCAACGTGAGGTGAGGCGAGGAGTCGGTACCACCTTTCTATGAGCCAGCGCAGGGTATCTTCATCCCGAGGAAAAACCCAAACAAATCCACACCCTCAGCGAAGGACAGGATCAGGACACTTCCAAGTGCCCGCCAGGGGGTCCCTCCACCTAGTGTAAGGGAGAGGGGAGAAGTCTGGATGCCAAAACCATCCAGATGGTGTGCGACCTAATTCATCATCATTCAAAACATTGAAAACATAGGGGCACCTGTGTAGCTCAGTGGGTTTAATCCTCAGCTTTCAGCTCAGCTCATGATCCCAGGGTCCTGGGATCGAGACCGGCATCTGGCTCATTGCTCAGTGGGGAGAGTGCTTCCCTTCCTCTCTCTCTGGCTGCCTCTCTGCCTACCTGTGATCTCATCTGTCAAATCAATAAATAAAATCTTTCAGGAAAATTTAAAACGTATAAGCTTAAATTTAAATGACTCTGCGGGGAACATTTAACTTTTCCCTGTAGTATCTCCCTCTCTTGTAATCTTTTAAGGTAAGATTTAAGAGTACAATTTGCATACTCAACGATGTCCTTTCCCTGAGTGTTACATGGTATACCTGTAGAGTGCGCTATTCAAAAGGTAGCGCCAAAGTTTGAAAAGCTTGAGACGTAAATAAGGTTTGCACACCATCAGTAGTTTGCATGGGTAGGACCAAGAATTCAGGTTCCTTTCCTGTACTATGAATAATCCTCTGACGACCCTGCGGAATTAGTTGTATTCATAATTCTACCTGCCCAGTGATTACATGGAGTTGGTGTCAAGCTAAATGAAACCATTCCAAAGGCCCATGAACTTGCCCTATCACTGCTTAAGGGCATCTGAATGGCATTAATAAGATTCGATATCTTGTCGTGGCAGGATCATACTGACAGAGCTGGGCTTGTGATAATTTATAATGGACTAGTTGTAACGCTGTTTCAGCGCTCTGGTTCAACGTTCCAGGAGAGGATGGGGAACGATCCCCTTGTAGGATCCCAAACAAGGGCTTCATGTCAGCAGCCGTTCGATGTAAAAAGGGTCTAATCCAGTGCATATCTCCTCACAATTGTTGAAAATCGTTCAGGGTGAGCAAAGATTGCATTCGTAAGGAAACTTTTTGAGGATGGGTTCTTGGATACTCAATGACATATCCCAGTGACTCATAAGGTTCCAATTTGTGCACCTTTTCAGGGGCGACTGTAAATTTTATTGTTATAATTGAGTAACGAAATAGGGAGAGGCTCGATGTAAAATCTCCTCCGTTTCAGCTGTTAATAGGATATCATCCATACAGTGTATGCAATAGACCATGGGTTCAAATTGTGCTGGAAATGGAGAAATTGCACGAGAACCACATTCCTTTCACAGGTGGGACTATTAGCCATACCTTGAGGTCCAATCTGCCATTGATACCGTTTAGCAGGTTCTTTAGGGTTAGTACTGGGAATGGTAAAGGCAAATCATTCACAGTCTTGGGGGGCTAAAGAATGGTAAAAAATCAGTCAATCAATCAATCAATCAATGCTTTACTTCGAAGATAATTCATTAGTATTGAAGAATGATAGCCGATGGTGGAGGTAGTCCAGGTTGAAGGGCCCTCATTGGTTTCAGGGTGGCATTTCCTGCCCTTAGATCCTGCAAAAGTCTCCATTTTCCTGATTTCTTGTCTCTGCAGATTGGGTTCTCCCTGTAAATCCTTCCCTAAACCCCTGCCCCGCTTTCATCTCAATTCTTCCGTAAGGGCCATGGCGATGGCGAACATGGTTTGGGCCTGGGAATATGGGCTGCCATTAAAGAGAGCAGCCATATCGGTTAAAATACCACAACCCCGCAAATGAAGGTCAGCTTGGAACAGGAACGGCTGAAATACTCCCTGAGGGCGCTCAGCGGTGGGCCATTTCAAGCAATCAGCACTTAACCTAGGACCTCCAACTTGTCCCACGCCCATAAGAGAAGTATCAGAATCCACAAGAGGCCAATGTTTAGGCCAGCATTGGGAAGTATTCACTGAAACATCTGCTCCTCTGTCAACTATCCCAAGAAAGGCTGGGCCCTGAATGATCCGAATCACGTAAGGTTTATTTGCAGAAATGAATTGGGCCCAACATATATCAGCAGAGCCACAACCTCTAGGTCCTCTCGTGCCTTTCAGAGCTGGGTTATTGGTCTCCAACCACGGCATGATAATTAATTGTGCAATGGGGACTCGAGGTTGCAAGTAGAGCGCTCCTTCCTTCAAGGTAGCCATAATTTTCATTTCTCCTGTCTAATCTTCATCTTACAAAATCATTAAAACCATTGCAAATGACAAAACTCTGAATAGAGATGGGGGCAGGAGGAGCAGTGAGGAGGATGTCCAACAGTGCAGACTTGATTCAGGGCCATGAAGCATTCTATAGCCAAAAGGAAGTATCTTTAGCCGGTTACAAAAGGCTTTGCTACATGCACAAAAACCCATCATACTAGGCCTGGGTTGCCCACTTGAGATCAACACCTGTAGGTAATGGCTGATGTGAGTCCAATTGTCTCGTAAGAAGTAAAACATGAGAGTGATTTAGGAGCTGTGCTGGAACAGTAATGACCAGTTAAGAGCTTATGACCCCAACCAATTGGCTCGCATCTAACTAGGAAATATATGGGAAGTCACGTTGGCGAGCACACAACAGAAAGCACAGACCCTTACTCAGTGCTACTCAAATGTTCCATCCTAAATCTTTGGTGAGGCTATTCGGACTCTAAAGGAAACACAAGTCAGGGTCTGGTTTGGTCCTCATCTCAAGCCTTAGCGTGGCCTCCCACAGTTCCCACTTCCGTTTAAACGAAGTCAAGATAAATATATTTGTGCTTGGGCACGTAGACGTTGCTGTCCCACACAAACCTGTACAATGCACCACATGAACACAAGAGTAAGTAACATACGGAGAAGTCCAGGAAACAGCCAGAATGAATGTTTTCATCGGTTACCAGGGTTCAAACCATGGAGGCTATCTAGGATATGTGCAACCACTTCAGCAGGGTTCACTACATCCAGTCAAGACTGACTGATGCTTGATATATATTTTGGTAGTTCCACTCCATCAAGGAGAACATTCGAATGATAAACAAGTAGTTCACACACAGTCATTACAATGGATGTTAGACAGTAGGTGTCCCCCCGCAAAGGAGGTGAGAACTCTTTTTCCGGAGCCCACTACCCGTCCAAACGTTCTAGAAACACAGGCCCATGAGGTTAGTTCGAAGTCTTTTGTGGTAGTCAAACCGATCTTAGCTATTGCCACCTGATTGGTCCCAAGGCAGCAACAAGCTTCCAAAGTTCTGTATGGAACATTCCTCCAGCCGTAGACAAGATCCCTCCTGGAATGGTCCCATGATGCATTGCGAAGCTAGGAGGGAAGGCAAGGTCTCACAGAGGTTCTTCTGTATCCTTCCTTGACCAGTCAGTCCTAGAGAAATCAGGGACGCCATGAGGAGAGTTGATCAAGGGCTTTACTTGGAGACCTTCTCTCCAATTGGGGCTGTAAAGGGGGAAGGCGTCTTCTTCTTCTCCCTCTGTTCTTGCTGTTCAAAGTGAGGTGAGCCATCCTCTGGTGGAGAGGTGAGGAGTCGGTACCACCTTTCTGGGAGCCAGGGCAGGGTATCTTCATCCCCAGGAAAAACCCAAACAAAACCATGCCCTCAGCGAAGGACAGGATCAGAACTCTTTCAAGTGCCCGCCAGGGGGTCCCTCCAACTAGCGTAATGTAAAGGGGAGAAGTCTAGATGCCAAAAGCATCCAGATGGTGTGCGACCTATTTCCTCATCATTCAAAACATTTAAAACATAGGGGCACCTGTGTAGCTCAGTGGGTTTAATCCTCTGCTTTCAGCTCAGGTCATGATCCCAGAGTCCTGGCACTGAGACCGGCATCTGGCTCAGCGGGGAGACTGCTTCCCTTCCTCTCTCTCTGGATGCCTCTCTGCCTACCTGTGATCTCATCTGTCAAATCAATAAATAAAATCTTTCAGGAAAATTTAAAACGTATAAGCTTAAATTTAAATGACTCTGCGGGGAACATTTAACTTTTCCCTGTAGTATCTCCCTCTCTTGTAATCATTTAAGGTAAGATTTAAGAGTACTATTTGCATACTCAACGATGGCCATTCCCTGAGTGTTATATGGAATACCTGTAGAGTGCGCTATTCCAAAGGTAGCGCCAAAGTTTGAAAAGCTTGAGTCGTAAATAAGGTTTGCACACCATCGGTAGTTTGCATGGGTAGGACCAAGAATTCAGGTTCCTTTCCTGTAATATGAATAATCCTCTGATGACCCCACAGAATTAGTTGTGTTCATAACTATACCTGCTCAGTGATTACATGGAGTTGGTGTCAAGCTAAATGAATCCATTCCAAAGGCCCATGAACTTGCCCTATCACTGCTTAAGGTCATCTGAATGGCATTAATAAGATTTGATGTCGTGGCAGGATCATACTGACAGAGCTGGGCTTGTGATAATTTATAATGGACTAGTTGTAATGCTGTTTTAGCGCTCTGGTTCAAAGTTCCAGGAGCGGATGGGGAACGATCCCCTTTTAGGATACGAAACAAGGGCTTCATGTCAGCAGCTTTTCGATGTAAAAGGGGTCTAATCCAGTGCATATCTCCTCACAATTGTTGAAAATCGTTCAGGGTGTGCAAAGATTGCGTCCGTAAGGAAATTTTTGAGGAGGGGTTCTTGGATTCTCAATGACATATCCCAGTGATTCACAAGGTTCCAATTTCTGCACCTTTTCAGGGGCGACTACCCCATTTTATTGTTGCAATTGAGTAACGAAATAGGGAGAGGCTCGATGTAAAATCTCCTCCGTTTCAGCTGTTAATAGGATATCATCCATACAGTGTATGCAATAGACCATGGGTTCAAATTGTTCTTTAAACGGAGATATTGCACTAGAACCACATTCCTGTCACAGAGTGGGACTATTAGCCATACCTTTAGGTCCAATCTGCCATTGATACCGTTTAGCAGGTTCTTTAGGGTTAGTACTGGGAATGGTAAAGGCAAATCTTTCACAGTCTTGGGGGGGCTAAATGAATGTTAAAAAATCAATGAATGAATGAATCAATCAATCAATGCTTTACATCAAAGATAATTCATTAGTATTGTAGAAGGATAGCCGGTGGTGGAGGTAGTCCAGGTTGAAGGGCCGTCGTTGGTTTCATGGTGGCATTTCCTGCCCTTAGATCCTGCAAAAGTCTCCATTCTCCTGATTTCTTGTCAGTTACAAAGATGGGAATATTCCAAGGGCTAAATATTCCTTTAGATGACCCAAAAGAAGCTGCTGTTCCATTCAAGTCGCTGTTGCTGCCAATTTCTCTGAACGCAAGGGCCATTGATCCACCCATACAGGGTCATTAGATATCCCTTTGATAGGCAGTGCATGAGGGCATTTCAGTGGCCCTGAAGAAAACCCAAACCAGCCTTGGAATGCTGCGATTGTCTCTGGAGCGGATTGGGTTCTCCCTGTAAATCCTTCCCTAAACCGCTGCCCCGCTTGCATCTCAATTCTTCCATTAGGGCCATGGCGACGGTGAACATGGTTGGGCCTGGGAATAGGGGCTGTCATTAAAGAAAGCACCCATATCCATTAAAACATCACAGCCCCACAGATGAAGGTCAACTTGAAACATGAAGGGCTGAAATACTCCCTGATGTCACTCAGCAGTGGGCCAATTCAAGCAATCAGCACTTAGCCTAGGAGCCTCAAGCTTGTCCCACGCCCCTAATAGAAGTATCCGAATCCACAAGTGGCCAATGTTTAGGCCAGCATTGGCAATCAGTCACTAAATCATCCGCTCCTATGTCGACTAACCCGAGAAAGGCTCGGCCCTGAATGATCCGAGTCAAGTAAGGTTTATTTGCAGAAATGAATTGGGCCCAACATACGTCAGTAGAGCCACAACCTCCAGTTCCTCTCGTGCCATTCACAGCTGGGTTATTGGTCTCCATCCACGGCATGATAATTAATTGTGCAATGGGGACTCGTGGTTGCAAGGAGAGTGCTCCTTCCTTCAAGGTAGCCATAATTTTCACTTCTCCTGTATAATCTTCATCTTACAAAATCATTAAAACCATTACAAACGACAAAACTCAGAATAGAGATGGGGACAGGATGAGCAGTGAGGAGGATGTCCAACAGTTCCCACTTGATTCAGGGCCGTGAAGCATTCTATAGCCTACAGGAACTATCTTCAGCTGGTTACAAGGGCTTTGATACATGCACAAAAACCCTTCAGACCAGGCCTGTGTTGCCCACTTCAGATCAACACCTGTAGGCAATGGCTGATGTTAGTACAATTGTCTCGTAAGAAGTAAAACCTGAGAGTGATTTAGGAGCTGTGCTGGAACAGCAATGACCAGTTAAGAGTTTATGACCCCAACAAATTGGCTCGCATCTAACTACGAAATATGTGGGAAGTCACATTGGGGAGCGCACAACACAAAGCACAGACGCTTTCTCAGTGCTACTCAAATGTTCCATCCTAAATCTTTGGTGAGGCTATTCGGACTCTAAAGGAGACACAAGTCAGGGTCTGGTTTGGTCCTCGTCTCAAGACTTATCGTGGCCTCCACAGCAGCCACTCCCACCTGCAGGAGATGGAGTCTTCTACTTGTGAGGCTGACTAGAGGTGGGAGCTGAATCAGTGGCAGACAGAGCATTAGTGCACAGAGTGGCCAAAGATATTGGGGTGCTGTTGAGGGCCATGCATTTTGATCCTCACATGGGGATTCTGGACAGACCAAAAGGGCCCTTGTCTTTCTGGGAGGGAGGTCGAAATCTTCGTTGTGGCTCCAGAATTCCCATTCTGGTGGGCTTGGGTGTCAGGAGGTTGATGACGGAAATCTGAACGTACAAGGGCCGGTTCAGTTCAGTGTCGAGCACATGGCAGTTCCAATGTGCAGCGTCTGAATCGAGATCTCCATCACCCAAGTCAGGGCAAGTGTCAGATGGTCACTCACGCTGGTGTTTGTGTCCATGATGGCCGAACAATGGAGGGGTGGCCTCAAGAGATCATGGTGGTTTCCCCAGGCTGGTGCTTGTGAACACTCCAAACAGCAAGCTTTCCTTCTGCAGGACGGCAGGAGTCCATTTTGATGGCTCCGGTGTCCCCCAAGTGGAAAGACTTGTTGGCAGAGCTCACTGCATGAGTATATGGAAAGCTGAGCTTAGCTTACACTTGCAGACCAAGAACAAGGCAGTATCGATCTGGAGGCTCTGGAGTGAAGTGCGAAGGACGCTGAGTTGACAGGGAGCCTCATGCTTATGGGTCAGAAAGCTGGCTTGTGTCCAGGGAGACCTTAGAATGTGGAGGGGCTTCAGGCGCCATGCAGGATTGTACTCCCTTGAGGTCTGGACCCAGCTTCCAAGAACCAGTTTGCTTTCTGGTGACAGGAGGTGTTCTATTTTTTGGCTCAGGGTCCAAGCGATTTACCATATGTATGTATTCCAGAACTTGCCTCTGTGGACAGATGCCGTAAACACAAGTTAGGGTTCCATTGAAGTCCTAGGGTCATGTCAGTTTCCATTTATGTCTCAAGGCCATTGACCTGGGTGTCTGCCTACATGTAGGTGTCTGGCATGTGTCAGATTGAGCATTTTTGTCCAGAGTGTCCAACGAAATTGTTGTGGGCTCACAGGCCTTGCATGTGTCTCCCAATATGGAGGGTTTGTGAAACTGTGTCGGGCAGAGTTTCCTTCGGGCCGGCAGCAGAGTCCTGCACTGTGTCTCCAGAGGCCCCATCCTGGTGGACCTATCAGCCAGGGCTTTGGGGACAAAAGTCGGCAAACACAATCTCGGGTTAGGTTTAGGGGCGAGGTGATAGCAGGCCCGATCTGCAGACCATGAAGTCAGTGCCTCGGGATCTGAAATTAGGCGACAGAGAGGTGCGAATGCACACTTTTCTCTCTGGGTTGTGTGTCATTGTTGGACACGGAATGGAGGGGTGGCCTCATGGGGCCATGGGAGATTCTGCCTCTCTTGGGATTCTGCCCAGCTCCCAAGGGTTTAGTGTCTTTTGGGGGGAAGGGAAGAGTGATGTTTTCCGTTTCAGGGATCAGGCCATAGCAGGGATTCCAGAGTCGGTTTTTGAGTCCGGACTCCTGGAGCACCCGAATGAGGGGGAGGATTTGGGCAGTGGGCATGCCAGAACCGATATACGGTCTCCTAATCCAGCTAGTGAGGGGGATTGTTTTCATGCGGGGTCAGTCTGAGGGTCACAATTCCTTTTTTTGCCCAGGGCAGCCATCCTGTGTGGGCCTGGTCTAAAGGGCCATGCAGCTGGCTCCGCCTCTGAGGGTTAGACCCCCATCCCCACAGCAACTTTTCCCATCGTGGGGAAGGAGGAATGCTCTTTTATGCTTGAGGTTTCCCCATAGGCTGGGATTTGAGCTATGGTCTGGGCACAGATGCCTGAATACCCAGGTTGGGAAGAGATGACAGTCTCATGACTTGGCACATCCCACCTGCAAGATATGGGGCCCGCTACCTAGGAGGCTGATGGGAGGTCGGGGCTCAGGCTGTGTCAGACAGAGCATTAGTGCACAGGTCATCCTAGGACATTGGGGTGCCATCAAGGTCCATGCAGTTTGATCCGTAGGGATTCTGGGCAGAGCGCTAGGGCCATACTTCTTTCTGGAGGGCAGGCAGAAGACTGGGTTGGGGCTCCCGAATGAACAATCCGGAGGGCTCGCGGGCCAGGAGAGTGAGGGCAGGATTCTGAACGCATAAGTCCAGTTCAGTTCAGTTCAGTCAGTTCAGTGCCGAACACCTGGCATTTCCAATGTGCAACATCTGACCCGAGATCTCCACAACCTGAGTCAGGGCATGTGTCAGATTGTTGTTCACGCTGGACTTTGTGTCTGTGATTGCTGATGAATGGAAGGATGGCCTCATGAGGCCATGGAGGTTTTCCCAGGCTGGGGTTTGTGAGCTGCTCCAAACATCAAGGTTTCCTTCTGCGGGACAGTAGGAGTCCCTTTTGATGGCACCATGGTCCCCCATATGGAAAGACGTCATAACAGATGTCACCGCATGGATGCCTGGAAAGCCCAGCTCAGCTTCCCCTTCCAGTCCATGGAAGAAGGTCGTTTGGATCTGGGGGCTCTGGGGCAAAGTTCTCAGGGGGCCGTGGTGACAGGGAGCCTCATTCTGATGGGTCACAATGCTGGCTTGTGTCCATGGAGATGCTAGAAAGTTGGGGAGAGCACTGGCGCCATGCAGGTTCTCCTCCCCTGAGGGTGGCACGGAGATCTCTAGAGCCAGGTAGCCTTCTATGGACAGGAGGTGTTCTGTTTTTTGGCTCAGGGATCATGTGTTGGACCATATGTAGGTATTCCAGAGTTTGCCACTGGAGGCAGATGACTGCAAACCTAAGCTAGGGTTCCATTGAGGTCCTAGGGGATATGTTAGTTTCCATGTTCTGACTCAGGGCCATTGACCTGGGTGTCTGCCTGGAGTTCAGTGTCTGACGTGTGTCCGAATGTGCCTTTTTTCCATGGCGGCCAAAGAAATTTGAGGTGGGCTCAGGGGCATTGACGGTGTCTCTCAATCTGGAGGTTTTATGCAAATGTGATGGGCAGAGATTCCTTCGGGTGGGCAGGCAGATTCCTGCACTGTGGCTCCAGAAGCCCCATCTGTTGGGGTAGGCCAGGCTTGTTAGATTGAGACCATCAATCTGAGGGGCATGCATATATATACTGTGGTGAGTTGCAGTCCAATTGGCCAGCTGTGTGTGGGCCGGGCTCAACCACCTGTATAAAGGCTGGTCTGTGAGGCTGTGGGGGTGAGTAGCAGGAGGCGTTAGAGTAGGCGGTAGCAAGAGCCATTAAAGTATCCATTAGCGGAGCAATTGGGAGCCATTAGGGTAGTGGTAGCAGTGGTAGTCTAGGAGTTATGGAGAGTGACAGTGCCCTTTTCGTCATCGGGAGTGTCAGGATCGGCATTCCTGGGAGACTTGCGCCCCGAGCAGGGCACAGCTGGTGGCGGCCTTGTCAGGAGTGGCATTGCTGGGAGCCTCATCCAGGGGAGCAGCCTCATCTACAGTGGCCTCACTGCCCAGAGCAGCAGCGGGCCCGAGCAGTGGCGCTGTCACGAGATGGTAGGGGAGCAGCCTCATCTGCAGCGACTTCGTCCCAGGGAGCGGCCCTGTCCAGCGTGGCCTCATCACGAGCTGCCTCAACACAATTGGCCTCATCGCCAGGGGCCTTGTCGTGGGGAGCAGCCTCATCTGCAGCCGCATCGCTGCCCAGAGCAGAGGCGCCGCTGCGAGCAGTCTCGTCGCCGAGCAGCGGTGCTGTCACTAGACAGTCGGGGAGCGGCCTCGTCAGAAGTGGCTCGTACCAGGGAGCGGCCTCATCTGGAGCGGCCTTGCTGCCCTGAGGAGTGGCACTGCTGTGAGCGGCCTCACCGCCCGAGCAATGGTGCTGTCACTAGATGGTCAGGGAGCAGCCTCGTCAGGAGCGGCCTTATCCCGGGGAGTGGCCCCATTGGTAGCGAACTCGTCATGAGTGGCCTCATCCAGAGCAGCCTCGTTGGCAGCGGCACCACTGCTCGCACTTTGACGAGTCCAGGGAGCGGCCTCATGAGGAGCGGCCTCGTCCAGGGAGCGGTCTTGTTGACAGCAGCCTCGTCGTGAGCGGCCTTGTCACGAGTGGCCTCGTCAGGAGCGGCCTTGTCCTGTGGTACAGTGAGAGTGAGGCAGGGAGTCTCCAGGAGGGACCCCAGGGCAAGGAGGTGGTGGCCCCCAGAAAGGCTCGGGCACCTACCGGTCAGTTTGATTTCTGATGTATGGCGCGAAATAAAGCTTTGCTTGATTTTTGCTTTGTGTCAGTCTTGTACCTTTGATCATGGGCCCAAACATTGGGGGCTCGATCCAGTATCAAATGACTAGAACTGAGCCAGCATCGGAATTTCTGGAAAAAGCCTCTATTGAGATCTTGTCTCTCTGTCTGGTTGTGGAGCCCCAGGGTATAGCCCACCAGGGAGAAGCTGGATGCAGCCATGCTCCCAGGGCTGGAGTGGATGCAGGGATGCCCCATTACTCTGCTGGTAGATCGACAGGGGGCTCAAGTCCCCCTAGGTGTACGGGGGGTTTTAGTCCCCCTAGGTGTATGGGGGGTTCGAATCCCCCTAGACAGTCTGGGGGTTCAAGACCCCCTAGACATATGGGGGGTTCGAGTTCCCCTAGACGCTTGGGGAGTAAAGAAAGCCCCCAGCTGTGCCAGGATCTGGGTAAGAATCATTGGGTCTGCAGTTGTCTTTGCCTGGATATTTTGTTGTCTGTTGTGTTACAGGGGACCAAGGAAGTCCCCACAAGTAGCAGGTTCTAACCTGTGGTTGTCTCTGCCTTGTTTTTTTATTGTCTGTTATGTTGTTTGTTGTATTAAGAGAAATGGGACAAGCAGGGAGTCAGGGACCTGTGACACTCCTAGGTCTTGTTCACGAACATTTCAAGGATTTCCAAGGTAAAGCCACTCAGTCAGATGACAAGGTTTACCCGGAAAAACTAAAAACACTCTGTCAATTAGAGTGGCCCACTTTCTCCACAGGGTGGCCGCAAGAAGGAACATTTGCCTTAGTTCCGATCTATTCTACCCTGAGTGAGGTCTTCAATCTACATCGAGACCAAATACGGTACATTGTGTTCTGGCAATATCTGATAGAAAGGGCACAATCATGGCTCAAGTCCCACCTTCCCCCTGCTAATGAAACCGTCTCGCTGCCTCTAAGGCAGGTCAGAGCACCAAAACCAAAACAGACAGATGAGGGGGAGTACGGGAAAAGACTGTCCTACCTCCATCGGATGTGGAGGATGTGGAATCCCCCCCCCTTTTTCTGTCCCCTAAATCTGATTCTCGGTCCCGAATTGCCTTGACCAGTCCATCTCATACGTGGTTGGGGTCTACCTATGGCACCACCAAGCAGAGAGACCGCCTTGATCCTTCCCATTTCGTCTATCCCCCTCATCCTCCCTTTACTTCACCAGTACTGTCAGCGCCAATGATGCCTCTCCGTGAAGTTGACCTTCCAGATGGGAGAGGGCGCCCCCACCTAAGCTATATCCCTTTCTCCTCTTCCGATATCTATAACTGGAAAACCCAACACAAATCCTTTTCTGTCTAGCCTCAGGATTTAATTAGTCTCTTGAAGACTGTTTTTCTTACCCACCAACCTACTTGGGTGGATATTCAACAGCTCCTTTTGGCTCTCTTTAACGAGGAAGAGAGGGATCGCATCATGCAAGAAACCCATAAGGGGATAAGCGAGAGACGTGGCAGGGACTTCGATCCCCGCCGAATGGAAGACTGCTGTCCAAGGAAACCCCCTGACTGGGATCCAAATTGCGATGAAAGTAAGGAGAGCTTACATTTCGACCACCAGCCTCTACTGGGAGGACGCCATGCAGCTGCAAGGAGACCCAAAAATTTATCTAAAATTAGTATGGTGACTCAAGGTAAGAATGAGTCTCCAGGAGCTTTCCTAGAAAGGCTATTTGAAGCCTATAAAATGTATAGCCCAATCGACCCTGAGGCACCTGAAAACCAGAGGATAATGAATCTTGTGTTTGTTAGTCAGTCAGCCCTAGATATAAGGAGGAAACTTCAGAAAATCAAAGGGTTTGAAGGGAAGAATCTGACTGAGTTAGTGGGAATAGCAGAAAATATGTTTAACAATAGGGATGCACAAGAGGATGAAAAACAGACAAAAAAACTGGTTAAGGTTTTGGTATTAAATGAGGCCAGGAGGAAACAGGTTGAGGACAGTAAATGGAAAGAAAAGCCTAAACACAGCAAAGGCAGGCGGGTAGACTTAGATTCAGATCAGTGTGCTTACTGTAAAGGAAAAGGACATTGGGCCAGGGAGTGCCCCAAAAGGAAGACAGCAATGCTCGCCACCAGAGACTGAAAGGGCCGTGGTTCTGAGCCCCTCCCCGAACCTCGGGTAAAAATTGAAGTGGAGGAGAAATCAGTTGATTTTTTGGTGGACACGGGAGCCCAATTTTCATTAACACTTAAACCATTGGGAAAACTATCTGGAGAAGAATTCTGGGTACAAGGAGCAAATGACACAGAGAGACATAAATGGACAACAGAAAGGAATTTAAATTTGGCCTCGGGGTAGCGAAACATCGATTTTTGGTCATCCCTAATGCCCCATATAACTTGATGAGAAGAGATCTCCTCCATAAATTAAGAGCTGGCATTCAGTTCTCAGAAGGAGACATGACTGTAACCTTGAGACAACCCACTCTACAGGTGCTTATGGCAGCAGTAGATGAATACCTCCTTTACAAGCCAGTCTCAAATCCAGAGAAGACAAATTGGGGGAGCATTCTCGAAATCCTACAGGTAGAGTTTCCCGAGTTCTGGGCAGAAGGGAAGCCCCCTGGCTTGTCCAAGGAGAAACCTCCAGTGATGGTACAATTAAATGAGACAGATCCGGCTATTCGTGTTCAGCCATAACCCTTCCCCGGGAAACAAAGGAAGCGATCAGAAAACACATTAACCTCCTCTGAGAAGATGGGATCCTAATTTCTTGCAAATCTCCATGGAACACAACTTTGCTGACCATCAAAAAGGCCTAGACTGGGGAGTACATTCCTGTTCAGGACTTGCAGGAAGTTAGTATTTTTTGACGAGACACTACACGAGGATTTGCGTAGGTACAGAACCTCCAATCCAGGAGACACGCTGTTACAGTATGTTGATGACTTGCTGATAGCAGATGAGGACTATGAGTCATGCTTGCAGGAGACAAGAGCTCTCTCACAGACTCTGCAGGAAAAAGGGTATCAGGTGTCAGTAAAGAATGCACAACTCTGTCAGAGCCATGCCACTTAACTAGGATTTGATCTTCACCAGGGAGTGTGTTCACTGTCTGAGTCCAAGAAGCAGGTTATCACACGATTTCCCCGCCCCACCACGTCCCGACATGTGAGGGAGTTTCTTGTGAGAGTGGACTACTGTAGGCTGTAGATACCGCGGTTTGCAGCGATGTCCCGACCTCTCTACGAACTGGCAAAATGGGGGCTAACTATGATAGAGTGGACAGCTGAGGCAGAAGGAGCATTTCGGGAATTATAAGCAGCCTTACCGCATGCCCCAGCATTGGCCATCCCAGATGTTGCTAAGCCCTTCCACTTGTATGTGGATGAAAAAGCAGGGGTGGCCAAGGGAGGTTTAACTAAGACCCTGAGGCATTAGCAAAGGCCAGTGGCCTATGTTAGCAAGAGACTAGATCCGGTAGCAGCTGGGTACCCCCCTTGCCTCCACATAAGAGCTGCCATGGCCCTTCTGGTCAAGGATGCAAGTAAATTGACTTTGGGTCAAAATCTCATCATAATTACCAAACACGCTCTCGAGGGCCTTCTCCGGACTCCACCAGGCCGAACGATGGCAAATGCCATGACGGGCTATCAGGCCCTCCTCCTCAATGAACCAAGAGTGACCTGCTGGCCCCTGGCTGTGCTAAATCCAGCCACGCTGCTGCCAGAGGAGCTGGATGACCACAAACATGACTGTGGGGAGGTCCTAACCCAAGTAGCAGGAATAAGGTCAGATCTCAGAGACATTCCGCTCCTGGATCCCGAGATGACTCTGTTCACAGATGGGAGTTGTACATGGTCAATGGAAAGAGGTATCCGGGGGCTGTGGTAGTCTCTCCTGAGCAGAAACTCTGGACAGCAGCCCTGAAACACGGAAATTCGGCACAAAAAGCAGAACTGATTGCATTCACTAAGGCACTGCAGATGGCCAAAGGTAAAACTGCCAACATCTATATGGACAGAAGGTACGCCTTTCTTACTCTCCATATACATGGGGCTATTTATAAAGAAAGGGACCTATTAGCAGCAGAAGAAAAGGAATTAAAAACAGAGGAGAAATACTGGCTCTCCTCCAGGCTATTTTTGACCCAAAAGAGGTGGTCAGTATGCATTGCCCTGTACACCAAAAGGGGACTTATCTGATTTCAAAAGTAAACCAATTAGCAGATCAAGCCACAAAGCAAGCAGTCGGAGAAACAGTGCAAGAACTGGTTACACTCCCGGCTCCAGCCCTATCAGAAAAACCAGACAATTCAGAAGAAGATTTAAAGTATTTACAGAAATGGGTTAAATTAGACTATGAAGGGGACTTGGCTAATACTGAAGCAGGAAAAATAATTCTTCCTCGAAGACTAGGCAAAAAGTTAGTAGACCAGATACATCAGGGTACTCATTTGGGAATACACAAACTCAAGCAGTTTATAGGCAAGCAGTTCCAGGTTTCTAAATTAGGGCATATGGTTCAGGACATAGTTGATAGATGTGCTTAATGCCAGGCAGTTCATGTGGGAAGAACTGAAATGGGAAGAGAGAAAAGAGAAAGAGGGAAGGAACCAGGAATATATTGGGAAATAGATTTTACAGAAATGAAACCTGGAAATTATGGGCACAAGTATATGTTAGTTTTGTAGATACCTTTTCAGGCTGGGTAGAGGCTTTTCACGCCAAACATGAGACGGCAGGAGTGGTAGCCAAAAAGCTACTAGAAGAAATAATTCCTAGGTTTGGGCTACCTCTCGCAGTCGGGTCAGACATTGGCCCTGCATTTGTGAGTTCAGTCTCACAGGCATTGGCCAACTTCGTGGGCACTTTGGAAACTACATTGTGCCTAACGGCCCCAGAGTTCCGGACAAGTAGAGAGAATGAACCAGACTCTTAAAGAGACCTTGACATAAGTAATTCTGGAGACTGGCGGTGAATGGGTGGATCTCCTTTCTTTCGCCCTCCTCAGGGTATGATGTAAACCCAATTTAAGCAAGATGACCCCATTTGAAATAATGTTTGAGAGACCCCACAAACACATCCTTGACTACAAGAGGTTGCCCTAGCAGAAATGACTAATCAATCTGTACTCCAGTCACTGCAGGCATTACAGTCTGTCTTTAAAAAGCCACTCAGGGATCCTGACTGCCCCAACTGGGATGGAGACAGAGGTGGAAACACATCCTTACCAACCCGGAGACTTGGTTTGGATACGTTTCTATCAAGTGGGATACTTGGAGCCCCGCTGGAAGGGACCATTTACTGTTTTCTTGACCATCCCCATGGCAGTAAAAGTAGAAGGCATTAGGGCCTGGATTCATGCGGATCATGTCAAACGAGCCGATGATGAGGACGCCCCCTAGAGATGGAAGCTGCAGCTGACAGACCCTGCTGACCATGGACTAAAGCTAAGACTAAAAAAAATGTGAGTTTATTGTTGCTCCTATTGTTAACTCTTTATGAAAAGTATAGGTGGGAAATTAGATGAATGGAATTAGGAAAAATGGAAAAGCTTATACCAAGTGTTGAATGGCTAACTCATCAGCCAACCGTGCACTACTGTTACTTTTTGGCCCCAGTATTACATGCTCAGTATAACCCCCTTTCAACAGGAGAACATAGAACTGGTTGAAAAGTCAAGGATTTGACTAATTTCCAAAGAAAAGGAGGGAATGTAGGGCCAGGCCAGCTAGATGGAGACGGCCAATCAGTGGGGCAAGCATATATTTACTGAGGTGAGTTGCAATCCCATTGGCCACCTGTGTGTGGGCCGGAATCAACCACCTCTATAAAGGCTGGTCTGTGAGGCTGGGGGGGTGTAGCGGGAGGAGTTAGAGTAGGGGGTAGCAGGAGCCGTTAGAGTTGCCATTAGGGAGCCATTGGGAGCCGTTAGGGTATTGGTAGGAGTGGTGCTGTTGGGGTTGTGGAGAGTGACAGCGCCCTTTTAGTCATCAGGAGCGTTGGGAGCGGCATTGCTGGGAGCCTTGTCCTGGGGAGAGGCCTCAACTGGAGCAGCCTTGCCGCCCCGAGCAGCGATGCCGCCCCGAGTGGCCTCGCCACCTGAGCAGCAGCGCTGTCACGAGACAGTCGGGGAGTGGCCTCATCAGGAGCAGCCTCGTCCCTGGGAGCGGCCTCATCTGCAACAGCCTCCTGGCCCCGAGCTGCAGCGCCATCCCAGTAGTGGCTCTGTCACTAGACAGTCCGGGAGCGGCCTCGTCAGGAGAGGCCTCGTACAGGGGAGTGGCCTCATCTGCAGTGGCCTCGCCATACCCAGGCAGCGGCGCCTCCTCGAGCAGCTGTGCCACCTGAGCAGAGGCTCTGTCACTAGATGGTCAGGGAGCAGCCTCATTAAGAGCGGCCTCATCCCAGGGAGTGGCCTCATCTGCATCGGCCTTGCAACCCTGAGCTGCGGCACCGCCCCAGCAGTGGCACTGTCACAGTTGGGCAGTGGCCTCGTCAGGAGCAGCCTCATCCTGGGGAGTGGCCTCATATGCAGCAGACTCACCATCCCGGGCAGCAGCGCTGGCTCAAGGGGCCCCACCGCCTGAGCAGTGGCGCTGTCACTACACGGTGGGGAAGCGGCCTAATCTGCAGCAGCCTCGTCCCGGGGAGTTGCCCCCTCTGGAGCGGAGTCACCACGAGCGGCTTCGCCGCCCAGAGCAGTGGCGCTGCCGTGAGTGGCCTCACTGCCCGAGCAGCGGCGCTGTCCCTAGATGGTCGGGGAACAGCCTAGTCAGGAGCGGCCTCATCCCGGTTACTGGCCCCAACCAGAGCGGCCTCGTCTGCCCGAGCAGCGGCCTCATCCAGAGCGGCTTTGTTGGAAGCAGTGCCGCTGCTCACGCAGTCACGAGTCTGGGGAGCATTCTTGTGAGGAGCGGACTCGTCCGGGGTGTGGCCTTTGACAGCGGCCTCGTCATGAGTGGCTTCTCCAGGTGCAGCCTTGTCAGGAGCAGCCTTGACCCAGGGAGTGGACAGTGGTATAGTGAGGGTGAGGCAAGGAGACTCCAGCAAGGACCCCAGGGCAACGAGGCAGCGGCCCCCAGCAAGGCTCGGGCACCTACCTCTCAGTTTGATTTCTGATGCATGGCGCCAAATAAAGCTTTGCTTGATTTTTGCTTTGTGTCAGTCTCGTTCCTTTGATCCCGGACCTTAACACCATCCTGGAAGGTCTGTCGGCCAGGGCTTTGGGGACAGAAATCTGCAAACACAGACTTGGGATAGGGTTCTGGGCAACGTGATGGGAGGCCTGATCTGGGGACCATGAGGGCAGTGCCACGGGATCTGAAATTAGTTCAAAGGGGAGGCGGGAATGCATGCTTTACTGTCTGGATTGTGTGTCTCAGTTGGCCATGGAATGTAATGGTAGCCTCATGGGGCCATGGTAGATTCTGCCTCTGTGAGGATTCTGCCTGTCTCTGAAGAGTTTGGTTTCTTTCAGGGGGAAGGGAAGAGTGCTCTTTTCTGTCTCACGGGTCCCGTGATAGCAGGGATTCCAGAGTCAGTTTCTGGGTGAGGATTTGGGCCTAGGGGCATTTCTAGCCCCATATGTGGGCTCCTGGTCCAGCTAACAAGGGGGCTGTTTTGAAAGTGGGCTCAGGCTGAGGGTCACAATGCCTGTTTGTGACCAGGGAAGCCCTCCTGAGTGGGCGTGGACTCATGTTCGATGCAGCTGGCTCCAACTCTGTGGGTTAGACCAGAATCCCCACAGCAAGCTCTTCCTGATGTAGGGAAGGAGGAGTGCATTTTGATGATTGAGGTACCCCCATAGGCCGGGATTTGAGCTATGGTCTGGGCACAGACGCCTAAATACCCAGATTGAGTGGAGATAACAGTCTTTGGTCTTGGCATGTCCCTCTGTGGGATATGGGGCCCGCTACCTGGGGGGCTGATGGCAGGTCGTGGCTCACACTGTGTCAGACAGAGCATTAGTGCATAAGGCAGTGTAGGGCATTAGGTGCTCGCTCACGCTGGATTTTGTGTTCATGATAGCTGATGAATGGAGGGATGGCCTCATGAGGTCATGAATGTCTTCCCAGGCTGGGGCTTGTGAGCTGCTCCCAACAGCATGCTTTCCTTCTGCGGGAAAGGAGGAGTCCGTTTTGATGGCACCAGTGTCCCCCAGATGGAAATACGTCGTAGCAGAAGTCACCACATGGATGCCTGTAAAGCCCAGTGCCACTTACCCTTCTAGGCTAGGAAAAGGTCTATTGGATCTGGTGGCTCTGGAGAAAAGTGCCCAGGGGGCTGAGGTGACAGGAAACCTCATTCTGATGGGTGACAAGGATGGATTGTGTCCAGGGAGACCTTAGAATGTGGCAGGGATTCTGGTGCCATACAATATTCTCCTCCCCTGAGAGTTGGACGCAGCTCCAAGAACCAGGTTGCCTTCTGGTGACAGGAGGTGTCTGTTCTGTGGCTCATGGATCAAGTGTTGGACCACATGTAGTTATTCCAGAGTTTGCCTCTGGAGGCAGATGCCTGAAAACCTAAGCTAGGGTTCCATTGATGTCATAGGGGCCTGACAGTTTCCATCTTCTGACTCCGAGCCATTTACCTGGGTGTCTGCCTGTAGGTAGGTGTCTGGCATTTGTCCAAATGTGCATTTTTCCCAAGGTGGCCAATGAATTTGGGATGGGCTCAGAGGAATTGCAGGTGTCTCCCAATCTGGAGGGTTTGTGCAAATGTGACGGGCAGATTTTCCTTCGGGTGGGCAGGTAGAGTCCTGTGGTGTGGCTCCAGAGGCTCCATCCTTGAGGGCCTGTTGGCCAGGGCTTTGGGGACAAAAATCTGCAAACACAAACTCGGGAGAGGGTTTAGGGGCGAGGTGATTGCAGGCCAGATATGCAGACTGTGAGGGCAGTACCATGGGATCTTAAATTTGGGCGATGGGGAGTCGGGACCGCATGCTTTTCTGTCTGAGTTTTGTGTCTTGTTTGGCCATGGAATGTAGCGGTAGCCTCATGGGGCCATGGGAGATTATGCCTGTCTGAAGATTCTGCCAGGCTCCCAAGGGTTTTGTGCCTTCGTGGGTAAGCAAAGAGTGCTGTGTAGGGGACTGGTTTGCCATAGGAACTGTAATCCCTGGATATAGGGGCGGGACAGGCCAGATAGCCATATCCAATCAGTGGGGTGCGCATATATTAACTGTGGTGAGTTGAAATGTCATTGGCCACTTATGTGTAGTTTGGACTCAACCACCTCTATAAAGGTTAGTCTGTGAGCCTTGGAGGGGGGAGAATTAGGAGGAATTAGAATAGCCATTAGAGAAGTTGGAGGAGTTAGAATAGCTGTTAGAGAAGTAGGAGGAGTTAGAATAGCCTTTAGAAAAGTAGGAGGAGGAGGGCGCCTGGGTGGCTCAGTGGGTTAAGCCGCTGCCTTCACCTCAGGTCATGATCTCAGGGTCCTGGGATCGAGTCCCGCATTGGGCTCTCTGCTCAGCAGGGAGCCTGCTTCCCTCTCTCTCTCTGTCTAGTTGTGATTTCTCTCTGTCAAATAGATAAATAAAATCTTTAAAAAAAAAGAAAGAAAAGTAGGAGGAATTATAATTGCCGTTAGAGAAGTAGGAGGAGTTAGAATAGCCTTTAGATAAGTAGGAGGAGTTAGAGTAGTCGTTAGAGAAGCAGGAGGAGGTAGATTAGCCATTAGAATAGCAGAATAGCCATTGGAGTGGCCATTTGAAGATGTTAGGGTAATCATAGGAGTGATAGCATTGTGGTCATCAGGAGCAGCACTGCCCCAACCCACGGCCTCCCTGGAGTGGCTGGATGGAGCTCCCTCGCCAGAGCGGCGTCATTCCAGGGAGCGGCCTGGTTGGCATGCAGCCTCGTCATCTAGCGGCCTCCTCCAGATCAGCCTCTTCACCATCAAGAGAGGCCTTGCCAGGGCGGCCTCTTTATCATCGGGAGCGGCCTTGTCTGAAGCGGCCTCTTCATTGTCGGGAGTGGCCTCGTCTGGCTTGTGGTCTCGTCTGGGGAGCGGCCTCCTCTGGGGAGTGGCCATGTCAGAATGGCCGCATTGGGGGCAGAGGCTGTGTCATCAGGGTTGTCATCCTCATCATCCTCGCATCTTTTTCATCGGGAGCGGCTTCCTCGTCATTGTGACCTCTACATAAGGGATGGTCCTGACCGGGCTGTTTGGTTTCTGATGCTTGGTGTGAAATAAAGCTTTGCTTGATTTTCACTTTGTGTTAGTCTCGTTCCTTTGATCACGGACCCTAACATTGGCGGCTGGTATTGGATCAAACAACGAGAACTGAGCCAGCATCGGAATTTATTGGAAACACCTCTGGAGGTGTTGGGATCTTGTCTGTATGTCTCTCTGGTTGGAGCTCCAGGGTATGGCCCACCGGGGAGAAATTGGACCAGCCGTGCTCCCCAGGTCTGGACTGGATGCTGGGACGCCCCATTCCTATGTTGGTAGATCGACAGGTGGTTTGAGTCCCCCTGGGTGGTCTGAGTGGGTTTCAAGTCCCCCTAGATGGTCAGGGGTTCAAGTTCCCCTAGGCAGATACCAGGGGTTCAAGTCGCCCTAGGCAGTCAGGGGGTTCAAGCCCCCAAGGCAGTCTTTGGGGGTTCGAGTCCCCCTAGGCAGTCAGGGGCTTTGAGTCCCCCTAGGAAATCCCCACCTGTGGCAGGACCGCTGGGCCTGCAGTTGTCTTTTTGTTGTCTGTTGTGTTGTTGTTGTGCTTGAAGGAATGGGGCAAGCAGAGAGTAAGGGGACTCCAACTTTCATCTCTCTGTTCCTCATAATAGATGTGGGGTTTCTTCCTCACTCATTTCCTTTGTTAAGGGCTATAACTGGAGCCAATGGGGGTTAGTCTAACTCGGGACAGAGACTCTAAGGAATAATCCCAAGCAGCCACTGAAACTCTCTTAGTTTCGGGGAATTACTTGCCGTCTCTGGCCCGACGTTGACTGCCTAGCAACACCCTCTTGCTGGCGGGAAAGCATGGCATCCAAAGTAGAATGGGCCCAGGTGGAAGATGAAATCTGTTAGCAAAGAGATGACTGAACTGATGGTTAATTGTCTGTCTCAGGGTTTTAATGGGTAATTGTGAAAGTAGCTTTCAGAGTCTTTGGTAACCTGAAGCTTTGAAGTTTTGCTTGGATGTCAAATGGAATGAAGTGCTAGGGTTCTGATTCCTGGAACTAGGATTGTCTTTTGAAATCTGTTGGTAAACATGTTTTTGCTTAACTGCTATTGCAACAGTTCAAAATTGGTTAAGATTTAGTCTTCACTAGAGATTGAGATGTTTCTAAGAAAATGTAAATCGTTTTCTTTGCCCACCCAGAATTGTAAATGAGATCTCTTTGACTCATAAGGCTTTTTGCTGAAATGCTAAGTTACTCAGGAAATACTGTTAAATCAATGATAAATATTGGGTTACATTTGGGTAAATGCTGCACTACTCCAGAATTTCAATACATTGTCTTAAGTTTTAATGCTTTGATAAGGGTCATCATTTGATATTTAACCATATCTATTCTGAGTTTTTTTGTCATTTGTAATTGTTTTAATTCTCTTGTAAGATGAATTCGCCTTAATGGAAATTCACATGGGAGACTTTCATATAAAATACAGGTCTTTGATATGTTGAAATACTGGAAATGAATTTCCAGAAGTAAAAGTTGCATTCGCACTAAACCAGAATTAGTACGGTGACTCAAGGTAAGAATGAGTCTCCAGGAGCTTTCCTAGAACGGCTTATTGAAGCCTATAAAATATATAGCTTGATCGACCCTGAGGCACCCGAAAATAAAGGGGCAGTGAATCTTGCTTTTGCCAGTCCGTCAGCCCTGGATATAAGGAGGAAACTTCAGGAAATTGAAGGATTTGAAGGGAAGAATATGATTGAGTTATTGGGAATAGCAGAAAAGTTGTTTAACAACAGGGATGCACAGGAGGATGAAAAACAGACAAAAGCTGGTTAAGGATTTGGCATTACCTGAGATAGGTAGGGGATAGCAAATGGAAGTAAAAGCCTAAGTACAGAGAAGGCAGGTGGGAAGACTTAGATTCAGATCACTGTGCTTACTGTAAGGAAAAAGGACACTGGGCCAGGGAGTGCCCCAAAAGGAAGACTGCAATGCTGGCCACCAGAGTAAAAATTGAAGTGGAGGGGAAATCAATTGATCTTTTTGGTGGACATGGGAGCCCAGTTTTCATCATTACTTAAACCTATGGGAAAAGTATCTGAAGAGGAAGTTTGGGTACAAGGAGCAAATGGCACAGTGAACAAAAATGGCAACAGAAAGGACTTTACACTACTCTCCCTCCTGGGCACCAAAAGAACAGAATATACCGTCTTAGATCTCAAGGATGCATTTTTCTGCATATCTTTTGCAAGGGAATCTCAACCCCTTTTTGTTTTCGAGTGGTCTGGCCCACAGAAAGTGTTTCAAGGCGAACTCACTTGGATAAGACTTCCCCAAGGATTCAAGAATTCACCCACCATTTTGAAGAGGCCCTACACGAGGATTTGCATGATTACAGAACCTCCAACCTGGGAATCACTCTGTTACAGTATGTTGATGACTTGCTAGTAGCCGCTGAGGACTAAGAGCCATGTTTGTGGGGGATGAGAGCTCTTTTACAGACTCTGCAGGACAAAGGGAATTGGGTGTCAGCAAAGAAAGCACAGCTCTGTCAGAGCCATGCCACATATCTAGGCTTTGATCTCCATGAGGAATTGTGTTCACTGTCTGGGTCTAGGAAACAGCTGATCACCCGATACCCCTGCCCCACCACGTCCCAACAAATGAGGGAGTTTCTTGGAGGTGGGTTAATGTAGGCTGTGGATATTGCGGTTTGCGGAGATTGCCCAACCTCCCTACGAAGTGACAAAGGGGGGACTCACTATGATATAGTGGACAGCTCAGGCAGAAGGAGCATTTCAGGAATTACAAACAGCTGTACTGAGTACCCCAGCATTGGCCATCCCAGATGTTACCAAGCCCTTCCACTTGTATGTGGATGAAAATGCAGGGGTGGCCAAAGGAGTTTTGACTCAGAATCCGGGGCCTTGGTAAAGGCCAGTAGCCTATATTAGCAAGAAACTAGATCCAGTAGTGGCTGGGTTCCCCTCTTGCCTCTGCATAAATGCTTGCCATGGCCCTCTTGGTCAAGGATGCAAGTAAAATGAATTTGGGTCAAAATCTCATCTTGACCACCACCCACACTATCGAGAGCCTTCTCTAGACAAGACAAGACTGATGGATGACAAACACCTGAGTGACGGGGTATCAGGCTCTCCTCCTAAATGAACCAACAGTGAACTTCCATCCCCTGGCAGTGCTAAATCCAGCCACGCTGCTTCCATAGGACCTGGATGACCATCCACATGACTGCAAGGAGGTCCTAACCCAAGTTGCAGGAATAAGGTCGGATCTCAGAGACATTTCCCTCCTGGATGCTGAGATGACTCTGTTCAGAGATGGGAATAGCTATGTGGTTTATGGAAAGAGATTGCTGTGTTGGTGTCTCCTGAGCAGAAACACTGGACAGCAGCCCTGCCACACGGAACTTTGGCACAAAAAGTGGAACTGATTGCACTCACTAAGGCACTGCAGACGGCCAAAGGTAAAACCGCCAACATCTATACGGACAGCAGGTACGCCTTTGTTACTTTCCATATACATGGGGCAATTTATAAAGAAGGGGGGCTATTAACAGCAGAAGGAAAATGAATTAAATTCAGAGGAAAAAAATTGTCTCTCTTCCAGGCTATTTGTGACCCAAGAGAGGTAGCCGTTATGCATTGCCCTGGACACAAAAAGGGGACTGATCTGATTTCAAAAGGAAACCAGTTAGCAGATCAAGCCGCAAAGCAAGCAGCTTGAGAAAGAGTACAAGAACTAGTTACAATCCCAACTCCAGCCCTACCAGAAAAACCGAATTATTCAGAAGATTTAAAACATTTACAGAAATGGGTTAAATTGGACTATGAAGGGGACTGGGCTAAGACTGAAGCAGGAAAAATAATTCTTCCTTGAAGACTAGGCAAAAAGTTAGTAGACCAGATACATCAGGGTACTCATTTGGGAACATGCAAACTCAAGGAGCTTAGAGGCAAGCAGTTCCAGTTTTCTAAATTAGGGAGTATGGTTCAGGATGTAGTTGACAGATGTGCTCAATTCCAGACTGTTAATGTGGGAAGAACATAAATGGGTAAGTTTCCTTACCTAAAAAAGGTAAGGAACCAGGAATTTATTGGGAAATAGATTTTATAGAAATGAAACCTGGAAAATAGGGGCACAAGCACATGTTAGTTTTTGTAGATACCTTTTCAGGCTGGTAGAGGCTTTTCCCACCAAACATGAGACAGCAGGAGTGGTTGCCAAAAAGCTACTAGAAGAAATAATTCCGAGGTTTGGTCTGCCTCTTGCAATTGGATCAGACAATGGCCCTGCATTTGTGAGTTCAGTCTCACAGGCTTTGGCCAAGGCCGTGGGCACTAATTGGAAACTACATTATGCCTATGGCCCCAGAGTTCTGGGCAATTAGAGAGAATGAACTGGACTCTTAAAGAGACCTTGACAAAACTAATTCTGGAGACTGGCGGTGGATGGGTGGATCTCCTTCCTTTTGCTCTCCTCATTGCATGATATACACTCTATTTAAAAGCAAGGTGATCCCCTTTGAGATAATATTTGGGAGACCCCCCCTCTCTGTCCTCAACTACAAGAGGTTGACCTAACCTAAATGACTGAGCATTCTGTACTCTTGTCATTGCAGGCATTACAGTCTGTCTTAAAAAACGCCCACTCAGGGATCCAGACTGCCCACACTGGGATGGAGACGGAGGTGGAAACACATCCTTACCAACCTGGGGACTTGGTTTGGATATGTCACTATCAAGGGGGAAACTTGGAGCCTCGATGGAAGGGATCATTTACTGTTATTCTGACCACACCCATGGCAATAAAATAGAAGGCATCAGGGCCTGGATTCACGTGGCTCATGTCAAACAAGCCAAAGATGAGGATGCCCCCCAGAGATGGAAGCTGCAGCTGATAGACCCGCTGACCATGGACTAAAGCTAAGATTAAAAAACTGTGAGTTTATTGTTGCTCCTATTGTTACCTGTTAATGTAAAATATAGTTGGGAAATTAGACAATGGAATTAGGAAAAAATTGGAAAAAAGTTATACAAAGCGTTGAATGGCTAACTCATCAGCTGACTGTGCATTATGGTTACTTTTTGGCCCCTGTATTATAAAAGCCCTAATGTCATTTGTACCAAAGAAAATTGGAGTGATAAAAATGTTAGTCTTACATGTTAATAAACCCCCTTACAACAGGAGAACATAGAACTGTCTGAAAAGTCAAGGATTTGACTAATTTCCAAGGGAAAGGGGGGAATGTAAGGGCTGATTTGCCAAAGGAACTTTAAACCCTGGATATAGGGGCGGGCCGTATCCAATCAGTGGGGTGCGCATATATTAACTGTGGTGAGTTGAAATCTCATGGCCACCTGTGTGTGAGCCGGGCTCAATCTCGTCTCTAAATATTAGTCTGTGAAGCTGGTAGGGCGGAGAACTAGTAGGAGTTAGAATAGCTGTTGCAGAAGTAGGAGGAGTTAAAATAGCCGTCAGAGAATTAGGAGGAGTTAGAATAGCTGTTAGAGATGTAGGAGGAGTTAGAATAGCCTTTGGAGAAGTAGGAGGAGTTAGAATAGCCATAGGAGAAATAGGAGGAGGTAGAATAGTCGTTAGAGAAGTAGGAGGATTTAGAATAGCTGTTAGAATAGCACAATAGATGTTAGAGTGGCTGTTGGGAGCCGTTAGGATAGTTGTAGTATATATAGTGTTGGGGTCGCTGGGAGCAGCGCTGCCCCTAGCTGCAGTCCCACTGCTAGCGGCCTCGCTGCCCTGAGCCGCGGCCTCACTAGAGTGGCCTGGATGGAGTGGCCTTGCCAGAGCTGTGTCATTCCAGGGAGCAGCCTCATTGGCATGCGGCCTCATCGTCGAGCGGCCTCCTCCAGAGCAGCCTCTTCATCAATGGGAGCAGCCATGTCCGGAGCGGCCTCTTCATTGTCAGGAGCATTCTCGTCTGGCATGTGGCCTCGTCTGGGTAGCGGCCTCCCCCGGGGAATGGCCTTGTTGGAGTGGCGTCATGGGAAGCAGAGTCTGTGTCACCAGGACTGCCATCCTCATCATCCTCGCCTCTTTTTCATCGGGATCAGTTCCTCGTCATTGTCTCCTCTACATAAGTGATGGTCCCGACCAGTCAGTTTGGTTTCCGTCAGCTGTTTTCCGTCTCAGGGGTCCCAACATAGCAGGGGTTCCAGAGTCGATGTCAGGGACCGTGTGCCTGGAGAACCGGACTGAGGGTGAGGATTTGGGTATGGGGCATGTTATGCCAAATATGCGGGCTCCTGGTCCAGATAGTGAGGGGCTCAGGCTGAGGGTCATGATGCGTGTTTGTGGCCAGGACAGCCTTCCTGGGTGGGCATGGTCTCGTGGGCCATGCAGCTGTCTCCCACTCTGAGGGTTAGACCCCCATCCCCACAGCAAACTTTTCCCGAAGTGGGGAAGGAGGAGTGCTCTTTACACTTGAGGTTCCCCCATAGGCTGGGATTGGAGCTCTGGTCTGGGCACAGAAGAATGAAAACCCATATTGGGTAGAAATCACAGTCTCTGTCCGTGGCAGGGCCCACGTGCACGATATGGGGATTGCTACCTAGGGGGCTGTTGGGAGGTAGTGATTCAGGCTGTGTCAGACAAAGCATTTTTGCACATGGCGGCCTAGGATATTGGGGTATCATTGAGGTCCGTGCAGGTTGATCTTCAAGTGGGGATTCTGGGCCGACCCCAAGGGCCCTTCTTATTTCAGGACGGCAGGCAGAAGCCTGCGTTGGGGATCCCAAATGAACAATCTGGAAGTCTTGTGGCCCAGGAGGGTGAGGATGGAATTCTGAACACACAAGCAATGGTACTGTTTAGTGCCGAGTACCTACCGTTTCCAATGTGTAGTGTCTGACATGAGATCTCTAGCACCTGAGTCAGGGCATGTATCAGATGGTCGCTCACACTGGAGTTTATGTCCATGATGGCCGACGAATGGAGGGGTAGCCTCTTGAGGTCATGGAGGTCTTACCAGGCTTGGGGTTGTGAGCTTCTCCAAACAACAAGCTTTCCTTCTGCACGAAAGTGGTAGTACGTTTGAATGGCATCAGGGACTTCATATGGAAGGACATCATAGTAGAAGTCACCGCAAGGATGCCTGCAAAGCCCAGCTCCACTTACACTTCCAGCCCAGGAACAAGGCCATTTCAATATGGTGGCTCTGGGGCAAAGGACCCAGGGGGCTTAGGTGACAGGGACACTCATTCTGATGGGTTACAGTGCTGGCTTCTGTCCAGTGAGATCTTAGAATTTGGTGGGGACTAAGGCGCCATGCAAGATTCTCCTCCCCTGAGGGTTGGACGCAGCTCCCAAGAGCCAGGTTGCCTTCTGGCGACAGGAGGTGTTCTGTTTTGTGGCTCAGGGATCAAGTTTTGGACCATATGTAGGTATTCCAGAGTTTTCCTCTGGAGATAAATGCCTGCAAACCTAAGCTAGATTTCCGTTGAAGTCCTAAGGGTATGTCTGGTACCATCTTCTGACTCAGGGCCATGGACTTGGGTGCCTGCCTGGAAGTAGGTGTCGCTTTTTTTCCAAGGCTGCCAATGAATTTGGGGTGGGATCAGGGGAATTGCAGGTGTCTCCCAATCTGTAGGTTTTGTGCAAATTTGACGGTCAGAGTTTCCTTTGAATGGTCATACAGAGTCCTGTACTGTGGCTCCAGAGGCCCCTCCTTGAGGGCATACGGCAAGGGTTTTGGGGACAAAAGTCTGCAAACCCAAACTTGGGAAAGGGTTAGCGGTGAGGTGATTGAAGGCCCGATCTGCGAACCATGAGGGCAGTGCCGCGGGATTTGAAATGAGGAGATGGGGAGGCTGGAGCACAGGCTTTTCTGTCTGGGTTGTGTGTCTCGGTTGGCCACGGAGTGGAGCGGTATCCTCATGGAGCCATGGGAGATTCTGCCTCTGTGAGGATTCTGCCCGGCTCCCAAGTGTTTGTTGTCTTTCGGGGGGAAGGGAAGAGTGCTGTTTTAATCTCAGGGTTCCCGCCATAGCAGGGATTCCAGAGTCGGCATCTGCATCCGAGCTCGTGGATAACCCAACTGAGGGTGAGTATTTGCGCCTAGTTGCATGTCAGGTCTGATATGGGGGTTCCTGGTGCAGCTAGCAATGCGGCTGGATTGAAATCAGGCTCAGGCTGAGGGTCACAGTGTCTGTTTGTGACCAGGGCAGCCCTCTTGAGTGGGCGTGGTCTCATGGGCCATGCAGCTGTATCCCACTCTGAGGGTAAGACCTCCATCCACACAGGAAGCTTTTCCCTTCCTAGGGAAGGAGGGGTGCTCTTTGATCTTGAGGTTCCCACATAGGCCAGGATTTGAGCTATGGTCTGGACACAGACGCCTGAATACCCAGTTTGGGTACAGATGACAGTCTCTGGACTTGGCACATCCCACGTGCAGGATATGGGGCCCGCTAACTGGGGCTCTGATGGGAGGTCTGGACTCAGGCTGTGTCAGATAGAGCATTAGTGCACAGGTCGGCCTAGGACATTGGGGTGTCATCGAGGTCCCTGCAGGTTGAGCCTCACGTGGGGATTGTGGGCAGACACCAAGGGCCCTTCTTCTTTCTGGAGGGGAGGCAGAAGACTGCATTGTGGCTCCCCAATGAAAAATCTGGGGGGCTGGGGGGCCAGAAGGGTGAGGAATGAATTCTGTACACACAAGTGCTGGTTTCTTTCAGTGCCTAGCACATGGCATTTCCAAAGTGCAGCGTCTGACTCGAGATCTCCAGCAGCTGAGTCAGGGCACGTGTCAGCTGGTCCCTCATGCTGGAGTTTGTGTCCATGATAGCTGACGAATGGAGGGGTGGCCTCATGAGGCTATGGATGTCTTCCCGGGCTGGGACTTGTGAGCTGCTCTGAACAGCAAGCTTTCCTTCTGCAGGATAGGGGGAGTCAGTTAGGATGGCACTAGTGTCCCCCACATGGAAAGATGTTGAAGCAGAAGTCATGCATGGATGCCTGGAAAGCCCAGCTCCCCTTAGCCTTCCAGGCCAGGAACAAGGTCGTTTGATCTGGTGGCTCTGGGGCAAAGTGCCCATGGGGCTGAGGTGACAGGGAGCCTCATTCTGATGGGTCACAGTGCTGGATTATTTCCAGGGATACCTTAGAATGTGGCGTGGGCTCAGGCGCCATGCAGGATTCTCCTCCCCTGAGGGTTGGACGCAGCTCCCAAGAGCCAGTTTGCCTTTGGGGACAGGACATGTTCTGTTTTGTGACTCAGGGAACAAGTGTTGGACCATATGTAGGTATTCCAGAGTTTGCCTCTAGAGGTATATGCATGCAAACCTAAGCTCAGGTTCTGTTGAGGTCTTAGGGGTATTTCATGTTCCATTTTCTGACTCAGGGCCATGGACCTGGGGTTCTGCCTGGAAGTAGGTGTCTTGCATGTGTCCGAATGTGCCTTATTTCCAAGGCGGCCAATGAATTTGGGGCTGGTTCAGAGGCATTGCAGTTCTCTCCCAATCTGGAGGGTTTGTGCAAATTTGGATGGGCAGAGATTACTGGGTTGTGGGGCACTTAGAGTACTGTGCTGTGGATCCAGAGTCCCCATCCTGGAGGGACTGTCGGCCAGGGCTTTGAGACAAAAGTCTTCAAACACAAACTAGGGATAGGGTTCTGGGCGAGGTGATGGCAGGCCCGATCTGCTGTACATGATGGCAGTGCCGCAGGATCTGAAATGAGGGCCTCGAGGAGGCGGGAGTGCAGGATTTCCATGTGAGTTGTGTGTCTGGTTGGCCATGGAATGTAGCAGTAGCCTCAGGGGGCCATGGTAGATTCTGCCTCTGTGAGAATTCTGCCCGGCTCTCAGGGTTTGGTGTCTTTCGGGGGGAAGGGAAGATTGCTGATATCCGTCTGAGGAGTCCCGCCATAGCAGGGATTCCAAATTCGTCTTCTGTGTCAAGGCGCCTGGAGAACGCTACCCTGCATGAGGATTTGGGCATAGGGGCATGTCAGGCCCGATATGCGGGCTCCTGGTCGAGCTAGTGAGTGGGCTGGTTTTCAAGCAGTCTCATGCTGAGGGTCACAATGCCTATTTGTGGCCAGGGTAGTCCACAAGCGTGGGCGTGGTCTCATGCGCCATGCAGCTGACTCCCACTCAGGTTAGACCCCCATCCCCACAGCAAGCTTTTCCTGTCGTGGGGAAGAAGGAGTGCTCTTTTATGCTTGAGGTTTCCCCTTAGGCGGGGATTTGAACTCTGGACTGGGAAGAGATGCCTGAATACCCAGGTTGGGTAGAGATGAAAGTCTCTGGCCATGGCAGGTCCCACCTGCAGGATATGGGGCCTGATACCTTGGGGGCTGATGGGAGGTCGGGGCTCAGGCTGTGTCAGAGCATTAGTGCTGAGGGCAGCCTACGATACTGGCATGTCATCGAGGGCTGTGCAGGTTGATCCTCACATGGGCATTCTTGGCAGACCCCTAGGGCCATTCTTCTCTCTTTAGGGCAGGTAGAAGTCTTCGTTGGGGCTCCCAAATGAACAATATGGAGGGCTTGAGGCCCAGGAGTTTCAGGACGGAATTCTGAACGCACAAGCGGTGGTTCCTTTCAGTGCCGAGGACATGGCATATCCATGAGCAGCGTCTGACACTAGATCTCCAGTACCTAAGTCAGGGCACATGTCAGATGGTCGCTCACGCTGGATTTGTGTCCATGGTGGCTGACGAGTTCGGGGGTGACCTCATGAGGCCATGGAGGTCTTCTCAGGCTGGGGCTTGTGAGCTGCTCTGAACAGCAAGCTTTCCTTCTGTGGGACAGGAGGAGTCCATTTCGATGGTACCAGGTCGCTCGTATGGAATGACGTCATTGCAGAAGTCACCACAGGGATGCCTGGAAAGGCCAGTTCTGCTTAGCCTTCCAGCCCAGGAACAAGACCGTTTTGATCTGGTGGCTCTGGTGCAACGTGCCCAGGGGCCTGAAGTGACTGGGAGACTAATTCTGATGGGTCACAATGCTGGCTTTTGTCCAGGCACACCTTAGAATGTGTCAGGGGCTCAGGCGCCATGCAGGATTCTCCTCCACTGAGGGTTGGACGCAGCTCCCAAGAGCTAGTTTGCCTTCTGCTGACAGGAGGTGTTCTGTTTTTTGGCTCAGGGATCAAGTATTGCAGCATATGTAGGTATTCCAGAGTATGTCTCTTGAGGCAGATACATGCAAACCTATGTAGGGTTCCATTGAGGTCCTAGGGGTATTTCAGGTTCAATCTTCTGACTCAGGGCCATGGACTTGGGTGTCTGCCCAGAAGTAGGTATCTGGCATGGGTCCTTATGCAGTTTTTTTCCAAGGCGGCCAACCAATTTGGGGTGGGCTCAGAGGCATTGCAGGTGTCTCCCAATCTGGAGGTTTTGTGCAAAAGTGGAAGGGCAGAGATTCCATTGGATGGGCAATTATAGTCCTGTGCTGTGGTTCCAGAGTCTGCATCCTGGAGGGCCTGTAGGCCAGGGCTTTGGGGACAAAAGTCTGCAAACACATACTAGGGATAGGCTTCAGAATGAGGTCACGGTAGGCTCGAACTGTAGACCGTGAGGGCATTGCCATGGGATATGAAATGAGGGCAACGGGGAGGCAGGAACACAGACATTTCTGTCAGGGTTGTGTGTCTCAGTTGGCCACGGAATGTAGCGGTAGCCTCATGGGGCCATGGGAGATTCTACCTCTGTGAGGACTCTGCCTGGCTCCCAAGGGTTTGGTGTCTTTCTGGGGGAAAGCAAAGTGTAGTTTTCCATCTCATGGGTCCTGCCATAGCAGGGATAACAGAGTCGGCATCTAAGACCAGGTCCTGCAGAACCCGAACGAGTGTGAGGATTTTGTCCTAGAGGCACGTCATGCTCGATATGCGGACTCCTGGTCCAGCTAACATAGGGGCTGGTTTGAAAGCAGGCTCAGGCTGAGCGTCACAATGCCTGTTTCCGTCTAGGCCAGCCCTCCTGGTGGGAGAGGTCTCATGGGCCATGAAGTCGGCTCCCACTCTGAGGGATAGACCCCATCCCCACAGCAAGCTTTTCCCGTCATGGGGAAGGCGGAATGCTCTTTGGTGCTTGAGGTTCCCCCACATCTTCACCCTAAATAAATTTCTCTCAGGTTACAAAACAGAAGGAGATTTTCGAATACAGAGAAGAATACAGAGACCTGAACCAAGGCAACTCTGGAAGAATCAATTGATGCCGAGGCAAAAGAACAGGAACTGGTCATGGCCAAGAAATTGAAGTGAAACCTGTACATTTCACATGCCAGGTGGAGGATTTCAGCAGAGCCAGGATACTCAATCTGGATCAGATAAACCTAGAAGCAATCAGGGAGTCTCAGACCACAGAGATAATGGTGATTAAAAAAATATTAAATAAAAGGAAGAGGCCCCTATGAAAAGATTTGTTAGCAGTCTGGATGCAAAGTTCACTAAGATGGCAGAAATATACGATCCAATGAGGTATCTGGAATACAAGTACTTGGGAAAAAAGAAGCGAAGCAATGGAGAGAAGGAAGAAGGATGGAACATGACAATGGACTTAGGGAAATCTGTGACTGCAATGAATGTCTATGGGTGCTTATTGTAGGAGACCTAGGAGAGAGAGAAAATAGTGGGCCCAACATTTCTTTGAGAAATCAGAGCTGAAAACATCCCTCATCTGGGAGCAAAAACAGAGATCCAGATTCTGAGGCACAGAGGACTCCCAGCCCAGTCCACAGAAGCAGAGCAACACAAGGCATAGCATTATTCACACTCCAAAGCTAGCAATGGAGGAATTCTCTTCTCCCAAATATGCTTGGAAGAAAAGCATTTCTAAAGCCAAGTGCTTTACTTCGAGGCGGCTAGCTATGCCAGCTCGAGCAGCAAGTTTTGTAGAGCAAGCCACACCAGCCCAAGCCAAAACCCTATCCCCTGCATTTCTAAACAATGACAGAGCAGGTCTTGTCTAGAACAATAAGGTGTTAGGAAGATAAAGATTGTGTCCAGGGGTGTCTCCATCAGTTCAGAAGCAGTCTTCAGCTCTGCTCCTTATCCCAGGCTCATTGAAATGTCTCCCACCTCAGCTTCCCCACTCAGAGGCAAGTCTGCTTCTCCCTCTCCAGCTCCCTCACTGATTATGTTCTCGCTGTCTCTCTATGTCCCTTACATGGAAGCACATCATTGAAAAACAACAACAACAACAAGAAACAGTAGATAAGGATTGTTGGGGCCACAGGATGCTTTATTCAATTTTGACGTATGCCCCTATGGAACACAGCCCGGTGCAGAGCATCTCCCACCATCCTAAAATGCCAGACCTTGGCTCTGAGCTCCCTTGTTTGTTCTCCTCTTCTTCGTCTTCCTGCATCTCCCCACCAGCATGGAGCATCCACTCTCTGTCCCGCTGCAATGGTCCCTTGTTCTCCCATTGTTCCTCCTCACCTGGTCCTTTAGAACATGCCCATAATCCGCAACAGGTACAGTGTGTTTATCCCATAAAAACTATAGTGGAATGAAAATGGGAGGCTTAAAGCAGCCTTGTGCTGTAACATCTCCATTTAGTTCCACAGAAGGAAGCTGCAGCACCCTGCGGGAATGCTCAGTGATCTTAGGCCATTAAATCCTCTTCAAGGCGTCCTTTTGTAGATACACGTCTTCCTGAAACTGACACGGAAGGCTTTACGATGGCTTCACATGGGCAATTGGTCTCCTCCACCAGGCTCCGAGCTTTTCCTGTTGGCTCCAAAACGATGAGTCCGTCCTGGGCCTAAGTTTCTATGGTGTAGGGTCTGCCTTTCATGCTTGGTCAGCTTGGAAGATGGGGTTCCCTTCTTGGTACGGTGTCTGGAGTTGCTCAGAGGAACTCGTGTCCTCGCTGTTGAAGCCTACAGGCATGTCGTTGGCATGGTTGCGGGTGTTCACTGGGAGTTTTCCTCGGGTGGCCATTTTCCCTGGTCACATGGATCCTGATTGGGTGGGAAGACCATGCACATGTACGGAGCATGGAGTTCCTGGTCTGAGGCTTGGTTGTAGTCCTGACCATTTATTGACCTTCCGGGGGTAAGATGCAATTGTGGATCCTTGCCCTTCTCAGGAGTGCGGAGTGTTGCTGGTGCAGTCCCCACCAAAGACTATAAATTCAGCCATGGAGAAGGTGACACAGACTCGCTTCGCTAACTCTCTTGGTGAAATACCCAGACACCTCCAATGGTTTTGGAGGGCTTTGGCATGTCCTGGCTGACCCATGACTACTAAAGCCATGTAGAATGATTAGACATGATTTGGGGAGGAGTGGTTGCTAGGAGCTCAAAACTTCGTGACATCACAGAAGCTGACATCACTGAAGCAGTAATCCCTCTCTCATGAGCTATGAGTCCTATGGCTTTAGGTAGGAAGCCCTGGGAAGGATGAAAAAGAGCCCTGATTTCCTGCTCATGAACTCAGGTGGTCTTTGTGGTTTCTTTCCCACTTCACCTTTCTATACAAAGAGAAAAGAACATGACATTCGGTGTACTATCCTATCAGCCAACATTTCTACAGAGAGAGCCAGGTGTTCCTATTTCCACTGCAATGTCTAGAGATCAATCAACAGGGAGGCCTCTTGGGTATCATGACATCTCTGAGTGGTTTTACATCCTATGGGTGAGAGCGTCCTTTTGTATGTTCTTTTCCCAATTTGTCTAGTGAGAAGGTTCTTCCCTTGGTACTTGGTCAGCTTGGAGGATAAGGGAAGAAATAAGGGAAAGAAAGTCACATTTCAAGGAAACGTCTAGGGCATGGATGCATTGTGATGTCCGTGTCCTGATCTTCTAGTATTCTGAGACACCAGTCCTAAGGGATGAGGATTCTGTCTATCTGACTTTACTTGAAAAACCTTTGTTTTTTGACATTGCCTTTATTAAATGTCTCTAAATGTGGAGCAGAAAATTGTTTTGAACCTGGCTTTTTGTGCGTTGGGAAGTGTTTGAGGACTGCTTCAAATGCTTTTATAATTACCTGAGATGTCAGATGTGTATGTTCATGACACATAACGCTTAGAATGATATTTTAAGAGATATGAAGCTGTTCTTCTTTAGATTACAATTCACCTTCACATGCATTAAAAACTCATGTTACATCCCTTATGGCCACATTTCTTGCATGGTATGTCCATTTCCTCCACTTTTAGAAAATCAGATTCTCAATAACCTGCCTCGGGATAAACACCAAATTTTTTGTGCCCAGTTAGAGTCTCATTGCCTGTCCCATTTTTCTCGTTTTTTCACATGTTATTTTTTACTTCCATGAGTCAGTGAAATCATATGTGATTTTTCTTTCTGGGACTGACAGATGGGACTTAGCCCAATGCTCTCCACCTTTCTGCCACATGCGGCAAGTAGCATGAATTCCTTCTTGCATATGGATGGGGAAGAGTCTGAAGTGCATTTGGAGAACAGGGACATGTTAGAAGAGTCTGGGAGCTCCAGGTATGTCTTCAGTCATAAGCACTACAGGAAGATGATGAAATCTACATAAACATAGCGTAAGTGTAACTGATGCATCGAAAACAAACTCCACTGTGAAAGAGAAGAAGTTGCAGAGACCATGGGAGAAGGGTGTACATATGGCTTAGGGGAGAAGTGGATGGCTTGGGCTGAAGAGGGTGGTAACCATGGTCAAAGAAACAGGCCCAGTAGAGAGGAGCCCACTGGGAACACTCAAGTTGAATGTTGACCCACAGATTTGGCAGAGAAAAGGAGAGGGTCTGGATGGCACATGTTCTTGCAACTAAAGGGTTGTGAAGCCTGGAGATTTCAGATAAGCAGGCTTGGCAGACATGGAGTTCAGAGAACACTGTGTGTCTCCTGGAGCAGAAACCAGCAAGCCACAAGGTGCAGACCCCGTGGGAACCATGATCAGAGCTAATACCTGTTAACACAGTAGTATGATTATTTTTTCTTGCTGTGTGTCCATGATCGACTGTGTTCATTGAGATGCCTCCCCCCGCCAGCACAAAGACAGATCTAGTGGCCACAGACAGGACGGTGAGGAAATTTGCTGCCTAGCCAGCAAAAACGAGGTCCCAACCCTGGAACACTGTTGGGACTGCATTCCTCAGTCCACGTTTCTTAGTCCGAGGAGAACTGACCCTCGCATAGGGCGCTAGAAGAAAGACCTGCTCTGTCTTGGCCACAACATTCAGCAGGCCTTAGTTTTGTGAGCAGTTTGAAAGGCTCTTTTCACAGGCACACCAGAGGCCACGAATCTAGACCTCACCATATTCGGTCCAGACACCAAACACTCCGAATGGCAGGCAAGGAAAGCATCTGCAGTGGACTGGCGAGAGGAGTGTGGACAGCCACAAAACAACCCCAGAGGCATGCCACACACACCCGAGACTCCCTCAAGGGCCAGCCCTTGGGCACTCCATGAGCTGTGCTTCCTAAAGAAATTACACTCACTGTAGGAAAAAGAACAGGCTTTTCTAATACAGAGAAGAAGACAGAACCCTAGAACAAAGGCAACCATGGAAGAATCAATTGAAGACAAAGCAAAAGAACAAGACATGATCATAGCCACACAATCGAAGTGAATCGTATACATGTCACATGCCCGATGGAGGATTTAAGGCAGCAGCCAGGATACTTAATCTGCATCAGAAAAACATAGAAGGAATTAGGGAGTCTCAGGCCTCCGAGATAAAGGTGATAAAAAAATATTAAATTGGACTCCAGAGAACATTCTGTGTCTCCTGGAGAGGACACCATCAACCAACCAGGTACAAACAGCCTGGAAACCATGATCAGAGACAATAACTGTTGATTGAGTCATATGATTATTGTTTCTTGCTGTGCATCTGTGATAGGCACTGTTCGTGCAGATGCCTCGATGGGGGCCAAAGAAACTTGGGGCTCTCCAATCGCCAGCATAAAGACTGAGTTAGTGGCCGCAGAGAGAATGGTGAGGACATTAGCTGTGTTACCTACAAACATGAAGTCTCAAACCTGGAACACTGCTGAGACTGCCTTCCCCAGGCCATGTTTCTTAGTCCCAAAGAACAGACTATCCTGTAGGCAACTAGAAGAAAGCTCTGCCCACATCCTATGTCCTGACCACAGCATTCAGCAGGCCTTAGTAATGTTGAGTGGGTTGAAAGTCTCCTTTCACAGGCACACCAGAGCCCACAAAGCTAAACCTCACCATATTCGGTCCAGACACCCAACACTCTGAATGGCTGTCAAAGAGAGCCTCTGCAGAGGACTGGCCCAGAGGAGAGTGGACAGTCACAACACAACCCCAGAAGGCATGCCACACACACGCAAAATCCCCTCAAGTTCCAGCCCTTGTTCACTCCATGAGCTCCTCTTCCCAAAGAAATTACCCTCACGGTGGAAAATAGAATGCACTTTTAGGATACAGAGAAGACAGAAAGCTAGAACAATTTAATGATGGAAGAATCAATTGATGCCGAAGAATAAGAGCAAGATATATCATGGCCACACAAGCAAAGTAAAACCTAAACATGTCACATGCCTAATGGTGGATTTAAGGCAGGAACCATAATACTCACTCTGCAGCAGAAAAACTTAGAAGGAATCAGGAAGTCTTGGACCACAAAGTAAAACTGATAAAAAAATAAAATGAAGAGACCCTGATGAAAATTTTTATTAGCAGATTGGATGCAAAGTCCAGGAAGCTGGCAGAACCAGAGGATCAAATGAGTTACCAGGAAGACAAGTACTGGAAAAAAAAGGAAGAAAAGCAAAGGAGAGAAGGAAGAATGAGGAACATGACAATGGACTTAGGGAAATCCTTAAGTGAAATGATGTAATGGATGCTTATTCTAGGAGAACTAGAATAGAGATAAAAAAGAGGGCACAAGATTTCTTTGAGAAATCAGAGCTGAAACTATCCCTCCTCTGGGGGTACAAACAGAGATCCAGATTCTGAGGCACAGAGGACTCCCAGCACCATCAACAGAAGCAGTGCAACAAAACATATAGTGTCATTCACCCTGCAAAGCTAGCAATGGAGGAATTCTCTTCACCCAAATATGCTTGGGAGAAGATTGTTTCTATATCCAAGTCCCTGGCTTCAAGGCGACCAGCTATGTAAGATCGAGAAGCACGTTGTATAGACAAGCCACACCAGCCCAAGTCAAAATCCGTATAGCCTGCCTGTCTGAAAAAAGACTGAGCAGGAGTTCTTGTCTAGAGCAATGAGGTGTTAGGAAGACAAAGATTGTGTTCCGGGGTGTCTCCATCATTTCAGAGGCGGCCATCAGCTCAGCTCCTGATCTCAGTCTCATTGGATCCTCTCCCAACTCAGTTTCCCTGCTCAGAGGAAAGTCTGCTTCTCCCTCTCCAGCTTCCTCATTGATGATGATCTCTCTGTCTCCCTCTGTCAAATGCATGCATGCACATTATTGAAAAACAACAACAACAACAAACAGTTACTAAGGATTGACTGGGGCCAGAGGATGGTTTATTGAATTTGGATCTATGTCCCTATAGAATGCACCCAAGTCCAGAATACTTCCCAACATTCTAAAAATCCAGACCTTGGCTCTAAGCTCCCTTGTTTTTTCTCCTCTTCTTCGTCATCCTGCCCCTCCCACCAGCATGGAGCATCTTCTGTCTGTCCCAGTGCAATGGCCCCTTGTTCTCCCATTGTTCCTCCACACTGGGCTCCATTAAAATATGCCCATCTTCCGCAGCAGGCACTGTTTGTTTATCCCATAAAGAACTTTTGGAAATGAAAATGGGAGGGTTAAGGCAGGCTTGTGCTGCAACATCTCCATTCAGTTCCACAGAGGGAAGCTGCACCACCTGTGGGAAGGCTCAGGGATCTTAGGCTGTTGAATCCTCTTTAATGTGTCCTTTTGTAGATACACGTTGTCTTCCTGAAACTGGCACGAAAGCCTTTTGATGGCTTCAGCTGAGTAATGGTTCTCTTCAATCATTATTCGTGCTTGTGCCTGTGGGATCCAAACCGATGAGTACGTCCTGGGCCTAAGGTTCTAGTGTGTAAGGTCTGTCTCTGGTGCTCGGAAAGCTTGGAAGATGGGGAGACCCTCTGGGCACGGTTTCTGGAGATGCTAGAGGAACTCATGTCCTCGCTGTTGAAGACTCCAGACATCTTTGGCATGGTTGTGGGTGTTCACTGTGAGCTTTTTTCAGGTGGCCTTATCCTGGTCAGAAGAGTCCTGATTGGGTGGGAGGACCATGCACGTGTGTGGGGCATGGAGTTCCTCGCCTTAGACTTGATGGTAATACTGAAACTTTCTTGACCATTCCTGATTAAGATGGAATTGTGGATTCTTGCCCTTCTCAGGAGTGCAGAGGTCTGATGGTGACAGTTACGGTCAAAGACTACAAATTCATCCATGAAGAAGGTGACCCCGACTAGCTTCTCAAATTGTCTTGGTGAAATACCCAAGCGTATCCAGCGGTTTGGGAGAGCTTTGCAACCTCCTGGATAATCCATGACTACTGCAGACAGGTGGAGTGATTAGACATTGTTTAGGGAGGAGTGGTTGCTAGGACCTCAAACCTTTGTGTCTTCACAGAAACTGACGTCACTGAAGCAGCAATCCCTCTCTCATGACATATGAGTCCTATGACTTTTGATAGACAACCCGGAGAAAGACTGAAAAAAAAAAAAAAACATGCTAACCTCATCATGAACTCATTGGCTTTTCCTTTTCTTTCCCACTTCACCTTTCTATACAAAGGGAAAAGAAAATGACGTTCAGGATACCATCCTTGAGGCCAACATTTCTCCAGAGAGAGCAAGGTCTTGCTATTTCCGCTGTAATTTCTAGAGATCTCAATGAACAGGGAAGCCTCTTGGGTATCATTAGCACTCTGGGAGTTTGGGTATCCTATGTGTGAGAGCGTCCTTTCTTAGCTTCTTTTCCTGATGGGTTCTAGGGTGTAGGTTCTGCCTTTGCATCTTGGTCAGCTTTGAAGATAAGGGAAGGATTAAGGCAAGGGAAGTCACATTTTCAGGAAAAGTGCTAGGGCCTTGATGCATTGTGCTGTCCATGTCCTCATCTTCTAGTGTTCTGAAAAACCAGTACTGAGGGTGAGGGTTCTGTCTGTCTGAATTTACCTTAAACAACTTTGCAAAGGCTTCAAGGATAGTGACAGCCTGCATGACAGCTTTCACTGAAGGAATAGCCCTGGACAGCACTCCTTATCATCATTAGTTAATGCTACATGCCATGGTCATGGGGAGTGCCATGTTGAACAACTCTCTTAATTCAGAGGAAAAGGAACGGCCTACATCAATGGCCTGCTATCCCCTCTCTAGCAGAACTGTGGAAGGAACCCAGATGCCCTTCCAAAGGCTACTGGATAATTAAGGTATGGTCCATCCAGGCCACAGTGTGTGCCCCCCGCCATTCGGTAAGATGAAGCCCTGATACTCGCCTTGAAATGAGTGAAACAAAGGCGGGGTTATTCTCAATGAAAAGGCAATCAGACCGAGGGAAATATCATATGTCTTCACTCATATGTGGTGCATTAGGAATAACATGGACATTAGTAGAAGCAAGGGAAATCAGAAGGAAAAGAAGTCTGAAAGGGAGACAAACAAGTAAAGACTAAGGATTCTGGGATCCAATCTTAGGGTTACAGAAGAATGAGATATGCTAGGAATGAGGGATTTGGTTAATGGGTATGGAGGTTGTGTGGCATACATGATGATGAGGACTCAGTAGTATATGCAAATAAATACTCGGGGAATATATGTCAAAAATTTCTGATGAATGAATCTGGCTTCCCAAAACTAATAAAAATGGCTAGTACATCAAGTTCCTTAATAACCTTCTAACCTGAACATTTTGAAACATACACTTGTGTTTTTCTATTGCTTTTCTAATTTTTTTATTTTTAAAAAATTTTTAGTTCAGTTTAGTCTAGTTTATTCTTTTTTATATTTTTATTTTCTAATATACATACAGAGTTAAAGTTTAAGGGAAGCCCCTTTCCCCAATCAATGCTACCCCTATAGGTAAACCATTTTTTAATCCCCCTTTATCATAGGAAAGTTTAGTCCTTTAACAAAGACATCATGACGCATCCACGAAGAATCAAAATAACCTTCCTCACCCACACTGAGAATTTATAACCACTCTCCATTCTTTTCCTTCCACCAGAATTTCAGTGTATTTGTGTTTCTCCTGACAGAATATTAATCTTATACTTGGGATTCTTTTGACGAGTTTCTTCCTTTTTTTGCATATATATATATATATATATATATATGTTTTTTTCTTCTCTTGTCATCTACTTTTATCAATCTTTCTGTTTGTCTGTTTTTGTTCGTATACTTCATAAATCTTACCTTAGGGCCCATTTGGGCTGAGCATTCTCTTTTATATTCCCTTTTGTTCCTCTCTCTCTCTCTTCTTTTTCCTCTCATTTGCATGGGGAATCCTGATGGCTCAGAATCGTTCCAGTGTGCACCTTGACTGCACCACACTTGATACATCCAGGTACATCCTCTCAATCATCTCACACCAAAATGAGTAGGAGGAGGAATGCCCAACAGAAGAAAAATAAAGAGGATGGACCTTCTGCAACAGAGCTAATGGCTATCGACATAGACAATATGTCGGAAAAGGAATTCAGGCTAACAATTATCCAGGCAATAGCTAGGTTAGAGAAAGCCATGGATGACCAAATGGAATTGATTAGGGCAGAACTGAAAGCCACCAGGCATGATGTTCACAATGTTACGGCAGAACTGAAAGCCACCAGGGATGATGTTCAAAATGCTCTCAATGAGTTCCAATCTAATCTAAATTCTCTAAAAGCTAGGGTAACTGAGACAGAAGATAGAATTAGTGATCTCGACGACAAACAGAGAGAAAGGATCAGAAGGAAGCCTGGGACAAACATCTCAGAAGCCAGGAAAACAAAATCAGGGAAATAAATGATGCCATGAAATGTTCCAACATCAGAATTATTGGAATCCCTGAAGGGGAGGAGAAAGAAAGAAATCTAGAAGATATAATGGAACAAGTTGTCTATGAAAATTTCCCAATCTCACAAATGGAAACAGCGTTCTTGTGCTAGAGGCAGGACGGTTTCCCCCCAAGATTATAGATTCTCAAGCGTCCTCATGCCACATGATAGTATGAATGAAGAATTATAACTGTAGGCAGACCCTCTTGAAAGCAGCTAGGATGTAGAAGCTCCTTACATATAGAGTAAAGCCCATTAGAATAAGGTCAGACCTGCCCACAGAGACCTGGCAAACCAGGAAGGGCTGGCAAAATATATTCAGGGAACTAAATGAGAAGAACATGCAGCCAAGAATACTTTATCCAGCAAGACTGACATTCAAAGTGGATGGAGAGAGAAAGAGTTTTCAAGACCGGCATAGCTTAAAAGACTATGCAACCACCATGCTGACACTGCAGGAAATATTAAGTGGGGTTATAAAAAAAATAAAAAATCCTAAGAATATCATTGAACAGAAATATAGAGACAAGCTTCAGACAGAAAGACTTCAAAGGTAACACGATGGCAATAAAAACGTATCTATCAATAATCACTCTCAATGTGAATGGCCTAAATATGCCCATAAAACGACACAGGGTTGCAGATTAGATAAAATGACAGGACCCATCCATATGTTGTCTACAAGGGACCCATTTGGAACCTAAAGATATACCCAGACTGAATGTGAAGGGATGGAGAAGCATCTTTCATGCCAATGGGCCTCAAAAGAAGGACGGGGTAGTGATTCTCATATCAGATAAATTAGATTTTAAGCTAAAGACTATAGTCAGAGATACGGAAGGACGCTACATCGTTCTTAAAGGGAATATCCACCAAGATGATCTAACAATTGTAAATATCTATGCCCGAATATGGGAGCAGCCAATTACATAAGAAAAACTATTAATCAATATCAAGAGTCATATTGATATGAATACATTCTTATTAGTAGATCTTAACGTGGCTCTCAGTAATAGACAGATTATCAAAGCAGAAAATTAATAAAGAAACAAGAGCATCGATTGACACATTGGACCAGATGGACCTCATAGATATATACAGAACATTCCACCCTAAAATAACAGAATACTCAATCTTCTCAAGTGCACATGGAACTTCTCCAGAATAGACCACATACTGGGTCACGAATCAGGATTCAACCGATGCAAAAGACTGACATCATTCCCTGCATATTCTCAGATCACTATTCTTTGAAACTGGAGCTCATCACAAGGAAAAGTTTGGAAGGAACTCAAGCACCTGGAAACTAAAGACCACCTTGCTTAAGAATGCTTTTATCAACCATGAGATCAAAGAATAACTTAAACAATTCATGGAAATCAACGAGAATGAAGACACTTCGGTACAAAACATATGGGATACAGCAAAGGCGGCCTAAGGGGGAAATACATAGCCATCCAAGCCTCCCTCAAAAAAATTGAAAAATCCAGAATACAACAGCTGTCTCTACACCTAAAAGAGCTGGAAAACCAAAAACAAATCCAACCAACTCCACACATAAGAAGGGAAATAATCCCTTTAGAGCAGAGTTCAATGAGGTAGAAACCAGAGATATAGAAGAACATATCAATGAAACCAGAAGCTGGTTTTTTTAAAGAATCAAAAAGATTGACAAGCCATTGGCCACACTAATCCTAAAGAAAAGAGAGAAAGCCCAAATTAATAAAATTATGAATGAAGAGGGAGAGATTACAACTTACACCAAGGAAGTAGAAACAATCATCAGAATTTATTATCAACAGTTACATGCCAATGAGCTAAGCAACCTAGATGAAATGGATGCATTCCTGGAAAACTACAAACTCCCAAAACTGAACCAGGAAAAAATTGACAGTACAGAAAGAAGGTTGATATCCAGGATCTATAAAGATCTCCTCAAACTCAACACACACAAAACAGATAGTCATATCAAAAAATGGGCCGAAGATATGAAAAGACAATTCTCCAATGAAGACATAAAAATGGCTATCAGACACAAGAAAAAATGTTCATCATCACGACCCATTAGGGAGATTCAACTTAAAACCACAGTGAGATACCACTTTACACCAGGTAGAATGGCCAAAATTATCAAGACAGGAAACAACATGTGTTGGAGAGGATGTTGAGAAAGGGGAATCCTCTTACACTGTTGGTAGGAATGCAAGTTGATGCAGCAACTTTGGAGAAGAGTGTGGAGATTCCTCAAGAAATTAAAAAGAGCACTTCCCGATGACCAGACAAATGCAGTACTGGGCATTTACCCCAAAGATACAGATGTAGTGAAAAGAAGGGTCATCTGGGAGGCGAAGTCAAGATGGCAAAGAAGTAGCAGGCTGAGACTACATCTGGTAGCAGGAGATCAGCTCGATAGCTTATCTAAACATTGCAAACACCTACAAATCCAACGGGAGATCGAAGAGAAGAACAGCATCTCTAGAAACAGAAAATCAACCACTTTCTGAAAGGTAGGACTGGCGGAGAAGTGAATCTAAAATGACGGGAAGATAGACCGCGGGGGGAGTGGCCGGCTCCCGGTAAGCAGCCGAGCAATGGAGCACAAAATCAGGACTTTTAAGAGTCTGTTCCACTGAGGGATATTGCTCAAGCGGCTAAACTGGGGTGAAGCCCACAGAGGGTCATTGTGGCCCCAGGTCCCGCAGGGTCACAGAAGGGTCGGGGGTGTTGGAGTGTTGCAGAGCTCGTAGGTGTTAGAACAGAGAAGTCGGCTACAGAGACAGAGCCAGGGACTGAACTCTCAGCTCGGGGTTCCCTTGAAATAGTCGTGGGCTGGGTGAGCTCAGAGTGTGGATAGAGGCTGGGGATACAGGAGTGATTGGGTGCTGTCCTCTGGGGGCGCACTGAGGAGTGGGGCCCCGGGCTCTTGGCTCCTCTGGGCTGGAGTCTAGGAGGCCGCCATTTTCATTCCCGTCTGCTGGAACTCTACAGAAAGCATTCAGGGAATAGAAGCTCCCAAAAGCGAACCAGAGTGGATTACTTAGTCTGGCCCCCGGAAAGGGTGGAGCAATTATGCCTCTGGCAAAGACACTTGAGAGTCACTACAACAGGCCCCTCCCCCAGAAAATCAACAAAATATCCAGCCAGGAAGACGTATATCTATCAAGGAAAACAGGTTCAATACCTAAGACAGCAGCGGAATTCCAGAAGAGGAGAAAGCAAAGCAGAGAACTCATGGCTTTCTCCCCATGATTCTTTAGTCTTGCAGTTAATTCATTTTTTTCTAATTTTTTCCTTTCTTTTTTCTTCTTCTGCTAAATTTGTTAAAACATTTACCCTTTTCTTTTTTAACGTTTTTTGACTAGTTTATCTAAATATATATATTTTCTTCTTTATTTTTTATATTTTTCCTTTATTTGTTTTATTTTTTAAATTTTTTCCTATTTTTTTCTGAACCTCTTTTTTTAAATTTATTTCACACACAGAGAGAGATCACAAGTAGGCAGAGAGGCAGGCAGAGAGAGAGGAGGAAGCAGGCTTCCTGCTGAGCAGAGAGCCCGATGCGGGGCTCAATCCCAGGACCCTGAGATCAAGACCTGAGCCGAAGGCAGAGGCTTCAACCCACTGAGCCACCCAGGCGCCCCTCTGAACCTCTTTTTATCCCATTTCTCTCCCCCCCAAAAAATTTGGGGTCTCTTCTGATTTGGCTACAGCGCATTTTTCTGGGGTCTTTTCCACCCTTTTAGTATTTTATTTGATCCTTCTTATCCTCTTATCTGGACAAAATGACAAGGTGGAAAAAATCACCACAAACAAAAGAACAAAAGGCAGAACCGAAGGCTAGGGACCTAATCAACACAGACATTGGTAATATGTCAGATCAAGAGTTCAGAATGACAATTCTGAACGTTCTAGCCAGGCTCGAAAAAGTCATGGAAGATATTAGAGAAACCCTCTCTGGAGATATAAAAGCTCTTTCTGGAGAAATTAAAGAACTAAAATCTAACCAAGTTGAAATCAAGAAAGCTATTAATGAGGTGCAATAAAAAATGGAGGTGCTCACTGCTAGGATAAATGAGGCAGAAGAAAGAATTAGTGATATAGAAAACCTAATGACAGAGAATAAAGAAGCTGAGCGAAAGAGGGACAAACAACTACGGGACCACGAGGGGAGAATTCGAGAGAAAAGTGACACCATAAGATGAAACAACATTAGAATAATTGGGATTCCAGAAGAAGAAAAAGAGAGAAGGGAGCAGAATGTCTATTGGAGAGAATTATTGGAGAGAACTTTCCTAATATGGCAAAGGGAACAACATCAAAATCCAGGAGGTGCAGAGAACCCCCCTCAAAGTCAACAAGAATAGGTCCACACCCTATCACCTAATAGTACAATTTACAAGTCTTACTGACAAAGAGAAAATCCTGAAAGAAGCCCGGGAAAAGAAGGCTGTAACATACAATGGTAAAAATATTAGATTGACAGCAGACTTATCCACAGAGACCTGGCAGGCCAGAAAGAGCTGGCATGATATATTCAGAGCACTAAACGAGAAAAACATGCAGCCAACAGTACTCCATCCAGCTAGGCTATCATTGAAAATAGAAGGAGAGATAAAAAGTTTCCAGGACAAACAAAAACGGAAAGAATTTGAAAACACCAAACCAGCTTGACAAGAAATATTGAAAGTGGTCCTCTAAGCAAAGAGAGATCCTAAAAGTAGTAGATCAGAAAGGTACAGAGAAAATTTACAGTAACAGTCACCTTACAGGCTAATAATGGCACTAAATTCATATCTCTCAATAGTTACCCTGAATGTTAATGGACTAAAAGCCCCAATCAAAAGACACAGGGTATCAGAATGGATAAAAAAGCAAAACCCATCAGTATGTTGCCTACAAGAAACTCATTTTAGACGCAAAGACACCTCCAGATTTAAAGTGAGAGGGTGGAAAACAATTTACCATGCTAATGGGCATCAGAAGAATGCTGGGGTGGCAATCCTTACATCAGATCAATTAGATTTTAAGCCAAAGACTATAATAAGAGATGAGGAAGGACACTATATCCTACTCAAAGGGTCTGTCCAACAAGAAGATCTAACAATTTTAAATATCTATGCCCCTAACGTGGGAGCAGCCAACTATATCAACCAATTAATAACAAAATCAAAGAAACACATCAATAATAATACAATAATAGTAGGGGACTTTAACACTCCCCTCACTGAAATGGACAGATCATCCAAGCAAAAGATCAACAAGGAAATAAAGGCCTTAAATGACACACTGGACCAGATGGACATCACAGATTAACTCAGAACATTTCATCCCAAAGCAACAGAAAACACATTCTTCTCTAGTGAACATGGAACCCTCTCCAGAATAGATCACATCCTGGGTCACAAATCAGATCTCAACCGGTATCAAAAGACTAGGATCATTCCCTGCATATTTTCAGACCACAACGTTCTGAAGCTAGAACTCAATCACAAGAGGAAAGCTGGAAAGAACCCAAATACATGGAGACTGAACAGAATCCTTTTAAAGAATGAATGAGTCAACCAGGAAATTAAAGCAGAATTGAAAAAATTCATGGAAACAAATGATAATGAAAGCACAACGGTTCAAAATCTGTGGGACACAGCAAAGGCAGTCCTGAGAGGAAAATATAAATCGGTACAAGACTTTCTCAAGAAACAAGAAAGGTCTCAAGTACACAACTTAACACTGCACCTAAAGGAGCTGGAGAAAGAACAAGAAAAAAACCCTAAACACAGCAGGAGAAGAGAAATCATAAAGATCAGAGCAGAAATCAATTAAATAGAAACCAAAAAAAAATAATAGAAAAAATCAATGAAACTAGGAGCTGGTTCTTCGATAAAATCAATAAGATTGATAAACCCCTGGCCAGACTTATCAAAAAGAAAAGAGAAAGGACCCACATAAATAAAATCATGAATGAAAGAGGAGAGATCACAACTAACACCAAATGAAATACAGACAATTATAAGAACATACTTTGAGCAGCTCTACACCAACAAATTTGACAATCTAAAAGCAATGGATGCATTCCTAGAGACATATAAACTACCACAACTGAACTAGGAAGAAATAGAAAACCTGAACAGGTCCATAAAGAGTAAGGAGATTGAAACAGTCATCCAAAATCTCCAAACAAACAAAAGCCCAGGGCCAGACAGCTTCCCAGGGGAATTCTACCAAACATTTAAAGAAGAACTAATTCGTATTCTCCTGAAACTGTTCCAAAAAATAGAAATGGAAGGAAAACTTCCAAAGTCATTTTATGAGGCCAGCATCACCTTGATCCCAAACCAGACAAAGATCCCACCAAAAAAGAGAACTACAGACCAATATTCTTGATGAACACAGATGCAAAAATTCTCACCAAAATACTAGCCAATAGGATTCAACAGTACATTAAAAGGATTATTCACTATGATAAAGTGGGGTTTATTCCAGGGCTGCAGGATTGGTTCAACATACACAAATCAATCAATGTGATAGAACACATTAATAAAAGAAAGAACAAGAACCATATGATACTCTCAATAGATGCTGAAAAAGCATGTGACAAAGTACAGCATCCCTTCCTGATCAAAACTCTTCAAAGTGTAGGGATAGAAGGCACATACCTCAACATTATCAAAGCCATCTATGAAAAACCCACCACAAATATCATTCTCAATGGAGAAAAACTGAAAGCTTTTCCTTGAAGGTCAGGAACACGGCAGGGATGTCCATTATCACCACTGCTATTCAACATAGTACTAGAAGTCCTAGCCTCAGCAATCAGACAACAAAAAGAAATTAAAAGCATCCAAATCAGCAAAGAAGAAGTCAAACTATCACTCTTCGCAGGTGATATGATACTATATGTGGAAAACCCAAAAGACTCCACCCCTAAACTGCTAGAACTTGTCCAGGAATTCAGTAAAGTGTCAGGATATAAAATCAATGCACAGAAATCAGTTGCATTTCTGTACACCAACAAAAAGACAGAAGAAAAAGAAATTAAGGAGTCAATCCCATTTACAATTGCACCCAAAACTATAAGATACCTAGGAATAAACCTAACCAAAGAGGCTAAGAATCTATATCCAGAAAACTATAAAGTACTTATGAAAGAAATTGAGGAAGACACAAAGAAATGAAAAAATGTTCCATGCTCCTGGATTGGAAGAATAAATATTGTGAAAATGTCTATGCTACCTAAAGCAACCTACACATTTAATGCAATCCCTATCAAAATACCATCCATTTTTTTCCCAAAGAAATGGAACAAATAATCCTAAAATTTGTATGGAACCAGAAAAGACCTCAAATAGCCAAAGGAATATTGAAAAAGAAAGCCAAAGTTGGTGGCATCACAATTCCGGACTTCAAGCTCTATTACAAAGCTGTCATCATCAAGAGAGCATGGTACTGGCACAAAAACAGACACATAGATCAATGGAACAGAATAGAGAGCCCAGAAATCGACCCTCAACTCTATGGTCAACTAATCTTCGACAAAGCAGGAAAGAATGTCCAATGGAAAAAAGACAGCCTCTTCAATAAATGGTGCTGGGAAAATTGGACAGCCACATGCAGAAAAATGAAATTGGACCACTTCCTTACACCACACACGAAAATAGACTCCAAATGGATGAAGGACCGCAATGTGAGAAAGGAATCCATCCAAATCCTTGAGGAGAATGCAGGCAGCAACCTCTTCGACCTCAGCCGCAGCAACATCTTCCTAGGAACATCGACAAAGGGAAGGGAAGCAAGGGCAAAAATGAACTATTGGGATTTCATCAAGATCAAAAGCTTTTGCACAGCAAAGGAAACAGTTAACAAAACCAAAAGAGAACTGACAGAATGGGAGAAGATATTTGCAAGCGACATATCAGATAAAGGGCTAGTATCCAAAATCTATAAGGAACTTAGCAAACTCAACACCCAAAGAACAAACAACCCAATCAAGGAATGGGCAGAGGACATGAACAGACATTTCTGCAAAGAAGACATCCAGATGGCCAACAGACACATGGAAAAGTGCTCCACGTCACTCGGCATCAGGGAAATACAAATCAAAACCACAATGAGATATCACCTCACACCAGTCAGAATGGCTAAAATTAACAAGTCAGGAAATCACAGATGCGGACGAGGATGCGGAGAAAGGGGAACCCTCCTCCACTGTTGGTGGGAATGCAAGCTGGTGCAACCACTCTGGAAAACAGCATGGAGGTTCCTCAAAATGTTGAAAATAGAACTACCCTATGACCCAGCAATTGCACTACTGGGTATTTACCCTAAAGATACAAACATGATCCGAAGGGGTACATCTACCTGAATGTTTATAACAGCAATGTCTACAATAGCCAGAGTATGGAAAGAACCTAGATGTCCATCAACAGATGAATGGATCAAGAAGATGTGGTATATATACACAATGGAATACTATGCAGCCATCAAAAGAAATGAAATCTTGCCATTTGCGACGACGTGGATGGAACTAGAGGGTATCGTGCTTAGTGAAATAAGTCAATTGGAGAAAGACAACTATCATATGATATCCCTGATATGAGGACGTGGAGATGCAACATGGGGGGTTAGGGGAATAGGAGAAGAATAAATGAAACAAGATGGGATTGGGAGGGAGACAAACCATAAATGACTCTTAATCTCACAAAACAAACTGGGGTTTGTTGGGGGGAGGTGGGGTTGGGAGAGGGGGAGGGGGTTATGGACATTGGGGAGCGTATGTGCTATGGTGAGTGCTGTGAAGTGAGTAAACCTGGTGATTCACAGACCTGTACCCCTGGGGATAAAAATACATTATATGTTTATAAAAAAAAATGAAAAAGAAAGGATGAATACCCAACTTTTGTATCAACATGGACGGGACTGGACAAGAGTATGCTGAGTGAAATAAGTCAAGCAGAGAGAGTCAAGTATCATATAGTTTCACTTATTTGTGGAGCATAACAAATGACATGGAGGACATTGGGAGATGGAGAGGAGAAGGAAGTTGAGGTAAATTGGAAGGGGAGGTGAACCATAAGCGAGTATGGACTCTGAGAAACAACCTGAGGTTTTGAAAGTGCAGGGGAGGGAGGTTGGTGGAACCCTGTGGTGGGTAATAGGGAGGGCACGTATTGCATGTAGCACTGGGTGTTGTGCAAAATCAATGAATACTGTTACACTGAAAAAAAAAATAAATTAATTAAAAATGTAAGAAGGATCATCTGTACCACAATGTTTATAGCAGCAATGGCCATGGTCATCAAAATGTGCAAAGAACCAATATGTCCTTCAATGGACGAATGGATAATGAAGATGTGTTCTATATACATGATGGAGTATTATGCCTCCATCAGAAAGGATGAGTACCCAACTTTTGTAGCAACATGGATGGAACTGGAAGAGATTATGCTGAGTGAAATAAGTCAAGCAGAGAGAGCCAATTATCATATGATTCCACTTATTTGTGGAGCCTAACAAATAACATGGAGGACAAGGGGAGATGGAGAGGAGAAAGGAGTTGAGGGAAATTGGAAGAGGATTTGAACCATGAGAGAATATGGACTGTGAAAAACAACCTGAGGATCTTGATGAAGCAGGGGATGGGAGTTTGGGGGAACAAGGTGGTGGGTATAAGGGAGGGCACATATTACATGGAGCACTGGGTGTGGTGTAAAAAAAACAATGAATACTATTATGCTGAAATGAAGTTAAAAAAAAATAAAAGAAAATGAGATGTGAAGAAGAAAAAGATCGTGTCCCTGGGTTTCTCCATCAGTTCAGAGATGGCCTTCAGCTCAGCTGTTGGTCCCAGGCTCATTGGATTATCTCCCACCTCAGGTTCCCTGCTCAGAGGCAAGTCTGCTTCTCCCTCTCCAGCTCCCTCCTTGAGTATGATTTCTCGATCTCTCTCTGTCAAATACATGCATTAACATCGTTGAAAAACAACAACAACAAAAAGAAACAGCTGATAAGGATTGACTGGGGACAGAGGATGGTTTATTGAATTTGGCCCTATATCCCTATGGAATGCAGCCAGGTCCAGAGCACCTCCCACCATTCTAATATGGCAGTCATTTGTTCTGAGCTCCCTTGGTCTCCTCTATTCATGTTCCTGCATCTACCCACGAACATGGAGCATCCACTTTCTGTCCCGCTGTAATGGCCCATTTTTCTCCCATTCTTCCTCCTCACCTGGCTTCATTAGAACATGCCCAACATCCGCAACAAATAGGCACTGTTTGTTTATCCCATGAAAACCTTTGAGGAATGGAAATGGTAGGGTTAAGGCAACATCTCCAGTCAGTTGCACAGAGGGAAACTGCACTACCTTGAGGGAATGCTCAGGGATCATACGCCATTGAATCCTCTTCAATGTGTCCTTCATAGATACACGTTGTCTTCCTTAAACTGACACAAAAGCTTATCCGATGTCTTCAGTGGGCAATGATTCTATTCCCATATGCCCCATTCTTGCTCGTGTGGCCTCCAAACAAAGGAGTCCAACATGGGTCTAAGGTTCTAGGGTGTAGGGTCTGCCTCTGGTGCTTTGACAGCTTGGAAGATGGTGAGGTCTTCTTGCCACGATTTTTGGAGATGCTAGAGGAATTCGTGTCCTCGTTGTTGAAGACTCCAGACATATCTTTGGAATGGTTGTGGGTGTTCACTGTGAGCTTTCTTCGGTGGCCCTTTTCCTGGTCAGAAGAGTCCTGATTGGTTGGGAGGACCATGCACATGTGCAGGGCATGGAGTTCCTCATCTGAGGCTTGGTTTTAGTCCTGACTCTTTCTTGACCTTTCTTGTGTAAGATGGAATGGTGGATTCTTGCCCGTCTCAGGAGTTCAGAGGGCTGGTGGTGACAGTCACGGACAAAGACTACAAATTCGGCTATGGAGAATGTGACCTGGACTTGCTTTGCAAACTGTCCTGGTGAAATACCCAGGAAGCTCCAGTGGTTTGGGAGGGCTTTGGATCCTCCTGGATGACCCATGAATACTCCAGCCAGATGGAATGATTAGGGGTTCTTTGGGGAGGAGTGGATGCTATGACTTAAAGCTTTGTGATATCACAGAAGCTGACTTCACCGAAGCAGCAATCTCTTTCTCATGACCTATGTGTCCTATGGCTTTAGGTAGGAAGACTTGGCAAGGACAGAAAAAAAGCTGTGCTAGCCTGATCATGAACTCAGGTGGTCTTTTATGTTCCTTTCCCACTTCCCCTTTCAATACCAAGGGAAAAATAAATGATGTTCCATGTACAATTATTGAGGCCAATATTTCTCCAGAGAGAGCATGGTGTTCAATTTTCCACTGCAGTATCTAGAGATCTCAATCAACAGGGAGGCCTCTTGACTAACATTAACTCTCTGGGAGCTTTGACATCCTATGACTGAGAGCGTCCTTTCTGAGCTTCATTTCCCGATGGGTTCTAGGGTATAGGGTCTGCCTTTGGTGCTTGGTCATCTTGGAATATAAGGGAAAGAATAAGGGAAGGAATGTCACATTTCCAGGAAAAGTACGAGGGCATGGATGCATTGTGCTGTCCATGTCCTCATTTCCTAGTGCTCCGAAACACCAGACCTAAGGGATGAGGGCTCTGTGTACCTGACTTTACCTTAAACACCATTGCAAAGGCTTCAAGGAGAGTGACATTCTGCATTATAACTACCCCTGAAGGAGGAGACCTGGACAGCCCTCCTTGTCATCATTACTTATCAATACATGCTGTGGTCTTGGGGGTGCAGTGATGACCAACTCTCTTTACTCAGAGGAAAATATACGGCCTTCATCGATGGCCTGCCATGACCACTCTAGCAGATCAGAGGAAGGAGCCAAGATGCCCTTCCAAAGGCTACTTGATAAAGAAGGTGTGGTCCTTCCAGGCAACAGTGTAGGTCTCCACCATTTGGGAGGATGAATCCCCGATATGCGCCTTGGCATGAGTGACACAGGAGTGGGTTATTCTCAGTGAAAAAGGCAAGCATACCAAGGAAATATCATATGGCTTCACTCATTTGGTACATGAGGAATACCATGGATATTAGTAGAAGGAAGGGAAAATGGAAGGAGAAGAAGTCCAAACGTGAGACAAACCAGGAGAGACTCAGGACTCTGAGAACCAAGCTGAGAGTTACAGAATGATGAGACATGCCTGGAATGAGGGAACTGGTTAATGGTTATGGAGGAGCTGTGGAATATATGATAATGAGCGTTCGGTGGCATTTGCAACTAAATAATCAGGAAACACTATGTCAAAAACTTCTGATGGATGAATGGCTGGCTCCCCAAATATAAGAAGAAATATTGAAAAGAAAGAGTAACAGTCTGTTTTACATGTAGATTAAGAAAGAAATAGGAAAGAAATGACTCCCACAAGAGTCACTCTGGGAACTCCATGAGCTCTTCCTGAGGAAATTTACCTGAAGGTAGAAAACAGAATGCGCTTTTTGAATACAGAGAAGACAGAGACCTAGAACAAACGCAATGATGGAAGAATCAATTCATGCTGCGGTATCATGGAGTTTCAAACCACAGGGATAAAGGTGATTAAAAAAAATAAAATTAAGAGGCCCTGATGAAAAAGATTTTATGAGATTGGAAGCAAAATCCAGCAAGCTGGCAGAACCAGAGGATCCAATGAGTTACCTGGAAGACAGGTACCGGAAAAAAATTAAGTGATGCAAAGGAGAGAAGGAAGAATGATGGATAAAGAAGGTGTGGTCCATTCAGGCAACAGAGTATGCCTCCCCCATTGGGGAGGATGAAGCCCCGATACTCGCCTTGACATGAATGACACGTTACTGGGTTATTTCAATGAGAAAGGCAAGCAAACCAAGAGAAATTGCATATTGCTTCCCTCATAAGTGGCACATGAGGAATACCATGGATATTAGTAGAATCAAGAGAAAACGGAAGGAAAAGAAGTCAGAAAGGGAGACAGACCAGGAGAGACAAAGGACTCTGGGAACCAAGCTGAGGGTTACAGAAGGATGGGACGTGCCAGGAATGAGGGAACTGGTTCATCATATGGAGGTGATGTGGCATATATGCTGTTGAAGAGCAGTCAGTGGCATATGCAACTAAAGAATCAGGGAACACTATCTCACAAAAGTATGAGGGATGAAAGGCTGTCTTCCCGAACAAAAGAAAAAGGATTGAAAAGAAAGAAAAACAGGCCATTTCACATGTATATGAAGAAAGAAAGAGGCAAGAAATGAAGTATAGTTTTATTATCTTACTGATTAAAATGGTATGTAATTGGTTTCCTATGAGATCCTTATCTTAATTGGGTCTTTGGACATTGCAAATTAGATGCTTGCCTCTTCCTACGTATCAGGAACAGATGAGTAGAACGGGCTTTGCCTTCATTAAATGTGTCAGAGTGTTGACTCTCAAATTGGTGTTTTTCACCTGACTTTTTGGGCATTGGGAGGTGTTTGAGGAATGCTTAAAACACTTTTGTCATTACCTGAGATGTCAGATGTGTATGTTCATGACCTAGTCTTGGTAGTGGGTATGTGTCTTGGCCTTTATTCTTTTCTCTCAGGTATTGGATTTGCTGTCATACTTGTGTGTAGGGGACTTTTAGGTTAGGTTGTTTAAGAGAGTTTAGTCCTGAATACCTTGATTAATTCTTGATAGATAAGAAGTTAACTTTTCCAGTTTTGACGGTTTCTGACTTTGATACTTTTTTTCATTAAGGTATTTTCTCTGAGGTTTGTTTCCATGAGTGCTACTCCTCATGTGCTCCCTAAATTCTCTGGGACTCTTAAGTGTGTGTGTGGGGGGGGGGGAGGTGGGAGGGAGGTTGTGTTTCACAAAAATCTTTGAATGATATTTTAAGATATATGGAGCTGCTATTATTTGGATCACAATTCACTTTCAAACATATTGAAACTCATGTTCCATCTCGTTCGGCCACATTTCCTGCAATGAATGTCACATTCAATCCTCTTTTAGAAACATACTCTCCTCTATAGCGGCGATGTGATGGCAGGCCCGATCTGCGGACCATGAGGGCAGTGCCACGGGATCTGAAATGAGGGCAATGCGGAGGCAGGAGCACAGGCTTTTCTGTCTGGCTTGTGTGTCTTGGTTGGCCATGGAATGTAGCGGTAGCCTCATGGGGCCATTGGAGATTCTGCTTCTGTGAGGACTCTGCCCGGCTACCACGGGTTTGGTGTCTTTTGGGCAGAAGGGAAGAGTGCTGTTTTCCGTCTCAGGGGTCAAGCCATAGCAGGGATTCCAGAGTCAGCATCTGGGTCCAGGCACCTGAAGAACCGGACGGAGGGTGAGGATTTGGGCCTTGGGGCATGTCACGCCCAATATGCGTGCTCCTGGTCCAAGTAGCGAGGGTTCTGGTTTAAAAGCAGGCTCAGACTGAGGCTCATAATGCCTGTTTGTGGCCATGGCAGCCCTTCTGGGTTGGCGTGCTCTCATGGACATGAGGCTGGCTCCCACTTTGAGGGTTAGACCCTCTTCTACATAGCAAGCTTTTCCCGTCGTGGGGAAGGTGGATTCCTCTTTGATACTTGAGGTTCCCCCATAGGCTGGGGTTTGAGCTATGGTCTGGGCACAGACGCCTGAATACCAGGTTGGGTAGAGATGAAGTCTCTGGCCTTGGCAGGTCCTATATACAGGATATTGGCCCCGCTACCTGGGGGGTTGACGGGAGGTAGGGGCTCAGGCTGTATCAGACAGAGCATTAGTGCACAGGGCAGCTTAGGACATTGAGGGTCTGTCAAGGTCCATGCTGTTTGATCCTCATGTGGGGATTCTGAGCAGACCCCTAGGTCCCTTGTTCTTTGTGTAGGGCAGGCAGATGCCTGCGTTGTGGCTCCAGAATGAACAATCTGGAGGGCGGGCGGCCAGGAGGGTGAGGACCGATTTCTGAATGCACAAGCGCCGGTTCAGTTCAGTGCCGAGCACATGGCATTTACAATGTGCAGCGTCTGACTCAAGATGTCCAACACCTGAGTCAGGGTACATGTCAGATGGTCGGTCACACTGGAGATTGTGTCCATGATGGCTGACAAGTGGAGGGGTGGCCTCCTGAGGCCATGGAGGTCTTCCCAGACTAGGGCTTGTGAACTGCTCCGAACAGCAAGCTTTCCTTCTGTGGGACAGGAGTAGTCCATTTGGATAGCATCAGGGTCCCCCGTATGGAAGACGTCATAGCAGAAGTCACCACATGGATTCCTGAAAAACCCAGTTCCGCTTACCTTTCCATCCCAGGAACAAGGCCATTTTGATCTGCTGGCTCTGGGGCTAAGTTTTGGGGCAGATGTGACAGGGAGCGTCCTTCTGATGGGTCACAATGCTTACTTGTGTCCAGGGAGACCTTAGAATGTGTCGGGGACTCGGGAACCATGCAGGATTCTCCTCCCCTGAGTGTTGGACGCAGATCCCAAGAGCCAGGTTGCCTTCTGGGGACAGGAGGTGTTCTGTTTTGTGGCTCAGGGATCAAGTGTGGGAACATATGTAGGTATTCCAGAGTTTGCTTTTGGAGGCAGATGCGTGCAAACCTAAACTTGGGTTCTTTTGAGGTCCTAGGAGTATGTCAGGATCCATCATCTGACTCAGGGCCATTGACCTGGTGTCTGCCTAGAGGTAGGTGTCTGGCATGTGTCTGAATGCACCTTTGTTCCAAGGCGGCCAATGAATTTGGGGTCGGCTCAGGGGTATTGCAGTAGTCTCCCAATCTGGAGGTATTGTACAAATGTGACGGGCAGTTTCCTTCTGGTGGGCAGGCAGAGTCCTGCACTGCAGCTCCAGAGGGAACATCCTGGTGGGCCTGTCGGCCAAGGCTTTGGGGACAAAATTCTGCAAACACAAACTCAGTATAGGGCTAGCGCGAGGTGATGGCACACCCGATCCTTGGACCAAGAGGGTAATGCCGCGGGATCTGAAATGAGGGCGATGGGGAGGCGGGAATGCAGGCTTTTCTGTGTTGGTTCTGTGTCTCGGTTGGCCATGGAATGTATCCGTTGCCTCATGGGGCATCGGAGTTTCTCCCTCTGTGAAGATTCTGCCTGACTCTCAATGGTTTGGTGTCTTTTGGGGAGAAGGGAAGAGTGCTGTTTTCCATCTCAGGGGTCCCACCCTAGCAGGGATTCCAGAGTCAGCTTCTGGGTTCGGGTGCCTGGAGAATCTGACTGAGACTGAAGATTTGGGCTTAGGGTCATGTCACGCCCAGTAAGTTATCTCCTGGTCCAGCTAGCGAGTGATCTGGTTTGAAAGCGGGCTCAGGATTAGGGTCCCAATGCCTGTTTGTGGCCAGGGCAGCACTCCTTGGTGGATGTGCTCTCATGGGACATGCAGCTGGCTCCCACTCTGAGGGTTAGATATGCATCCCCACAACAAGCTTCTCCCATAGTGCGGAAGGAGGAGTGCTCTTTGATGCCTGTGGTTCCCCCATAGGCCGGGATTTGAGCTATGGTCTGGGCACAGACACCTGAATACCCAGGTTGTGTAGAGATGACAGTCTCTGGCCTTGGCACATCCCACATGCAGGATATGGAGCCTGCTACCTGGGGGCTGATGGGATGCCAGGGCTCAGGCTGTGTCAGATCATTAGTGCACAGGGCAGCTTAGGACATTGGGGTGCCTTCAAGATTCCAGCAGGGTGATCCTCATGTGTGGATTCTGGGCAGACACCTAGGGCCCTTCTTTCTGGAGGGCAGGCAGAAGACTGCATTGTGGCTCCCGAATGAACAATCTGGAAGGAGGGCGGGCCAGATGATGAGGATGGAATTCTGTATGCACAACTTCCCATTCCGTTCAGTGTAGAGCACATGGCATTTCCAATGTGCAGCGTCTAACTCCAGATCCCCAGCACCTGAGTTAGGGTATATGTCAGATGGTCGTTCATACTGGAGTTTGTGTCCACGATGGCCGACGAGTGGAGGGTTTGCCTCATGAGGCCATGGAGGTCTTCCCAGGTGGGGATTGGGAGCTGCTCTGAACAGCAATCTTTCTTTCTGCAGGACGGGTGGAATCTGTTTGGATGGCCACAGGGTCCCCCATATGGAAAGACGCCATAGAAGAAGTCACCGCATGGATGCCTAGAAATTTCAGCTACGCTTAACCTTCCAGCCTAGGAACAAGGCCGTTTGGATCTGTTGGCTCTGAGATAAAGTTCCCAGGAGGCTGAGGTGTCAGGGACCCACATTCTGATGGGTCACAATGCTGACTTGTGTCCAGGGAGACCTTAGAATGTGGAGGGGACTCAGGCGCCATGCAGGATTCTCCTCCCCTGAGGATTGGACGTAGCTCCTAAGAGCCAGGTGCCTTCTGGGTACAGGAGGTATTCTGTTTTGTGGCTCAGGGATCAAGTGTTGGACCATATGTAAGTATTCCAGAGTTTTCCTATGGAGGCAGATGCCTACAAGGCTAATCTAGGGTTCCATTGAGGTCCTAGGGGTATGTCAGGTTCCATGTTTTCACACAGGACCATTGACCTGGGTGTCTGCCTGGAGGTAGGTTTCTGGAATGAGTCCGGATGCACCTTTTTTCCAAGGTGACCAATGAATTTGGGGTGAGCTCAGGGGCATTGCAGCTGTCTCCCAATCTGGAGGGTTTGTGCAAATGTGACAGGCAGAGTTTCCTTTGGATGGACAGGCAGTTCCTACGCTCTGGTTGCAGAGGCCCCATCCTGGAGGGCCTGTCGGCCAGGGCTTTGGGGACAAAATCTGTTAACACAAACTCGGGATAGGATTAGGGTCAAGGTGATGGCTTTACTGATCTGTGGAACGTGATGACAATGGGGTGGGGTCGGACTTGAGGGAAGTAGGGAGGCGGGAGCGCAGGCTCTTCTCTCAGGGTTGTGTGTCTCGGTTGGCCACAGAATGTAGCGGTAGCCTCATGGGGCGATGGGAATTACTGCCTCTGAGAGGATTCTGTCGGGCTGCCAAGGGTTTGGTGTCTTTTGGGGGGAGGGGAAGAGTGATGTTTTCCGTCTCAGGGGTCCCGCCATACCAGGGATTCCAGAGTCGGCTTCTGGGTCCAGACATTTACAGAACCCGACCGAGGGTGAATATTTGGGCAAGGGGCATGTCAGGACCAATATGCGGGCTCCTGGTCCAGCTAGCCAGGGGGCTGGTTTGAAAGTGGGCTCAAGATGAGGCTTCCAATGCCTGTGTGTGGCCAGGGCAGCCCTCCTGTGTGGGTGTGATCTCATGGGCCATGCAGAATGCTCCAACTCTGAGGGTTAGACCCCATGCCCACAGCAAGCTTTTCCCATCGAGGCAAAGGAGTTCTCTTTGATGCTTGTGGTTTCCCCATAGGCCGGGATTTTAGATATGATCTGGGCACAGAACCCTGAATAACCAGACTGGGTAGAGATGACAGTCTCTGACCTTGGCACGTCCCACATGCAGGATATGGGGCCCGCTTTCTGGGTGGCTGATGGGAGTTGGGGCTCAGGCTGTGTCCGACAGAGCATTAGTTCATAGGGCGGCCTAGGACATTGGGTTGCCATCGAGGTCCATGCAAGTTGATCCTCACGTGGGGATTCTGGGCACACCCCTAGGGCCCTTCTTCTTTCGAGAGGGCAGGCAGAAGACTGCATTGTGGCTCCCGAATGAATAATCTGGAGGGCTGGCGGGCCAGGATATTGAAGTCGGAATTCTGAACGCACAAGTGCCGGTTCCGTTCAGTGCCCAGTATATGGCATTTCCAATGTGCAGCGTCTGAGTCGAGATCTCCAGCACCTGAGTCAGGGCACATGTCAGATCATCGCTCATGCTGGAGTTTGTGTCCATGTTGTGCGACGAGTGCAGGGGTGGCCTCATGAGGCAATGGAGGTCTTCCCAAACTGGGGCTTGGGAGCTTTCCGAACAGCAATCTTTCCTTCTAGGGACAGGGGGAGTCCATTTGGATGGTAGCAGGGTCCACCATATGGAAAGACGTCGTAGCAGAAGTCACTGCATAGATGCCTGGAAAGCCTAGCTCCGCTTATCCTTCCAGCACAGGAATAAGGCTGTTTCGATCTGGTGGCTCTGGGAAAAGTGCCCAGGGTGCTGTGGTGACAGGGAAGTCATTCTGATGGGTCACAATGCTGGCTTTTGTCCAGGGAGACCTTAGAATGTGGCGGGCCTCAGGCGCCATGCTGAATTTTCCTCCCCTGAGAGTTGGACGCAGCTCCAAAGAGCTAGGTTGCCTTCTAGGGACAGGAGGTGTTCAATTTATGGCTGAGGGATCAAGTGTTGGACCATATGTAGGTATTCCAAAGTTTTTCTCTGAAGGCAGAATCCTGACAACCTAAGCTAGGGTTCTGTTGAGGTCCTAGGGGTATGTCGGGTTCTATCTTCTGACTCAGGGCCATTGACCTGGGTGTCTTTCTGGAGTTAGGTGTCTGGCATGGGTGTGGATGCGCATTTTTCCCAAGGTGGCAAGTGAATTTGGGGTGGGCTCAGGGGCATTGCAGGTGCCTCCCAATCTGGAGGGTTCATGCAAATGTGACGGGCAGTTTCCTTTGGGTGGGCAGGAAGAATCCTGCACTGTGGCTACAGAGACCCCATCCTGGAGGGCCAGTCGGCCAGGGCTTTTGGGACAAATGTCTGCAAACACAAACTCAGGATAGGGTTCTGGGCCAGGTGGTGGCATGCCTGATCTGCAGACCATGAGGGCAGTGCTGCAGCGTGGAGAGGTTGGGATGAGAGAGGTGGGAGCAGAGGCTTTTCTATCTGTGCTGTGTGCCTCAGTTGGCCATGGAATGTAGCGGTAGCCTCATGGGGCCAAGGGGGTTTCTGCCACTGTGAGGATTCTGCCCGGCTCCCAAGGGTTTGACGTCTTTCGCGGGGAAGGGGACAGTGCTGTTTCCGTCTGAGGAGTCCTGCCATAGCAGGGATTCGGAGTCGGCTTCTGGGTCCTGGCACCTGGAGAACCCGACCGATGGTGAGGATTTGGGCCTTGTGCCATGTCTGGCATGATATGCGGGCTAGTGGTCCAGCTAATGAGAGGGCTGGTTTGATAGCAGGCTCAGGCTGGGGTTCATAATGTCTGTTTGTGGCCAGGGCAGCCCTCCTGGGTGGGCGAGTTCTCATGGGACATGCAGCTGGCTCCCACTCTGAGGGTTTGACCCCCATCCCCACAGCAAGCATTTCCCATCGTGGGGAAGGAGGAGTGCTCTTTGATGCTTGAGGTCGCCCCATATGCCAGAAATTGAGTATGGTCTGGGCACAGACTACTGAAAACCCAGGTTGGGTAGAGATGAGTGTCTCTGGCCTTGGAACGTCCCACCTGCAGGATATAGGGCCTACTACCTGGGGGCTGATGGGATGCCGGGGCTCAGGCTGTGTCAGAGCATTAGTGCAGAGGGCAGCCTAGGACATTGGGGTGCCTTCAATGTTCCCCACGTGATCCTCATGTGGGGATTCTGCCAGACCCCTAGGGCCCTTCGTCTTTCTGAAGGGCAGGCAGAAGACTGTGTTGTGGCTTCCGAATGAACAGTCTGGAAGGCTGATGGGCCAAGAGGTTGAGGATGAAATTCTGAACGCACAAGTGCACGTTTTGTTCAGTGCCAAGTACATGGCATTTCCAATGTACAGCGTCTGAGAAGAGATCTCCAGCAAATGAGTCAGGGCACGTGTCAGATGGTTGCTTGGCTGGAGTTTCTGTCCATGATGGCCAATGAGTGGAGGGGTGGCATTTTGAGGCCATGGAGGTCTTCCCAGGCTGGGGCTTGTGAGCTGCTCCGAACAGCAATTTTTCCTTCTGCAGGACAGGGGGAGTCCGTTTGGATGGCACCAGGGTTCCCTGTATGGAAAGACGTCATAGCAGAAGTCACCACATGGATGTGTGGGAAGCCCAGCTCCGCTTACCTTTCCAGCCCAGGAACAAGGCTGTTTCGATCAGGTGGCTCTGGGGCAACGTCCCCGGGGGGTTGAGGTTACAGGGACCCACATTCTGATGGGTCACAATACTGTCTTGTGTCTAGAGAGACCTTGGAATCTGGCATGGGCTTAGACGCCATGCAGGATTTTCCTCACCTAATTATTGGACTCAGCTCCCAAGAGCCAGGTTGCCTTCTGGGACAGGAGGAGTTCTGTTTTGTGACTCAAGGATCAAGTGTTGTACCATAGGTAGGTATTGCAGAGTTTGCTACCTCTGGAGGCAGATGCCTACAAGCCTAAACTAGGGATCCTTTGAGGTCCTACGGGTATATCAGGTTCCATCTTCTGACTGGGCTATTGACTGGGTGTCTGCCTGGAGGTAGGTGTCTGGCATGTATCTAAATGTGCCATTTTTCCAAGGTGGCCAACGAATTTGCTATGGGCTCAGGGACATTGCATGTGTCTCTGAATCTAGAGAGTTTGTGCAACTCTGACGGGCAGGGTTTTATTTTTATTTTTTATTTTTTTGGGTAGGCAGTCAGTGTCCTGATCTGTGCCTCCAGAGGCCCCATCCTGGAGGTCTGTCAGCCAGGGCTTTTGGGACAAAGTCTGCAAACACAAACTCGGTATAGGGTCTGGGCAAAGTGATGGCAGGCCTGATATGCAGACCGTGAGGGCAGTGCTGCCAGATATGAAATTAGTTCAATGGGGAGGCGGGAGCGCAGGCTTTTTTGTCTGGTTTGTGTGTCTTGGATGGCCATGGAATGTAGCCATAGCCTCATGATGCCCAGGAGATTCTGCCTTTGTGAGGATTATGCCTGGATCTCAAGGGTTGGGTGTATTTTGGGGGGAAGCGAAGAGTGCTGTTTTCCTTCTCAGGGATCCCGCCATCACTGGGATTCCAGAGTAGGCTTCTGGTTCCAGCTACCTGGAGAACCTGACTGAGGGTGAGGATTTGGGCCTATGGTCATGTCAGGCCCGATATGTGGGCTCCTTGTAGAGCTAGCAAGTGGGTTCAGGCTGAGGATCACAATGCCTGTTTGTGGCCAGGGCAGCCCTCCTGGGTGGGCATGGTCTCATGGGCCATGCAGCTCCCTCCTACTCTGAGGGTTAGACCCTCAACCCCAAAGCAAGCTTTTTCCATTGTGGGCATGAAGAAGTGTTCTTTTATGCTTGAGGTTCCCCCATAGGCTGTGATTTGAGCTATGGTCTGGGCACAGATGCCTGAACAACCAGGTTGGTTAGAGATGACAGTCTCTGGCCATGGTAGGTCCCACCTGCAGTATGGTCCTGGTTAGCCAGAGGAACTTACCAGTAAACCCTGGATATATGGACGGGCCAGGCCAGATAGCCGTATCCAATCAGGGGCATGTATATATTAACTGTGGTGAGTTGAAATATCATTGGCCACCTGTGTGGGGGCCGGGTTCAACCACCTCTATAAACATTAGTCTGTGAGGCTGGAGGGTGGAGAAATAAGAGGAGTTAGAATAGCGTTGGAGAAGTAGGAGGAGTTAGAATAGCCATTGGAAAAGTAGGAGAAGTTAGAATAGTCGTTAGAGAAATAGGAGGAGTTAGAATAGCTGTTGCAGAAGTACGAGGAGTAGAATAGCCATTGGAGAAGTAGGAGGAGTTAGAATATCCATTAGAGAAGCAGAGGGAGTTAGTATAGCCGTTAGAATAGCTGTTAGAATAGCAGTTAGAGGAGCCCTTACAGTAACCCTTAGGTAGCCTTTGGGAGCCATTAGGGTAGTCATAGGAGTGATAGCGTTGGGTTTGTTGGGAGTGTCAGAGCTTTAGGGCCATCGGGAACGTCGGAGTGGCATTGCTGGGAGTGGAACCACCTGGAGTAGCAGCGTCGCTATGAGCGGCCAAGCCTCCTGCAACCCGCCTCGCAGCGACTATGCCACAACCAACCTCGCTGCCCTGAGTCATTGCCTTGATGGACCAGCCTCTCCTGAGCGACCTAGCCAGAGCGGTGTCATTCCGGGGAGCATCCTCTTCAGCATGCAGCCTCGTTGGTGAGCGGCCGGGTCCAGAGAGGCCTCTTCATCATTGGGAGAAGCCTTCATCCAGCATGTGGCCTCGTCCAGAGTGGCTTCAACTGGGGAATGGACATGTCGGAGTGGCATCATGGGGAGCAGAGTCTGTGTCATGAGTGCTGTCATCCTCATCGTCAAGCTTCTTGGTCATCAGAAGCGGCATCCTTGTCGTTGTTGCCTCTTCATAAGAGATGGCCCCGACCGGTCGGTTTGATTTTTAATGCTTGGCATGAAATAAAGCTTTGATTGATTTTTGCTTTGTGTCAGTCTCATTCCTTTGATCATGGATCATAATATGCAGAATATGGGACCCGCTACCTGGGGGGCTGATGGGAGGTTGGGGCTCAGGATGTGTCAGACAGAGCATTAGTGAACAGGGTGGCCTAAGAAATTGGGGTTCCGTAGAGGTCCGTGCAGGTTGATCCTCACGTGGAGATTCTGTGCAAACCCCTAGGGCCCTTCTTCTTTCTGGAGGGCAGGCTGAAGACTGCGTTTTGGCTCCAGAATTAACAATCTGGAGTTCTTGCGGGGCCAGGAGGGTGAGGACGGAATTCTGAACGAACAAATGCCGGTTCAGTTCAGTGCCGAGCTCATTGCATTTCCAAAGTGCAGTGTCTGACGCGGGATCTCCAGCACCTGAGTCAGGGCACGTGTCAGATGGTCGCTCATGCTGGAGTTTGTGTCCATGATGGCCGATGAATGGAGGGGTGGCCTCATGAGGCCATGGAGGTTTTCCCAGGCTGGGGCTTGTGAGCTGCTCCGAACAGCAGACTTTCCTTCTGAGGGAGAGGGGGAGTCAATATTGATGGCACCAGGGTCCCCCATATGGAAAGACGTCGTAGCAGAAGTCACTGCATGGATGCCTGGAATGCCCAGCTCAGCTTCCCCTTCCAGCCCAGGAACAAGGCCGTTTTGATCTGGTGGTTCTGGGTAAAGTGCCCAGGGGGCTGTGGTGATGGAGACCCTCATTCTTTTTTTTTTTTAAGATTTTATTTATTTATTTGAGAGAAAGAGAGCACAAACAGGCAGAGAGGCAGACAGAGAGAGAGGAGGAAGCAGTCTCCCTGAGGAGCAGAGAACCCGATGTGGGACTCGATCTGAGGACCCTCGGATCATGACCTGAGCCGAAGGCAGAAGCTTTAACCCACTGAGCCACCCAGGCGCCCCCGGAGACCCTCATTCTGATGCATCACAATGCTGGCTTGTGCCCAGGGAGACCTTAGAATGTAGCGGCGACTCAGGCGCCCTGCAGGATTCTCCTCCCCTGAGGGTTGGACGCAGCTCCCAAGAGCCAGGTTGCCTTCTGGGGAAAGGAAGTGTTGTTCAGTGCCTCAGGAATCAAGTGTTGGACCATATGTAGATATTCCAGAGATTGTCTCTGGAGGCAGATGCCTGCAAACCTAAGCTATGATTCCACTGAGGTAGGGGTATGTCAGGTTCCTTCTTCTGACTCAGGGCCATTGACTTGGGTGTCTGCCTGGAGGTAGGTGTCTGACATGTATCCGAATGAGCCTTTCTTCCAGGTGGCCAACAAACTTGGCGTAGGCTCAGGGGCATTGCAGGTATCTCCCACTCTTCAGGGTTTATGCCAATGTGACGGGCAGAGTTTCATTCAGGTGGGCAGTCAGAGTGCTGTGCTGAGTCTCCAGAGACCCCATCCAGCAGGACCTGTTGGCCAGGGCTTTGGGAAACAAAGTCTGCAAACACAAACTCGGGATAGTATTCTGGACAAAGTGATGGCTGGCCCGATCTGTGGACCGTAAGGGCAGTCCCTGTGGATCTGAAATGAGGGCAATAGATAGGCGGGAGCCCAGGCTTTTCTGTCTGGGTAGCGTGTCTGTGTCGTCCATGGTATGTAGCAGTAACTTCATGGGGCCACGGGAGATTCTTCCTCTGTGAGGATTCTGCCCGTTTCCCAAGGGTTTGGTGTCTATCGGGGGGAAGGGAAGAGTGCTGTTGCCATTTCAGGGGTCCTGCAATAGCAGGGATTCCAGAGTCGGCTTCTGGGTCAGGGCACATGGAGAACCCAACCAAGGGTGAGGATTTGGGTCCAGAGACATGTCAAGCCCGTTATGCGGACTCCTAGTCCAGCAAGGGAGGGTGCTGGTTTGAAAGCGGGCTCAGGCTGAGGGAAACAATGCCTGTTTGTCGTCAGGGCAGCCCTCCTGGGTGGGCGTGGTCTCATGGACCATGTTGCTGGCTCCTATTCTGAGGGTTAGACCCCCATCCGCACAGCAAGCTTTTCCCATCATGGGGATGGAAGAGTGCTCTTTGATGCTTGAGGATCCCCCACAGGCTGGGATTGGAGCTATTGTCTGGGCACATACGTTTGAATACCCAGGTTGCTTAGAGATGACAGTCAGTGGCCATGGCAGGACCCATCTGCGGGATATGGGGGCCGCTACCTGGGGGGCTGATGGCAAGTCGGGGATCAGGTTGTGTCAGACAGAGCAGTAGTGCACTAGGCGGCCTAGGAAATTGGAGTCAAGGTCAAGGATCCTGCAGTTTGATCCTCACGTGTGGATTCTGGGCAGACCCCTTGGGCCATTCTCCTTTCTGGAAGGAAGGAAGAAGCCTGCGTTGGGGCTCCGGAATGAACAATCTGGATAGCTTGCGGGCCAGGAGGGTGAGGACATAATTCTGAACGCACAAGCACCGGTTCAATTCAGTACCGAGCACATGGCATTTCCAATGTACAGACTCTGACTCGAGATCTCCAGCACCTGAGTCAGGGCTCGTGTCCAATGGTCGCTCACGCCAGAGTTTGTGTCCATGATGGCTGACAAATGGAGGGGTGGCTTCATGAGGCCATGGAGGTCTTCCCAGGCTGGGGTTTGTGAGCTGCTCCAAACAGCAAGCTTTCCTTCTGTGGGACAGAGGGACTCTGTTTGGATGGCACCAGGGTCCCCAGTATGAATAGACATTGTAGCAGAAGTCACTGCATGGATGCCTGGAAAGCCCAGTTCCAGTTACCCTTCCAGCCCAGGAACAAGGCCATTTGGATCTGGTGGCTCTGGGGCAAAGTGCCCATGGGGCTGAGGTGACAGGGAGCCTCATTCTGATGGGTCACAATGCTGGCTTGTGTCCAGGGAGACCTTAAAATGTGGCAGGGGCTCAGGCACCATGCAGGATTCTCCTCCCCTGAGTGTTGGACACAGCTCCCAAGAGCCAGGTTGCCTTCTGGCGACTGGAGGTGTTCAGTTTTGTGGCTCAGGGATCAAGTGTTGGAATATATGTAGGTATTCCAGAGTTTCCTCTGGAGACAGATGCTGGCAAACCTAAGCTAGCGGTCCATTGAGGTCCTAGGGGTATGTCAGGTCCCATCTTCTGCCTCAGGCCATTGACCGGGGTGTCTGCCTAGACATAGGTGTCTGGCCTGTGTCCAAATGTGCATTTTATCCAAGGCGGCCAACGAATTTGGGTTTGGCTCAGTGGCATTTGCAGGTGTCTCCCAATCTGGAGGGTTTGTGCAAATGGGAAGGGCAGAGTTTCCTTCATGTGGGCAGGCAGTGTGCTGCGCTGAGTCTCCAGAGGCCCCATCCAGCAGGGCCTGTCGGCCAGTGCTTTGGGGAAAAAATTCTTCAAACACAAACTCGATATGGGGTTAGGGGTGAAGTGATGGCAGGACCGATCTATGGAACGCGCGGGTACTTCCGCGGGAGCTGAAATGAAGGCGATGGGTAGGCAGGATTGCAGGCTTTTCTGTCTGGGTTGGGTGTCTGGGTTGGCCATGGAATTTAGCGGTAGCCTCATGGCGCCATGGGAGATTCTTCCTCAGTGAAGATTCTGCCCGGATCCCAAGCGTTTGGTGTCTTCCAAACAGAAAGAGTGCTGTTTTCTGTCTCAGGGGTCCCGCCATAATAGGATTCCAGAGTCGGCCTATGGGTCCAGCCTCCTGGAGAACCCAACCAAGGGTGAGGATTGGGGTCTAGGGGCATGTCAGACCCGATATGTGGACTCCTGGTCCAGTTAGCAAGGGGGCTGCTTTGAAAGCGGGCTCAGGCTGTGAGAAAAAATAACTGCTTGTGGCCAGGATATCCCTTCTGCATGGGCATGATCTCATGCGCCTTGCCGCTGGTGCCCACTCTGAGTGTTAGACCCCCCAACCCCATAACAAGCTTTTCCCCTCATGGTGAAGGAGGAGTGCTCTTTCATGCTTGACATTCCCCCTAGGCCACAATTTGAGCTATGGTCTGGGCACAGACGCCTGAATATTCAGGTTGGTAGAAATGACAATCTCTGACCATGGCAGGTCCCACCTGCAGGATATGGGGCCATCTACATGGAGGGCTGATGGGAGGTCGGGTCTCATGCTGTGTCAGACAGAGCATTAGTGTACAAGGCGACCTAGGATATTGGGGTGCAGTCGAGGTCCATGCAGGATGATCCTCATGTGGGGATTCTGGGTAGCCCCCTAGGGCCCTTCTTCTTTCTGGAGGGCAGGCAGAAGCCTGCGTTGGTGTTCCAAATGAACAATCTAGAGGGCTTGCGGCCCTGGAGGATGAGAACGGAATTATGAACCCAGAAGCGCCTGTTCAGTTCAGTGGCGAGCACATGGCATTTCCAATGTGCAGCATCTGACTCGAGATCTCCAACATCTGAGTCAGGGCACGTGTCAGATGGTCCTCACATTGGAGTTTGTGTCCATGATGGCCGACGAATGGAGGGAAGGCTGTCTGAGGCCATTGAAGTCTTCCCAGGCTGGGGCTTGTGAGCTGCTCCGAACAGCAAACTTTCCTTCTGCGGGAGAGGGTAGTCCGTTAAGATAGCACCAGGGTCTGCCGTATGGAAAGACATCATAGCAGAAATCACTGCATAGTTGCCTGGAAAGCCCAGCTCCACTTACACTACCCTCCCAGGAACAAGGCCGTTTTGATCTGGTGGCTCTTTGGCAAAGTTCCCCAGGGGCTGAGGTGACAGGGATCCTCATTCTGATGGGTCACAATGCTGGCTTGTGTCCAGGGAGACTTTAGAATGTGGTGGGGGCACAAGCGCCATGCAGGATTCTCCTCCCCTGAGGGTTAGACAGAGCTACCAAGAACCAGGTTGCCTTCTTTTACAGGAGGTGTTGTTTTGTGGCTCAGGGATCAAGTGTTGGACGATATGTAGGTATATCAGAGATTGCCTCTGGAGGCAGATGCCTGCAAATCTAAGCCTGGTTTCCATTGAAGTCCTAATGGCATGTCAGGTTCCAACTTCTGACCCCGGGCCATTGGCCTGGATGTCTTCCTGGTGGTAGGTTTCTGGCATGTGTCAGAATGCCGTTTTTTTCAAGAGCGGCCTACGAAATTTGGGGGGCTCAGGGATATTGCAGTTGTCTCCCAGTCTGAAGGTTTTGTGCAACTCTGACAAGCACAGTTGCCTTCAGGATGGCAGGCAGGGTACTTCACTATGGCTCCAGAGGCCCCATCCTGGAGAGCCTGTCAGCCAGGACTTTGGGGACAAAATTCTACAAAAACAAACTAAGGTTAGGGTGAGGGTTGAGGTGATAGCAGGCCCTATCTGCAGACCGTGAAGGCAGTGCCCAGGGATCTGAAATTAGTTCGATAGGGAGGCAGGAGTGCAGGTTTTTCTGTCTGGGTTGTGTGTCTCAGATGGCCACTGTAATGAGGGATGGCTTTATGGGGTCATGTGATATTCTGCCTCTGTGGGGATTCTGCCTGACTCCCAAGGGTTTGGTGTCTTTCGGGTGGAAGGGAAGAGTCGTGTTTTCATCTCAGGGGTCGGGCCATATCTGGGATCCAAAAGTCGGCATCTTGGTTCATGCTTCTGGAGAACAAGACCAAGGGTGAGGATTTGTGCTTAGGCGCATGGCAGGCCCACTATATGGGCTCTTGGTCCAGTTAGATAGGGGGCTTGTTTGAAACTGGGCTCAGGCTGTGGGTCAAAATACCTGTTTGTGTCTAGGGGCCCCTAATATGTGGGCATGGTATCATGGGACATGCACATGACTCCCACACTGAGGGTTGGACCCCATCCCCACAGCAAGCTTTTCCTGCCATGCGGAAGGAAGATTGTTCTTTTGTGCTTGAGATTCCCCCATAGACCGGGATTTGAGTCATGGTCTGCACAGATGCCTGAATACCCAGGTTGGGTAGAGATGACAGTCTCTGGCCTTGGCACGTCAGGAAATGGGGCCTGCTACCTGAGGAACTGATGGGATGTCAGGGCTCAGGCTGTGTCAGAAAGAGCTTTAGTGAACAGTGTGGACTCGGATATTGGGGTCCCTTCGAGGGCCATGCCCGTGGATCCTCTCGTGGGGATTCTGGACAGACCCATTGGGCCCTTCTTATTCTGGAGGACATGCAGAAGGATGCATTGTCTCTCCAGAATTCCCATTCTGGAGAGCCTGCTGTCCATGAAGTTCAGGACGGAAATATGAACGCACTAATGCTGGTTCAGTACAGTGACGAGTGCATCGTAATTCCAATGTTCAGCTACTGACTCGAGATCTCTAGGACCCAAGTCAGGTTTAGTGTCAGATGGTCGCTCACACTGGAGCTTGTGTCCATGATGGCAGACGAATGGAGGAGAGGCCTCAAGATTCCAGGGGGGTTTCACAGACTGGTACTTGTGAACTGCTCTGAACAACAAGATTTCCTTCTGCGGGGACGGGGGAGTCCATTTTGATGGATTCAGTGTCCCCTATTTGGAAAGACTTTGTAGCAGAACTCACCGCATGGACACCTGGAAATCCCAGCTCAGCTTAAACTTGCAGCCCAGGAACAGGGCAGTTTCGATCTGGTGCCTCTGGGGTGAATTGCCCAGGGGATTGTGTTGACAGGGAGCCTCAAGCTGATAGATCACAATGCTCGCTTGTGTCCCATGAGACATAAGTATTGGCAGAGGCTCTGGGGCCATGCAGAATTCTCCAACCCTGAGGGTTTTACACAGCTCCTTAGAGCCAGGTTGCCTTCTGGGGACAGGAAGTGTGCTGTATTTTACATAAGGGACCTAGCGTTGGAACATAGGTAAGTACTCCAAACATTCCTCTGGGGACAGATGCCTGAAAACCTAAGCTAGGATTCCATTGAGATCCTAGGGGCATGTCTGTTTCCATCTTCTGACTTAGGGCCATTGACCTGGGTGTCTGCCTGGAAGTAGGTGTCTGGCATGTGTCAGACTGTGCATATCTGACTAGAGCGGCCAACGAAATTGGGTGGGCTCAGGGTCCTTGCAGGTGTCTCCCAACCTGAACGGTTTGTGCAACTGTAACGAGCAGAATATCCTTCAGAAGGGCTGTGGCTCAAGATGCCCCATTATGGAGGCAGTGTGGGCCAAGGCTTTGGGGAGAAAAGTCTGAAAACACAAATTCGGTTTAGGGTGAGTTGCGAGGTGAATGCAGGCCCGATCTGCAGACCGTGAGGGCAGTGCCTTGAGATCTGAAGTTAGTTCGATGGGGAGGCGGGAGTGCAGTCTCTACTGTCTGGGTTGTGTTTCTCGGTTGGCCACAGAATGGAGTGGTGGTTTCATGGTCCATGAGAGATACTGCCTCTGTGCGGATTTTGCATGGATCATAAGGTTTTGGTGTCTTTCTGGATGAAGGGAAGAGAGTAGTTTACCGTCTCAGGATCCCACCATAGCAGAGATTCCAGAGTCGGCTTCTTGGTCCGGGCTCCTGGAGAACCCGACCGAGGGTGAGAATTTGGGCGTTGGGGCATGGCAGGCCAGAAATGTGGCCTCCTGGTACAGCTAGCAAGGGGGCTTGTTTGAAAGCAGGCTCAGGCTGATGGTCACAATGTCTGTTTGCCCAGGGCAGACCACTAGGGTGAGCGTGGTCTCATGGGCTATGCAGCTGGCTCCCACTCTAAGGGTGTGACCCCCATTTCCACAGCAAGCTTTTCCAGCCATGGGGAAGGAGGAGTTCTCCTTTGTGCTTGAGTTTCCCCCAGGCCATGATTAGGGTTATGGTCTGGGCACAGATGCCTGAACACCCAGGTTGTGTAGACATGACAGCCTAGGGTCATGGTAGGTCCCACCTGCAGTGATATGGCACCCGCTACCTTGGGGGCTGACTGGAGGTGGGGTCTCGGGCTGTGTCAGACAGAGCATTAGTGCATAGTCGGCCTGTATATTGGGGTGCCGTCTAGGGCCATGCAGGTTGATCTTCACATGGGGATTCCAGGCAGACCCATAGGACACTTCTTCTTTTTGGAGGACAGACAGAAGGCTGTGTTGTGGCTCTAGGATTCCCAATCTGGAGGGCTTGTTGGCCAGGAAGGTGAGGACGGAAATCTGCATGCACAAGTGCCGTTTCTGTTCAGTGTCGAGCACATGGTAGTTCCAATGTGCAGCATCTGACACTAGATCTCCAGCACCTGAGTTAGGGCAAGTATCAGATTGTCTCTCATTCTGGAGTTTGTGTGCATGATGCTAGATGAATCGAAGTTGGCCTCATGAGGCCATGGAGGTTTTCCCAGGCTGGAGCTTGTGAGCTGCTCCGAACAGCAAGCTTTTCTTCTGCGGGACAGGGGGAGTCTGCTTTGATGGCTCCATGGTCCCCCATTTGGAGAGACATGGTAGCAGAGCTCACTGCATAGATGTCTGGAAAGCCCAGCTCAGCTTATCCTCTCAGCCCAGGACAAGGCACTTTTGATATGATGGCTTTTGGGCAAGTGCCCAGTGGGCTGAGTTGACAGGGAGCCTCATGCTGATGAGTCACCATGCCAGCTTATATCAAGGGAGACCTTAGAATATGGCGGGAGCTCAGGTACCATGTAGGAGTCTCCTCGCCTGAGGGTTGGACGCAGCTCCCAAGAGCCAGGTTGCCTTCTGGGACATTAGGTGTTCTGTTTTTGGGATCAGGTACCTAGCTTCGGAACATATGTAAGTACTAATGTAGGGGCCTGGTTAGCCAGAATAAGTTACTTGTAAACCCCGGATATTGGGGCAGACCTTGCCAGGTTGTCTTATCCAATCAGTGGGGTGTGCATATATTAAATGTGGTGAGTTGAAATATCATTGGCCTCCTGCGTGTGGGCCGGGCTCCACCACCTCTATAAAGGTTAGTCTGTGAGGCTGGCGGGGGTTGGGGATATATGTAGGAGGAGTTAGAATAGCTGTTAGAGAATTAGGAGGAGTTAGAATAGCCGTTAGAGAAGTAGAAGGAGTTAGAATAGCCATTAGAGTAGTAGAACGAGTTAGAGTAGCCGTTAGAGTAGCCTTTGGGAGCTGTTAGTGTAGTCGTAGGAGTGATACTGTTGGGGTCGTCGGGAGCGTCAGAACTTCAGGATCATCAGGAGCATTGGGAGTGGCATTGCTGGGAGCAGCACCACCACGTGTGGCCTCGCCTCCCCAAACATCAGCACCACCCATGATCAGCCTCGCCGTGGCCTCGCCATGACCTGCTTAGCTGCCCAGAGGTGCGGCCTCACCAGAGCAGAATCATTCTGGGGCGCAGTCTCATCAGCGTGCGGCCTCATCAGGGAGCAGCTTTGTCCAGAAGGGCCTCTTCATCATCGGTTGCGACCTTCGTCAAGCGTGTGGTCTCATCCAGAGCGGCCTCTTATGGGGAGTGGCATTGTCAGAATGGTGTCATGGGGAGCAGAGTCTGTGTCGCCAGGGTTGTCATCCTCGTCATCCTCACCTCTTTGTCATTGGGAGTGGCGTCCTCGTCGTCGTCGCCTCTATGTAAGAAATGGACCCCACCGGTCGGTTTGATTTTTGATGCTTGGCATGAAATAAAACTTTGCTTGATTTTCGCTTTGTGTCAGTCTCTTTCCTTTGATCACGGACCCTAACATTGGGGGCTTGTCCGGGATCAAACAAGGAGACCTGAGCCACCATCTGAATTTATGAGAAAAGCCTCCGGAGGTGTTGGGATCTTGTTCGTCTGTCTGGTTGGAGCTCCAGAGTATGGCCCACCAGGGAGAAGCTTGATGCAGCTATGCTCCACAGGGGTAGAGTGGATGCGGGGATGTCCCATTCCTCTGTTGGTAGATCAACTTGGGGTTTGAGTCCCCCTAGGCGGTCGGGGGGGGTTCGAGTCCCCCTAGATGGTCAGGGGATTCGAGTCCCCCTAGATGGTCACCAGGGAGTTCAAGTCCCCCTATGCAGTCACCATGGGGTTTGAGTCCCCATAGGCAGTCAGGGGGTTTGTGTCCCACAAGGCAGTCATCAGTGGTTCGAGAACCCCGAGGCGGTCATCGGGGGTTCAAGTCCTCCTAAGTGGTCAGGGGGTTTGAGTACTCCTAGAAAATCCCCACAGGTGGCAGAACCGTTGGGTCTGCAGTTTTATTTCTCTTGTCTTTTTGTTGTCTTCTGTGTTTGTTGGGTTTGGGGGAATGGGACAGGCAGAGGGTAAGGGGACTCTGACTTTCGTCTCTCTGTTCCTCATAATTGATGTGGGGCTTCTTCCTCACTCATTTCCTGTGTTAAGGGCTATAACTGGAGCCAACTGGGTTTAGTCTTACCTGGGAGAGACTTTAAGGAATATTCCCAATCAGCTGCAAAACTCCCTCTGTTACATGGAATTCCTTGCCTTCTCTGGCCCGATGTGGAATGCCTAGTCACTCCCCCTTGCTGGCGGGAAAGCATGGCATCTGAAGTGGAATGGACCCAGATGGAACATGAAATCTGTTAGCAAAGAGATGACTGAACTGATGGCTAATTGTCTGTCTCTGGGTTTTAATGGGTAATTGTTAAAGTAGCTTTCAGAGTCTTTGGTAACCTGAAGCTTTGAAGTTTTGCTTGGATGACAAATGGGATGAAGTGATAGGGCGCTGGTTGCTGGAACTAGGTTTGTGCTTTTGAAATCTGTTGGTAAACATGTTTTGTGCTTAACTTCTATTGCAACGGTTCACAATTGGTTAATATTTAATTTTCACTAGAGATTGAGATGTTTCTAAGAAAATATAAATCGTTTTCTTTGCACACCCAGAATTGTAAATGAGATCTCTTTGACTCATAGGGCTTTTCCCTGATATGCTAAGTTACACAGGGAGTACTGCTAAATCAATGATAAACCTTGGGTTACATTTGGATAAATGCTGTAACTACTCCAAAGGTTCAATATATTTTCTTAAGTTTTAATGTTTTGATAGGGTCATCATTTGATATTTAACCATATCTGTTCTGAGATTTTGTCATTTGTAATTGTTTTAATTCTCTTGTAAGATGAATTCCACCTTAACGGAAATTCATATAGGAGACATTCAGAACAAATACAGGTCCTTGATATGTTGAAATACTGTAACTGAGTTTCCAGAAGTAAAAGTTACACTAGTTCTAAACCAGAATTAGTACGGTGACTCAAGGTAAGAATGAGTCTTCAGGAGCTTCCTAGAATGTCTCCTTGAAGCCTATAAAATGTGTAGCCCAATCGACCCTGAGGCACCTGAAAATCAGAGGGCAGTGAATCTTGCTTTTGCCAGTCAGTCAGCCCCGGATATAAGGAGGAAACTTCAGGAAATTGAAGGATTTGAAGGGAAGAATCTGATTGAGCTATTGGGAATAGCAGAAAAAAGTGTTTAAGAACAGGAATGCACAAGAGGATGAAAAACAGACAAAAAGGTGGTTAATATTTTGGCATTACATGAGATAGGTAGAGGATAGTAAATGGAAGGAAAAGCCTAAGCACAGAGAAGGCAGGTGGGAAGACTTAGATTCATATCAGTGTGCTTACTGTAAGGAAAAAGGACACTGGACCAGGGAGTGCCCCAAAAGGAAGATGGAAATGCTAGCCACCAGAGTAACAATTGAAGAGGAGGGGAAATTAATTGATTTTTTTTTTTTTTTTTTTTTTGGTGGACACGGGAGCCCTGTTTTCATCATTACTTAAAACTATGGGAAAACTATCTGGTTAGGAAGTTTGGGTAAAAGGAGCAATGGCACAGCAAGACATAAATGGACAACAGAAAGGACTTTAAATATGGCCTCCATAGTAGTTAAACATCTATTTTTGGTCCTCCCTAATGCCCCATATAACTTGATGGGAAGAGATCTCCCCCACAAGTTAAGAGCTGGCATTCAGTTCTCAGAAGGAGACATGACTGTAACCTTGAGACAACACACTGTACAGGTGCTTATGGTAGTATTAGAAGAATACCTCCTTTACGAGCCAGTCTCACAACCAGAGGATACAATGGCAGGGAGCCTTCCCCAAATCCTACAGGTTTAGAATCCCGAGGTCGGGCAGAAGAGAAGCGGCCCGGCTTGGCCAGGGGACAACCTCCAGTGGTGGTACAATTAAAGGCGTTGGCTTCAGGGATGCCTGGGTGCCTCAGTGGGTTAAGCCGCTGCCTTCAGCTCGGGTCATAATCCCAGGGTCCTGGGATCGAGTCCCGCATGGCCTCCTTGCTCGGCAGGGAGCCTGCTTCTCACTCCACCTCTGCCTGCCTTTCTGCCTGCCTGTGTGCTCTCTCTCTCTCTCCTTCTCTCTGACAAATAAATGCAATAAAATATTTTTTAAAAAGGTGTTGTCTCCAGCTATTCACATTCGGCAGCACGCCCTTCCCGAGAAAGTGAAGGAAGGGATCAGAAAGCATATTAACCACCTCTGAGGAGATGCCTTCCTAGTTCCTTGCAATTCTCCATGGAACACACCTTTGTTTCTCATCAAAAAGGCTGAGACTGGGGAGTACTGACCCATTCAGGACTTGTGGGAAGTTAATAAACAGGTTGAAGACATCCACCTGACGGTGCCAAACCCCTATACCCTACTCTCCCTCCTGGGCTCAAAAAGAACTGTGTATACCATCTTAGATCTCAAGGATGCATTTTTCTGCGTATCTTTACCAAGGAAATCTCAACCCCTTTTTGCTTTTGAGTGGTCCGACCCACAGTACAAGACTTCCCAAAGGATTTAATAATTCACCCACCATTATTTTTTGACGAGGCCCTACATGAGGATTTGAGAGAGTACAGAAACTCCAACCCAGTAGTCATTCTGCTACAGTATGTTACTGACTTGCTGGTATCCGCTGAGGACTATGAGTCATGTTTGTGGGGGACGAGAGCTCTCTTACAGACCCTGCAGGAAAAAGGGTATCGGATGTCAGCAAAGAAAGCACAGCTCTGTCAGAGCCATGCCACATATCTAAGCTTTGATCTCGTGGAGGGAGTGCATTCACTGAGTTCAGGAAACAGGTGATCTTCCGATACCCCCGCCCCACCACGTCCCAACACGTTTGGGAGTTTCTTGGACAGTGGGCTTCTGTAGGCTGTGGATACTGCGGTTTGCTGGAGATTGCCCAATCTCCCTCCAAACTGGCAAAAGGGGGGAGGCTCACTACGATAGAGTGGACAGCTGAGGCAGAAGGAGCATTTCGGGAATTGCAAACATCTGTACTGAGTGCATTATCCATCCCAGATGTTACCAAGCCCTTCCACTTGTATATGGATAAAAAATGCAAGGTGGTCAAAGGAGTTTTGATGCAGAATCTGGGGCCTTGGCAAAGGCCAGTATCCTATCTTAGCAAGAAACTAGATCCAGTAGTGGCTGGATTCCCCTCTTGCCTCTGAATAATTGCTGCCATGGCCCTCCTGGTCAAGGATGCAAGTAAATTGAATTTGGGTCAAAATCTCATCTTGACCACCACTCATGCTATTGAGGGCCTTCTCCAGACTCCACCAGAATGATGGATGACAACCCCCTGAATGAGGGGGTATCAGGCCCTCCTCCTCAACAAAACAAGTGTGTCCTTCCGGCCCCTGGAAGTGCGAAATAGAGCCACGCTGCTGCAAGAGGAGCTGGCTGACCACCAACACGACTGTGGGGAGATCCTAACACAAGTTGCAGGAATAAGGCCAGATCTCAGAGACTTTCCCCTCTCAGATGATGAGATAACTCTGTTCACAGAAGGGAGATACTACATGGTCAATGGAAAGAGGTATGCAGAGGCTCTGGTCGTTTCTCCTGAGCAGAAACTCTGGACAGCAGCCCTGCCACATGAAACTTCTTCACAAAAAGCAGAACTGATTGCACTCACTAAGGCACTGCAGATGGCCAAAGGTAAAACCGCCAATATCTATAGGGGCATCAGGTATGCCTTTGTTACTTTCCATATTCATGGGCTATTTATAAAGAAAGGGGACAATTAACAGTAGAAGGAAAAGGAATTAAAATCAGAGGAGAAATATTGGCTCTCCTCCAGGATATTTGTGACACAAAAGAGGTGGCCGTTATGCATTGCCCAGAGCACCAAAAGGGAACTGATCTGATTTCAAAAGAAAATCAATTAGCAGATCAAGTTGCAAAGCAAGCAACCCGAGAAACAGTGCAAGAACTGGTTACACTCCTGGCTCCAGCCCTATCAGAAAAACCAGACAATTCAGAAGAAGATTTAAAGTATTTACAGAAATGGTTTAAATTGCACTATGAAGGGGGCTGGGCTAAGACTGAAGCAGGAAAAATAATTCTTCCACGAAGACTAGGCAAAAAGTTAGTAGAACAGATACATCAGGGTACTCATTTGGCGATACGCAAACTCAAGGAGCTTATAGGCCACCAGTTCCAGGTTTCTAAATTAGGGTTTATGGTTCAGGATGTAGTTGATAGATGTACTCAATACCAGGCAGTTCATGTGGGAAGAACTGAAATGGTAAGAGGGAAAAGAGAAAGAGGTAAGGAACCAGGAATTTTTTGGGAAATAGAATTTACAGAAATGAAACCTGGAATATATGGGCACAAGTACATGTTAGTTTTTGTAGATACCTTTTCGGGTTGGGTAGAGGCTTTTCCCGCCAAACATGAGACGGCAGGAGTGGTAGCTAAAAAGCTACTAGAAGAAGTAATTCCTAGGTTTGGGCTGCCTCTCACCATCGGGTCAAAAATGGCCCTGCATTTGTGAGTTCAGTCTCAAAGGCATTGGTCAAGACCATGGGCACTAATTGGAAAGTACATTGTGCCTACTTGTCCCATAATTCCAGGCCAGTAGAGAAAATGAACTAGACACTTAAAGAGACCTTGACAAAACTAATTCTGGAGACTGGTGGTGGATGGATGGATCTCCTTCCTTTCTCCCTCCTCAGGGCATGATATACACCCTATTTAAGCAAGGTTCCCCTATTTGAAATAATGTTTGGGAGACCCCCCCCCCCCGTCCTCAACTACAAGAGTTTGTCCTAGCAGAAATGTCTGATCAGTCTATACTCCAGTCACTGCAGATATTACAGTCTGTCTTTAAAAAACAAACAAACAAAAAAAAACCCACCTAACACCAGTTAGAATGGCCAAAATTAGCAAGACAGGAAACAACATGTGTTGGAGAGGATGTGGAGAAAGGGGAACCCTCTTACACTGTTGGTGGGAATGCAAGTTAGTGCAGCCACTTTGGAGAACAGTGTGGAGATTCCTGAAGAAATTAAGAATAGAGCTTCCCTATGACCCTCCAATTGCACTGCTGGGTATTTACCCCAAAGATACAGATGTAGTGAAAAGAAGGGCCATTTGTACCCCAATGTTTATTGCAGCAATGGCTACATCGCCAAACTGTGGAAAGAACAAAGATGCCCTTCAACGGATGAATGGATAAGGAAGATGTGGTCCATATACACAATGGAGTGTTATGCCTCCATCAGAAAGGACGAATACCCAACTTTTGTAGCAACATGGACGGGACTGGAAGAAATTATGCTGAGCGAAAGAAGTCAAGCAGAGAGAGTCAAGTATCATATGGTCTCACTTATTTGAGGAGTATAACAAATAAAATGGAGGACATGGGGAGATGGAGAGGAGAGGGAGTTGAGGGAAACTGGAAGGGGAGATGAACCATGAGAGACTATGGACTCTGAAAAACAACTAGAGGGTTATGAAGGGGTGGCGGGGGGGGGGTGGGGTGGGAGGTTGAGGAACCAGGTGGTGGGTAATAGGGAGGGCACGTACTGCATGGAGCACTGGGTGTGATGCCAAAACAATGAACACTGTTATGCTGTAAATAAACAATTAAAAAAAAAAAACCCACTCAGGGATCCAGACTGCCCACACTGGGACGAGACGGAGGTGGATCCACATCCTTACCAACCCCAGACTTGGTTTGGATACATCGCTGTAAAGGGGGAAATTGGAGACTCGTTGGAAGGGACAATTTACTTTAAAAGTAGAGGGCATTAGGGCATGGATTCATGCAGTCACATCAAATGAGCCAAGGATGAGGAAGCCCTCCAGAGATGGACTTGCAGTTGACAGACCCCGCTGACCATGGACTAAAGCTTAAACTAAAAAAACTGTGAGTTTATTGTTGCTCCTATTCTTACCTGTTCAAGTAAAGTATAGTTGGGAAGTTAGATGAATGGAATTAGGGAAAAAAATGGAAAAGGTTATACAAAGCATTGAATGGTTAACTCTTCAGCCGACTGTTCACTACTGTTAGGTTTTGGCCCCTGTATTATAAACTCCCTAATGTCATTTATACCAAAGAAAATTGGAGTGATACAAAAGTTAGTCTTACATGCTCAATATAACCCCCTTACAACAGGAGAACATAGAACTGCCTGAAAAGTCAAGGATTTGACTAATTTCTGAAGAAAAGCGGAGAATGTAGGGGCCTGGTTAGCCAGAGGAACTTACTTGTAAACCCCGGATATAGGGGCAGACCAGGCCATATAACCATATCCAATCAGGGGGTGCGCATATATTAACTGTGGTAAGTTGAAATCTCATTGGCCACCTGTGTGTGGCCCGGGCTCCACCGCCTCTATAAGATTAGTCTATGTGGCTGGGGAGGGGAGAAGTAGGAGGAGTTAGAATAGTCATTAGAGAAGGAGGAGGAGTTAGAATAGCCATTAGAGTAGTAGGAGGAGTTAGAATAGCCATTAAAGTAGCCATTGGGAGCCGTTAGTGTAGTTGGAGGAGTGATAGCGATGGCATCGTCAGGAGCATCTGAGCTTCAGGATCATTGGGAGCATCGGGAGCAGCATTGCTGGGAGCTACCGCTCCCCGAGCAGCAGCGCCAACTTGAGCGCCTGGAGGTAGTTTTCTGGCATGTATCAGACTGCCATGTCTGGAGATAGGTTTCTGGAATGTATCAGACTCAGTATCAGACTGAGCTTCTATGTATAGAGTGTTCCTAGAAATTGGGTGGGCTCAGGGGCCTTGCAGGTGTCTACCAATCTGAAGGGTTTGTGCAAATGTGATAATCAGAGTGTCCTTTGGGAGGGCAGGCAGAGTCCTGTGCTGTGGCTCCAGAGGCCCCATCCTGCAGGGCCTGATGGCCAGGTATTTGGGGACAAAAGTCTGCAAACCCCAACGTGGGATAGGGGTAATGGTGAGGTGATGGCAGGCCCCAATTGCGAACCATGAGGGAAGTGCAGTGGGATTTGAAATGAGTGTGATGTGGAGGTGGGAATGCACGTTTTTCTGTCTGGGTTTTGTGTCTGGGTTGGCCAGGGAATGGAGCAGAATCCTCATGGAGCCATGGGAGATTCTGCCTCTGTGAGGATTCTGCATGGCTCCCAAGGGTTTAGTGTCTTTCAGGGGGAAGGGAAGCGTGCTGTTTTCCGTCTCAAGTGTCCCGCCATAGCAGGGATTCCAGAGTAGGCTTCTGGGTCCGGGTGCCTGGAGAACACGACCGAGGGTGAGGATTTGGGGTTAGGGGCATGTCAGGCCCGATATGTGGGCTCCTGGTCTTGCTATCGAAGGGGCTGGTTTGCAAGCAGGCTCAGACTGAGGATCATAATGCCTGTTTGTGGCCAGGGCAGCCCTCCTGGTTGTGCGTGGTCTCGTGCTCCCACTCTGTGGGTAAGACCTCTTTCCCCACAAGAAGCTTTTCCTGTCATGGGGAAGGAGTGGTGCTCTTTGATGCTTGAGGTTCCCAACTATGCTGGGATTTGAGGTATGGTCTGGACACAGACGCCTGAATACACAGGTTGGATAGATGACAGTTTCTGGCCTTGGCACAGCCCACATGCAGTATATGTGGTCCGGTACTTGGGAGTCTGATGGGAGGGCGGGTTTCAGGCTCTGTCAGACAGAGCATTAGTGCACAGGGCAGCCTAGGTCATTGGGGTGCTCTAGAGGTCCATGCAGGTTGATCCTCACGTGGGTATTCTGGGAAGACCCCTAGGGCCCTTCTCCTTTCTGGAGGGTAGGCAGAAGACTGAGTTGTGGCTCCAGAATGAACAATCTGGAGGACTGGCGGGTCAAGAGGGTGAGGTCAGTGGTCTGAACGCACAAGTGCCAGTTCCATTCAGTGCCCAGCACATGGCTTTTCAAATGTGCAGTGTCTGACTCAAGATCTCTAGCACCTGAGTCACGGCACGTGTCAGATGGTCTCTCACGCTGGTTTTGTCTCCATGATAGCCAACGAATGGAGGGGTGGTCTCATGAGGACATGGATGTCTTCTCAGACTGGGGCTTGTGAGCTGCTCCGAACAGCAATTTTTCCTTCCACGGGACAGGGTGAGTCCGTTTGGATGGAAAGACATCGTAGCAATAGTCACAGCATGGATGCCTGGAAAGCCCAGCTCCGCTTACAATTCTAGCCCAGGAACAAGTCCGTTTCCATCTGGTGGCTGTGGGGCAACATGCCCAGGTGACTGAGGTGACAGGGAGCCTCATTCTGATGGTTCACAATGCTGGCTTGTGTCTAGGGAGACCTTAGATGTGGCAGGGTCTCAGGCGCCATGCAGGATTCTCTCCTCCCCTGAGGGTTGGATGCAGCTCCCAAGAGCCAGGTTGCCTTCTGGGGACAAGAGGTGTTCAGTTTTGTGGAGCAGGGATCAAGTGTTGGACCATATGTAGGTATTCCAGAGATTGCCTCTGGAGACAGTTGCCGGCAAAACTAAGGTAGGGTTCCATTGAGGTCCTAGGGGCCTCTGGCATGTGTCAGAATGCACTTTTTTTTTCCAAGGCTGCCAACGAATTTGCGGTGGGCTCACGGGCATTGCAGGTGTCTCCCAATCTGGAGTGTTTGTGCAAATGTTATGGGCAGAGTTTCCTTCTGGTGTGCAGTCAGAGTCCTGCTCTGTGGCTCCAGAGGCCCCATAATGGAGGGCCTGTCAGCCAGGTATTTAGGGACAATTGTCTGAAAACACAAACCTGTATAGGGGTAGGGTCGAGGTGATTGCAGTCCCGACCTGTGGACCGTGAAGGCAGTGTTGTGGGATATGAAATGAGGGCCACAGGGAGGCGGGAGCGCAGGATTTCTGTGTGAGTTCTGTGTCTCCGTTGGCCACAGAATGGAGCAGTAGCCTCGTTCGGCCATGGGATGTTCTACCTTTGTGAGGATCCTACCCGACTCCCAAGGTTTTGGTGTCTTTTGGGGGGAATAAAACAGTGCTCTTTTCTGTCTCAGGGGTCCCACCAAGGAGGGATTCCAAAGTCTGCTTCTGGGTCCAGGCACCTGGATAACCTGGCCGAGGGTGAGGATTTGGCCCTAAGGGCATGTCAGGCACGATATGCGGGCTCCTGGTCCAGCTAACATAGGGGCTGGTATGAATGCAGTCTCAGGCTGAGAGTCACAATGCTAGTTTGTGGCCAGGGCAGCTCTTATGGGTTCTTATGAGCTCTTGTGGACGAGGTTTAGATGGCACCAGGGTCCCGCACATGGAAAGACATCATAGCAGAAGTCACCGCATGGATGCCTGGAAATCCCAACTTGCTTACCCTTCCAGGCTAGGAAGAAGGCCGCTTTGATCTGGGGGCTCTGGGGCACAGGGCTCAGGGGGCTGATGTGACATGGAGTCTCATTCTGATGGGTCACAATGCTGGTTTGTGTCCAGGGAGACTTGAGAATGTGGCAGCAGCTCAGGCGCCATGCAGGATTCTCCCCCCACCCCCGAGAGTTGGACGCAGCTCCCAAGGGCCAGGTTGCCTCAGGAGACATGTGGCGTTCTGTTTTGTGGCTCAGGGATCAAGTGTTGGATCATATGTATGTACTCCAGATTTTGCCTCTGGAGGCGGATGCCTGCAAAACTAAGGTAGGGTTCCGTTGAGGTCCTAGGGGTATGTGAGGTTCCATTTTCTGACTCAGGGACATTGACCTGGGTCTCTGCCTGGAGGTAGGTGTCTGGCATGTGTCAGAATGTGCCTTTTTTTAGGCGGCCAAGGAATTTGCGGTGGACTCAGGGGCATTGCAGGTGTCTCCCAATCTGGAGTGTTTGTGCAAATGTGGATAGACAGAGCTTTCTTCGGTGGGCAAGCAGAGTCTTGCGCTGTGGCTCCAGAGGCCCCATACTGCAGGGCCTGTCGCCCAGGGCTATGGGGACAAAAGTCTGCAATCACAAACTCGGGAATGGGTTCTGTGCGAGGTGATAGCAGGCCCAAATTACAGACCGCGAGATCAGTGCCATGGGATCTGAAATCAGGGCGACAGGGAGGCATAAGCACAGGCTTTTTTGTCTGGTTTGTGTGTTTTGGTTGGCCACGGAATGTAATGGTAACCTCATGGGGCCATGGCATATTCTGCGTCTGTGAGGATTCTGCCCGGCTCTCAGGATTTAGTGTCTCAAGGGGAAGGTAAGAGTGCTGTTTTCATCTCCAGTTCCCGGCATAGCTGGGATTCCAGAGTTTGCTTCTGGGTCAGGGCACCTGGAGAACCCCACCGAGAGTGAGGATTGGGGCCTAGGGGCATGTTAGGCCCAATATGCGTGTACCTGGTCCAGCTAGAAAGGGGGCTGGATTGAAAGCATGTTCAGGCTGAGGGTCACAATGCCTGTTTGTGGCCAGGGTAGCCCTCCTGGGTAAGTGTGGTCTCATGGGCCATGCATATGTCTCCCAATCTGAGGGTTAGACCCCCATCCCCACAGCAAGCTTTTAACCTCGGGTGAGAAGGAGGAGTGCTCTTTGATGCTTGAGGTTCCCCAATAGTCCGGGATTTGAGCTATGGTCTGGGCACCGATGCCTGAATACCCAGGTTGGGTAGACATGAGGCTCTAGCCTTGGCACATCCCACGTGCAAGATATGGGGCCCGCTACCTGGGGTCTGAGGTGAGGTCGGGTCTCAGGCTGTGTCAGACAGAGCATTAGTGCACAGGGCAGCCTAGGACATAGGGGTGCCATCGAGGTCTGTGCAGGTTGATCCTCACGTGGGGATTCTGGGCAGACCCCTAGGACCCTTCTTCTTTCTGGAGGGCAGGCAGAAGCCTGTGTTGTGGCTCCCAAATGAACAATCTGGACGGTTAGTGGGCCGGAGGTTGAGGACGGAATTCTGAAAGCACAAGTGCCGGTTCCATTCAGTTCGGAGCACATGGCATTTCCAATGTAAGCATCTTACTTGAGATCTCCAGCACTTGAGTCAGGACACGTGTCAGATGGTCGCTCACGCTGGAGTTTTTGTCCATGATGGCTGACTTGTGGAGGGGTGGCATCAAGAGGCCATGGAGGACTTCCCAGGCTGGGGCTTGTGAGCTGCTCCAAACAGCAAGTTTTTCTTGGGGGGACAGGGGAGTCGGTTTTGATGACACCAAGTTCCCCCGTATGGAAAGACATCTTAGCAGAAGTCACCTCATGAATGTCTGGAAAGCCCAGCTCCACTTAACCTCCAGGTCTGGAACAAGACCGTTTTGATCTGGTCACATTGGGAAAAGGGCCCAGGTAGCTGAGGTGACAGTTAGCCTTATTCTGATCAGTCACAATGCTGGTTTGTGTCCAGGGAGACATTAGAATGTGGTGAGAGCTCAGGCACCATTCAGGATTCTCCTCCCCTGAAGGTTGGACTCAGCTCCCAAGAGCAAGTTTTCTTTCTGGAGACAGTAGGTGTTCTGTTTTGTGGCTCAGGGATCAAGTATTGGTCCATATGTAGTTATACCAGAGTTTGCCTCCGGAGACAGATACCTACATATCTAAGCTAGGCTTCCTTTGAGTTCCTAGAGTTATATCAGGTATCATCTTTTGACTCAGGGCCATTGACCTTGGTGTCTGCCTGGAGTGAGGACTCTAGCACCTGTCCGAAAGCGCCTTTTTTTCCATGGCAGTCAACAAATTTAGGGTGGGCTCAGCAGCATTGCAGATGTCTCCCAATCTGGAGCGTTTGTGCAAATGTGATGGGCAGAATTTCCTTCAGGTGGGCAGGCAGAGTCCTGTGCTGTGGCTCCAGAGGCCCCATCCTGGAGGGATGTCAGCCAGGGTTTTGGGGACAAAATCTTCAAACACAGTCTTGGGTTAGGTTTCTGGGCGTGGTGATGGCAGGCCCGATCTGTGGACTGTGAGGGCTGTGCTGCAAGGTCTGAAATGAGGGAGACCAAGGAGGGAGCGCAGGCTTTTCTGTCTGGGTTGTGTGACCTGGTTGGCCATGGAATGTAGCGGTATCCTCATGGAGCCATTGGAGATTCTGCCTCTGTGAGCATTCTGCTTGGCTCCCAATGATTTGGTGTTTTTCAGGGGGAAGGGAACAGTGCTATTTTCCGTCTCAGTGGTCCCGCCATAGCAGGGATCCCAGATTTATCTTCTGGACCTGGGCACTAGGAGAGCCCTACGGAGGGTAAGGGCTAGGGGCATGTCAGGCCTGATATGCGGGCTCCTGGTCCAGCTAGCGAGGGACCTGGTTTGAAAGTGGGTTCCGGCTCTGGTCATAATGCCTATTTGCGGCCTAGGACATTGGGGTCTCGTCGAAGTCCGTGCAGGTTGATCCTCACCTGGGTATTCTAGGCAGACACCTAGGGCCCTTCTTCTTTCTGGAGGGCATGTAGAAGACTGCGTTGTGGCTCCCGAATGAACAATTTAGATGGCTGGCAGGCCAAGAGGTTGAGGACGAGATTCTGAACGCACAAGTGCCTGTTCCGTTCAGTGCCGAGCACATGGCTTTTCCAATGTGCAGGGTCTGACTCGAGATCTCTAGCACCTGAGTCAGGGCACGTGTCAGATGGACGCTCACGCTGGTTTAGTCTCCATGATAGCTGACGAATGGAGGGGTGGCCTCATGAGGCCATGGAGGTCTTCTCAGACTGCGGCTTGGGAGCTGCTCCGAACAGCAAGTTTTCCTTCTGCGGGACAGGATGAGTCCATTTCGATGGCAACAGGGTCTCCCGTATGGAAAGACATTGTAGCAGAAGTCACGGCATGGATGCCTGGAAAGCCCAGCTCTGCTTACAATTCCAGCTCAGGAACAAATACGTTTCCATCTGGTGGCTGTGGGGAAACAGTCCCAGCTGGCTGAGGAGACAGGGAGCCTCATTCTGATGGTTAACAATGCTGGCTTGTGTCTAGGGAGACCTTAGAATGAGAACACTTACTGTCTGGAGACAGTAGGTGTTCTGTTTTGTGGCTCAGGGATCAAGTGTTGGACCATATATAGGTATTCCAGAGTTTGCCTCTGAAGACAGATGCCTACAAACCTAAGCTGGGGTTATGTTGAGGTCCTAGGGCTATGTTAGATTGCATCTTCTGACTCACGGCCATTGACCTAGGTGTCTGCCTGGAGGTAGGTGTCTGGCATGTGTGAGAATGCGCCTTTTTTCCAAGGCTGCCAACGAATTTGCGGTGGGCTCATGGGCATTGCAGGTGTTTCTCAATCTGGAGTGTTTGTGCAAATGTTATGGGCAGAGTTTCCTTCTTGTGGGCAGGCAGAGTCCTGGGATGTGGCTCCAGAGGCCCCATCGTGGATTGCCTGTCAGCCAGGGCTTTGGGGACAAAAGTCTGCAAACACAAACTCGTGATAGGGTTAGGGCCGAGGTGTTGGAAGGCCCGATCTTTGGACCATGAGTACAGTGTCACAGGATCTGAACTTAGGGCCACAGGGAGCCAGAAGCACAGGCTTTTCTGAGTGTGTTGTGTGTCTCGGTTGGCCATGGAATGTAGCAGTAGCCTCATGGGGCCATTGGAGATTTTGCCTCTTTGAGGATTCTGCCCGGCTCCCATGGGTTTGGTGTCTTTTGGGGGGAAGTGAACAGTGCTGTTTTCTGTCTCATGATTCCCGCCATAGCAGGGATTCCGGAGTCGGCTTTGGTTCGGGGCACTTGGAGAACCCGATCGAGGGTGAGGATTTGGGCCTATGGGAATGGCAGGATGGATATGCGGACTTCTGGTCCAGCAAGAGTGGGGCTGGTTTGAAAGCAGGCTGATGCTGAGGGTCACAATGCCTGTTTGTGTCCAGGGCAGCCCTGCTGGGTGGGCGTGTTCTCATTGTCCATGCAACTGGCTCCCACTCTGAGGGTTAGACCCCCATCCCCACAGCAAGCTTTTCCCATAGTGAAAAAGGAGGTGTGCTCATTCATGCTTGAGGTTCCCCCATAGCCTGGGATTTGAGCTATGGTCTGGGCACAGATGCCTGAATAACCAGGTTGGGTAGAGATTACAGTCTCTGGCCTTGACCCATCCCTTGTGCAGGATATGAGGTCTGCTACCTTGGGGGCTGATTTTAGGTCGGGTCTCAGGCTGTGTCAGACAAAGCATTAGTGCATAGGACGGCCTAGGACATTGGGGTGACATCGAGGTCCGTGCAGGTTGATCCTCACGTGGGGATTCTGGGCAGACCCCTAGGGCCCTTCTTTTTTCTGGAGGGCAGGAGGAAGATGGCTTTGTGGCTCCCGAATGAACAATCTGGACGGCTGGCAGGCCAGAGGTTGAGGACGGAATTCTGAATGCAGAAGTGTCGGTTCCATTCAGTGCGGAACACATGGCATTTTCAATGTGCAGCATCTGACCGAGATCTCCAGCACTTGAGTCAGAGTACATGTCAGTGGTTGCTCACGCTGGAATTTGTGTCCATGATGGCCGATGAGTGGAGGGGTGGCATCAAGACGCCATGTAGGTCTTCCCCAGCTGGGGTTCGTGAACTGCTCTGAACTGCAAGCTTTCCTTCTGAGGGACAGGTGTGTCCTTTTGATGACTCCAAAGTCCCCATGTGGAAAGACATCTTTGCAGAAGTCACCACTTGGATGTCTGGAAAGTTCAGCTCCACTTACCATCCAGGCCTGGAACAGGCCATTTTGATCTGGTCGCTTTGGGAAAAGGGCCCATGGAGCAGAGGTGACAGGGAGCCTTATTCTGATGGGTCACAATGCTGACTTGTGTCCAGGGAGACCTTAGAATGAGGTGGGGTCTCAGGCGCCATGCAGGATTCTCCTCCCCTGAGGGTTGGACTCAGGTCCCAAAAGCAAGGTTTCCTTATGGAGACAATAGGTGTTCTGTTTTGTGGCTCAGGGATCAAGTGTTGGACCATATGTAGTTATTCCAGAGTTTGCCTCTGGAGACAGATACCTGTATACTTAAGCTAAGCTTCCTTTGAGTTCCTAGGGTTAAGTCAAGTACCATCTTTTGACTCAAGGCCATTGACCTTGGTGTCTGCCTGGATTGAGGTGTCTGGCACCTGTCCATAAGCGACTTTTATCCATGGCAGCCAACGGATTTAGGGTGGGCTTGGCGGCATTGCAGGTGTCTCCCAATCTGGAGCGTTTGTGCAAATGTGATGGGCAGAATTTCCTTCTGGTGAGCAGGCAGAGACCTGCGCTGTGGCTCCAGAGGCCCCATCCTGAAAGGCCTGTCAGCCAGGTCTTTGGGGACAAAATCTACAAACAGAAACTGGGGATAGGTCTCTGGGCATGGTGATGGAAGGCCAGATTTGTGGACTGTGAGGGCAGTGCTGCAAGGTCTGAAATGAGGGCGACCAAGGTGGAAGCGCAGGCTTTTCTGTCTAGGTTGTGTGCTTGCTTGGCCACGGAATGTAGTGGTATCCTCATGGGGCCATTGGAGATTCTGCCTCTCTGAGGATTCTGCCTGGCTCTCAGGGTTTGGTGTCTTTCGTGGGGAAGGGAACAGTGTCAAACGAGTTGAGCAAGGACACCTCCCAGAGATGGAAGCTGCAGCCGGTAGACCCCACGGACCATGGACTAAAGCTAAGACTAAAAAAACTGTGAGTTTATTGTTGCTCCTATTGTTACCTGTTTATGAAAAGTATAGGGGGGAAATTAGATGAACAGAATTAGGAACAAAAATGGAAAAGGTTAAACAAAGTTTTGAATGGCTAACTCATCAGCCGACTGTGAACTACTGTTAATTTTTGGCCCCAGTATTACATGCTCAATGTAGCCCCCTTACAACAGGAGAGCATAGAACTGGCTGAAAGGTAAAAGAAAAGGGGGGATGTAGGGGCTGGCCAGGCCAGCTAGAGGAGGTGGCCAATCAGTGGGGCATGTATAAATTTACTGTGGTGAGTTGCAATCCAATTGGCCACCTGTGTGTGGGCCGGGATCAACCACCTCTATAAAGGCTGGTCTGTGAGGCTGCAAGGGGGTGGGGAAGTAGCAGGAGGAGTTAGGGTAGCCGGTAGCAGGAGCCATTGGGAGCCATTAGTGTAGTGGTAGTGTCAGTGTTGTGGAGAGTGACAGCGCCCTTTTCATCGCCGGGAGCTGACTCGCCGCCCAAGCAGCAGCGCTGTCACTAGATTGCTGGGGAGCGGCCTCATTTGCAGCGGCGCCACCGGGAGCGGCTTTGAAAGGAGCGGCATTGCTGGGGGCCTTGCTGCCCTGAGCAGCAGCGCTGCTGGGAGCAGTCTGGTCTGGAGCGGCATTGCTGGGAGCCTCATCTTCAGCGGCCTCGCCACCCCAAGAAGTGGTGCCACTGGGAGTGGCCTCGTTGGGAACGGCCTGTGGTACAGTGAGGGTGAGGCAGGAAGCCTCCAGGAGGGACCCCAGGGCAAGGAGGCGGTGGCACCCAGCAAAGCTCAGCCATCTACTGCTCAGTTTGATTTCTAATGCATGGGGCTCAGACACCTACTGGTCAGTTTGATTTCTAATGCATGAGCCTCGGGCACCTACTGGTCAGTTTGATTTCTAGTACTTGATTTCTAGTACCTACCAGTCAGTTTCGGTTCTGATGCATGGCGCGAAATAAAGCTTTGCTTGATTTTCGCTGTGTGTCAGTCTCATGATTTGATCATGGACCCTAACAGCGGACAACAAATCTGCGGTGGGCTCAGGGGCATTGCAGGTGTCTCCCAATCTGGATGGTTTGTGCAAATGTGATGGGCAGTGTTTCCTTCAGGTCGCAGGCAGAGTCTTGAACTGTGGCTCCAGAGGCGCCATCCTGGAGGGCTTGTCAGCCAAGGCTTGGGGACAAAAGTCTACAAACACAAACTCGGGATAGGGTTAGGCCTGAGGTGATGGAAGGCCCGATCTTTGGACCATGATTACAGTGTCACATGATCTGAAATTGGGGCCACGGGGAGGCAGGAGCACAGGCTTTTCTGTGTGGGTTGTGTGTCTCGGTTGACTATGGAATGTAGCAGTAGCCTCATGGGGCCATTGGAAATTCTGCCTCTGTCAGGATTCTGCTTGGCTCCTAAGGGTTTGGTGTCATTCAGGTGCTGCTATCCGTTTGAGGTGTCCGCCATAGAAGGGATTCCAGTGTTGGCTTCTGGGTCCAGGCTCCTGGAGAACCCGATCGAGGGTGTGGATTTGGGCCTAGGTGCATGTCAGGCATGATATGCGGGCTCCTGGTCCAGCTAGCGAGGGGGCTGGTTGCAAGCGGTCTCATGCTGAGGGTCACAATGAATGTTTGTGTCCAGGGCAGCCCTCCTGGGTGGGCATGGTCTCAAAGGCCATGCAGCTGGCTCCCACTCTGAGGTTAGACCCCCATCCCCACAGCAAGAATTTCCCATCGTGGGGAAGGAGGAGTGCTCTTTGATGCTTGAGGTTCCCACATAGCCCGGGATTTGAGCTCTGGTCTGGGCAGAGAAGCCTAAATACCCAGGTTGTGTAGAGATGACAGTCTCTGGCCATGGCATGTCACACCTGCAGGATATTGGGCCTGCTACCTGGGGGGCTGATGTGAGGTCGGGGTTCACGTTGTGTCAGACAGAGCATTAGTGCACAGGGCGGCCTATGATATTGGCATGCTGTCGAGGTCGGTGCAGGTTGATCCTCACGTGGGGATTCTGGGCAGATCCCTAAGGCCGTTCTTCTTTCTGGAAGGTAGGCAGAAGGCGGCATTGTGGCTCCCAAATGAACAATCTGGAGGGCTGACGGGCCAGTAGGTTGAGGAAAGAATTCTGAAAGCACAAGCGCCCGTTCATTTCAGTGCCGAGGACATGGCATTTCTATCTGCAGTGTCTGACTCGAGATCTCCAGCACCTGAGTCAGGGCTCGTGTCAGATGGTCACTGACCCTGGAGATTGTGTCAATGATGGCAGATGCATGGAGGGCTGGCCTCATGAGGCCATGGATGTTTTCCCAGGCTGGGGCTTGTGGGCTGCTCCGAACAGCAAGGTATACTTCTGCAGGACAGGGGGAGTCCGTTTGGATGACACCTGGGTCCCATGTATGGAAAGATGTCGTAGCAGAAATCAGCGCATGGCTGCCTGGAAAGCCCAGTTCCACTTACACTACCCTTCCAGGAGCAAGGTCATTTTCATCTGGTGGCTCTGGGGCAAAGGGCCCAGGGGGCTGAGGTGATAGGGAGTCTCATTCTGATGGGTCACAATGCTGACTTGTGTCTTAGGAGACCTTAGGATATGGTGGGGGCTGAGGCGCCATACAGGATTCTCCTCCCCTGAGATTTGGACCCAGCTCCCAAGAGCAAGGTTGCCTTCAGGGGACAGGATGTGTTCTGTTTTGTGGCTCAGGGATCAAGTGTTGGACCATATGTAGGTATTCCTTAGTTGGTCTCTGTAGAAAAATGCCTGCAAACTTAACCTGGGGTTCTGTTGAGGTCCTAGGGATATGTCAGGTTCCATCTTCTGACACAGGGCCATTGGCGTGGGTTTCAGCCTGGATGTAGCTTTTTGGCCTGTGAATGAATGCAGCATTTTTCCAAGGCCGCAAACCTATTTGGGGTATGCTCAGGGGCATTTCAGGTGTCTCCCAATTTGTAGAGTTTGTGCAAATGTGGACGAGCAGAGTTTCCTTCGGGTGGGCAGTCAGAGTCCTGCACTTTGGCTCCAGAGGCCCCATCCTGGAGGGCCTGTCGGCCAGGGCTTTGGGGACAAAAGTCTGCAAAAACAAACTCGGTATAGGATTCTAGGAGAGGTGATGGCAGGTCCGATCTGAGGACCGTGAAGGCAGTGCCATGGTGTCTTTAATGAGGATGACAGGGATGCGGGAGCACAGGCTTTTCTCTCTGGGTTGTGTGTCGCGGTTGGCCACGGAATGTAGCTGTATCCTCATGGAACCATGGGTGATTCTGTGTATGTGAGGATTCTGCCCAGCTCCCAGGGGTTTGGTGTCTTTCGAGGGGAAGGGAAGAGTGCTATTTTCCATCTCAGGGGCCCCGCCAGCAGGGATTCTAGAGTCGACTTCTGTGTCCGGTTGAGTGGAGAACAAGACTAAGGGTGCAGATTGGGGCCTAGGGTCATATCAGGTCTGATAGGCAGGCTCCTGATTCAGCTAGCAAGGGGGCTGGTTTGAAAGTGGGCTCATGCTGAGGGTCACAATGCCTGTTTTGGGTAGGGCAGCCCCTCTGGGTGGGCGGTGTCTCATGGAACGTGCATCTGGTTCCCACTCTGAGGTTAGGCACCCATCCCCACAGCAAGCTTTTCCCGTTGTGGTGAAGGTGGAGTGCTCTTTGATGCTTGAGGTCCCCCCATAGGCCGGGATTTGAGTTATGCTCTGAGCACAGACCCCTGAATACCCAGGATGGGTAGAGTTGACAGTCTCTGTCCTTGACTCATCCCACATGCAGGATATTGGGCCGGCTACCTGGGGGCTGATGGGAGGTCGGGATCAGGCTGTGTTGGACAGAGGATTAGTGCTCAGGTCGGCCTAGGACATTGGGTGCTGTCGAGGTCTGTGCCGGTTAATCCTCACGTGGGGATTCTGGGCAGACCTCTTGGGCCCTTCCTATTACTGGAGGGGAGGTAGATGGCTGCGTTGTGGCTCCAGAGTGAATGAATAATCTGGAAGGCTGGTGGGCCAGGATATTGATGACGGAATTCTGAACGCACAAGAGCCGGTTCCGCTCAATGCTGAGCACATGACATTTTCAATGTGTAGCGTCTGACTCGAGATCTCCATCACCTGAGTCAGGGCACATGTCAGATGGTCCCTCCCGGTGGAGTTTGTGTCCATTATGGACCAGGAGAGCAGTGGTGGCCTCAGGAGGCCATGGAGGTCTTCCAAGACTGGGGCTTGTGAGCTGCTCCGAACAGCAAGCTTTCCTTGGTACAAGGACAGGGAACAAGGGGAGTCCATTTTGATGGTACCAGGGTTCCCCATAGGGAATGACATCGTAGCAGAATTCACCACATGGCCGCCTGGAAAGCCCAGCTTCACTTAGACTTCCAGCCCTGGAACAAGAACTTTTTGATCTGTTGACTCCGATGCAAAGGGCCCAGGGGGCTCAGGTGACAGGGAATCTCATTCAGATGGTTCAGAATTCTGGTTTCTGTCCAGGGAGACCTTAGAATATGGCGTGGGCTCAGACGTCATGCAGTATTCTCATTACCTGAGGGTTGGACACAGCTCCCAAGAGCCAGGTTGCATTCTGGGGACAAGAGTTGTTCTCTTTCGTGGCTGAGGGATCAATTGTTAGAACATATGTAGGTATTCCAGAGTTTGCCGCTGGAGACAGATGCATGCAAACCCAAGCTAGGGTTCTGTTGAGATCCTAGGGGATTGTCAGGTTCATCTTCTGGCTCAGCTGCTTTTACCTGGGTATCTGCCTGGAGGTAGGTTTTTGGTCTATGTGCAAATGTGCCTTTTTTTCCAAGGCGGCCAATGAATCTGGGGTGGGCTCAGGGACATTGCAGCTGTCTCCCAATCTGGAGGGTTTCTGCAACTATGACAGGCAGAGTTTCCTTCAAGTGTGCAGGCAGAGTGCTGTGCTGCGCTCCAGAGGCCCCATCTTGGAGGGCTTGTTGGCCAGGGTTTCAGGGACAAAAGTCTGTAAACGCAAGCTCACGATACCGTCAGGGGTGAGGTGAACGCAGGCCCGATCTGTAGACTGTGAGGGCAGTGCCACCGAGTCTGAAATGAGGGCGACGGGGATGCGGGAGCACAGGCTTCTATGTCTAGGTAGAGTGTCTTTTTTTTTTTTTTTTTTTTTCTCATTTTATTTATTTTTTCAGCGTAACAGTATTCATTCTTTTTGCACAACACCCAGTGCTCCATGCAAAACGTGCCCTCCCCATTACCCACCACCTGTTCCCCCAACCTCCCACCCCTGACCCTTCAAAACCCTCAGGTTGCCCCAACCTCCCACCCCTGACCCTTCAAAACCCTCAGGTTGTTTTTCAGAGTCCATAGTCTCTTATGGTTCGCTTCCCCTCCCCAATGTCCATAGCCCGCTCCCCCTCCCCCAATCCCACCTCCCCGCAGCAACCCCCAGTTTGTTTTGTGAGATTAAGAGTCATTTATGGTTTGTCTCCCTCCCAATCCCATCTTGTTTCATTTATTCTTCTCCTATCTCCTACCCCCCCATGTTGCTTCTCCATGTCCTCATATCAGGGAGATCATATGATAGTTGTCTTTCTCCGATTGACTTATTTCACTAAGCATGATACGCTCTAGTTCCATCCACGTCGTCGCAAATGGCAAGATTTCATTTCTTTTGATGGCTGCATAGTATTCCATTGTGTATATATACCACATCTTCTTGATCCATTCATCTGTTGATGGACATCTAGGTTCTTTCCATAGTCTGGCTATTGTAGACATTGCTGCTATAAACATTCGGGTACACGTGCCCCTTCGGATCACTATGTTTGTATCTTTAGGGTAAATACCCAGTAGTGCAATTGCTGGGTCATAGGGTAGTTCTATTTTCAACATTTTGAGGAACCTCCATGCTGTTTTCCAGAGTGGTTGCACCAGCTTGCATTCCCACCAACAGTGGAGGAGGGTTCCCCTTTCTCCACATCCTCTCCAGCATCTGTCATTTCCTGACTTGTTCATTTTAGCCATTCTGACTGGTGTGAGGTGATATCTCATTGTGGTTTTGATTTGTATTTCCCTGATGGCGAGTGACGTGGAGCATTTTTTCATGTGTCTGTTGGCCATCTGGATGTCTTCTTTGCAGAAATGTCTGTTCATGTCCTCTGCCCATTTCTTGATTGGATTGTTTGTTCTTTGGGTGTTGAGTTTGCTAAGTTCCTTATAGATTTTGGATACTAGCCCTTTATCTGATATGTCGTTTGCAAATATCTTCTCCCATTCTGTCAGTTGTCTTTTGGTTTTGTTAACTGTTTCCTTTGCTGTGCAAAAGCTTTTGATCTTGATGAAATCCCAACAGTTCATTTTTGCCCTTGCTTCCCTTGCCTTTGCCGTTGTTCCTAGGAAGATGTTGCTACGGCTGAGGTCAAAGAGGTTGCTGCCTGCATTCTCCTCAAGGATTTTGATGGATTCCTTTCTCACATTGAGGTCCTTCATCCATTTGGAGTCTATTTTTGTGTGTGGTGTAAGGAAGTGGTCCAATTTCATTTTTCTGCATGTGGCTGTCCAATTTTCCCAGCACCATTTATTGAAGAGGCTGTCTTTTTTCCATTGGACATTCTTTCCTGCTTTGTCGAAGATTAGTTGACCATAGAGTTGAGGGTCGATTTCTGGGCTCTCTATTCTGTTCCACTGATCTATGTGTCTGTTTTTGTGCCAGTACCATGCTGTCTTGATGATGACAGCTTTGTAATAGAGCTTGAAGTCCGGAATTGTAATGCCACCAACTTTGGCTTTGTTCTTCAATATTCCTTTGGCTATTCGAGGTCTTTTCTGGTTCCATATAAATTTTAGGATTATTTGTTCCATTTCTTTTAAAAAAATGGATGGTATTTTGATAGGGATTGCATTAAATGTGTAGATTGCTTTAGGTAGCATGGACATTTTCACAATATTTATTCTTCCAATCCAGGAGCATGGAACATTTTTCCATTTTTTTGTGTCTTCCTCAATTTCTTTCATGAGTACTTTATAATTTTCTGTGTATAGATTCTTAGTCTCTTTGGTTAGGTTTATTCCTAGGTATCTTATAGTTTTGGGTACAATTGTAAATGGGATTGACTCCTTAATTTCTCTTTCTTCAGTCTTGTTGTTGGTGTACAGAAATGCAACTGATTTCTGTGCATTGATTTTATATCCTGACACTTTACTGAATTCCTGAACAAGTTCTAGCAGTTTTGGAGTGGAGTCTTTTGGGTTTTCCACATATAGTATCATATCATCTGCGAAGAGTGATAGTTTGACTTCTTCTTTACCAATTTGGATGCCTTTAATTTCTTTTTGTTGTCTGATTGCTGAGGCTAGGACTTCTAGTACTATGTTGAATAGCAGTGGTGATAATGGACATCCCTGCCGTGTTCCTGACCTTAACGGAAAAGCTTTCAGATTTTCTCCATTGAGAATGATATTTGCGGTGGGTTTTTCATAGATGGCTTTGATAATATTGAGGTATGTGCCCTCTATCCCCACACTTTGAAGAGTTTTGATCAGGAAGGGATGCTGTACTTTGTCAAATGCTTTTTCAGCATCTATTGAGAGTATCATATGGTTCTTGTTCTTTCTTTTATTAATGTGTTCTATCACATTGATTGATTTGCGGATGTTGAACCAACCCTGCAGCCCTGGAATAAATCCCACTTGATCGTGGTGAATAATCCTTTTAATGTACTGTTGAATCCTATTGGCTAGTATTTTGGCGAGAATTTTTGCGTCTGTGTTCATCAAGGATATTGGTCTGTAGTTCTCTTTTTTGGTGGGATCCTTGTCTGGTTTTGGGATCAAGGTGATGCTGGCCTCATAAAATGAGTTTGGAAGTTTTCCTTCCATTTCTATTTTTTGGAACAGTTTCAGGAGAATAGGAATGAGTTCTTCTTTAAATGTTTGGTAGAATTCCCCTGGGAAGCCGTCTGGCCCTGGGCTTTTGTTTGTTTGGAGATTTTTGATGACTGTTTCAATCTCCTTACTGGTTATGGGCCTGTTCAGGTTTTCTATTTCTTCCTGGTTCAGTTGTGGTAGTTTATATGTCTCTAGGAATGCATCCATTTCTTCCAGATTGTCCAATTTGTTGGCGTAAAGTTGCTCATAGTATGTTCTTATAATTGTCTGTATTTCTTTGGTGTTAGTTGTGATCTCTCCTCTTTCATTCATGATTTTATTGATTTGGGTCCTTTCTCTTTTCTTTTTGATGAGTCTGGCCAGGGGTTTATCAATCTTATTGATTCTTTCAAAGAACCAGCTCCTAGTTTCATTGATTTTTTCTATTGTTTTTTTGGTTTCTATTTCATTGATTTCTGCTCTGATCTTTATGATTTCTCTTCTCCTGCTGGGTTTAGGGTTTCTTTCTTGTTCTTTCTCCAGCTCCTTTACGTGTAGGGTTAGGTTGTGTACTTGAGACCTTTCTTGTTTCTTGAGAAAGGCTTGTACCGCTATATATTTTCCTCTCAGGACTGCCTTTGCTGTGTCCCACAGATTTTGAACTGTTGTGTTTTCATTATCATTTGTTTCCATGAATTTTTTCAATTCTTCTTTAATTTCCTGGTTAACCCATTCATTCTTTAGAAGGATGCTGTTTAGTCTCCATGTATTTGGGTTCTTTCCAGCTTTCCTCTTGTGATTGAGTTCTAGCTTCAGAGCATTGTGGTCTGAAAATATGCAGGGAATGATCCCAATCTTTTGATACCGGTTGAGACCTGATTTGTGACCCAGGATGTGATCTATTCTGGAGAAGGTTCCATGTGCACTAGAGAAGAATGTGTATTCTGTTGCTTTGGGATGAAATGTTCTGAATATATCTGTGATGTCCATCTGGTCCAGTGTGTCCTTTAAGGCCTTTATTTCCTTGTTGATCTTTTGCTTGGATGATCTGTCCATTTCAGTGAGGGGAGTGTTCAAGTCCCCTACTATTATTGTATTATTATTGATGTGTTTCTTTGATTTTGTTATTAGTTGGTTGATATAGTTGGCTGCTCCCACGTTAGGGGCATAGATATTTAAAATGGTTAGATCTTCTTGTTGGACAGACCCTTTGAGTAGGATATAGTGTCCTTCCTCATCTCTTATTATAGTCTTTGGCTTAAAATCTAATTGATCTGATATAAGGATTGCCACCCCAGCTTTCTTCTGATGCCCATTAGCATGGTAAATTGTTTTCCACCCCCTCACTTTCAATCTGGAGGTGTCTTCGCGTCTAAAATGAGTTTCTTGTAGGCAACATACTGATGGGTTTTGTTTTTTTATCCATTCTGATACCCTGTGTCTTTTGATTGGGGCATTTAGCCCATTAACATTCAGGGTAACTATTGAGAGATATGAATTTAGTGCCATTATTAGCCTGTAAGGTGACTGTTACTGTATATTGTCTCTGTACCTTTCTGATCTACTACTTTTAGGCTCTCTCTTTGCTTAGAGGACCCCTTTCAATATTTCCTGTAGAGCTGGTTTGGTGTTTGCAAATTCTTTCAGTTTTTGTTTGTCCTGGAAGCTTTTTATCTCTCCTTCTATTTTCAATGATAGCCTAGCTGGATAGAGTATTCTTGGCTGCATGTTTTTCTCGTTGAGTGCTCTGAATATATCATGCCAGCTCTTTCTGGCCTGCCAGGTCTCTGTGGATAAGTCTGCCGCCAATCTAATATTTTTACCATTGTATGTTACAGACTTCTTTTCTCGGGCTGCTTTCAGGATTTTCTCTTTGTCACTAAGACTTGTAAATTTTACTATTAGGTGACGGGGTGTGGATCTATTCTTGTTGACTTTGAGGGGGGTTCTCTGCATCTCCTGGATTTTGATGCTTGTTCCCTTTGCCATATTAGGGAAATTCTCTCCAATGATTCTCTCCATTAGACCTTCTGCTCCCCTCTCTGTTTCTTCTTCTTCTGGAATCCCAATTATTCTAATGTTGTTTCGTCTTATGGTGTCACTTATCTCTCGAATTCTCCCCTCTTGGTCCAGTAGCTGTTTGTCCCTCTTTTGCTCGGCTTCCTTATTCTCTGTCATTTGGTCTTCTATATCACTAATTCTTTCTTCTGCCTCATTGATCCTAGCAGTGAGAGCCTCCATTTTTGATTGCACCTCATTAATAGCTTTTTTGATTTCAACTTGGTTAGATTTTAGTTCTTTAATTTCTCCAGAAAGGGCTTTAATATCTCCAGAGAGGGTTTCTCTAATATCCTCCATGCCTTTTTCGAGCCCGGCTAGAATGTTCAGAATCGTCATTCTGAACTCTTGATCTGACATATTACCCATGTCTGTGTTGATTAGGTCCCTAGCCTTCGGTACTGTCTCTTGTTCTTTTGTTTGTGGTGATTTTTTCCGCCTTGTCATTTTGTCCAGATAAGAGGATATGAAGGAGCAAATAAACTACTAAAAGGGTGGCAAAGACCCAGGAAAAATGCGCTGTAACCAAATGAGAAGAGACCCCAAATTGTGGGGGGGAGAAAGGGGATAAAACAGCTTCTGAAAAAAAAAGAAAAAGAAAAAAAAAAAAAAAAGAAAGAAAAGAATTTAAAAAATAAAACAAATAAAAAAAATACAAAAAAGAAAGAAAAAGTATATATATTTAGATGAACTAGTCAAAAAATGTTAAAAAAGAAAAGGGTAAAAGTTTTAAAAAATTTAGCAGAAGAAGAAAAAAGAAAAAAGAAAAAAAAATTGAAGAAAGAAAAAAAAATTGAAAAAAGAAAAAAAAATTGAAGTAGCCGCAAGACTAAAGAATCATGGGGAGAAAGCCATGAGTTCTGTGCTTTGCTTTCTCCTCCTCTGGAATTGCTCTGCTGTCTTAGGAATTGAATCTGCTTTCTCCTTGATAGATGAACTTCGTCCTGGCTGGATATTTTGTTGATCTTCTGGGGGAGGGGCCTGTTGTAGTGACTCTCAAGTGTCTTTGCCCGAGGCGGGATTGCACCGCCCTTACCGGCGGCCGGACTAAGTAATCGGCTCGGGTTCGCTTTTGGGAGCTTCTGTTCCCTGAACGCTTTCCGTAGAGTTCCGGAGGACGGGAATGAAAATGGCGGCCTCCCAGTCTCCGGCCCGGAGGAGCCGAGAGCCTGGGGCCCCACTCCTCAGTGCGCCCCCAGAGGACAGCACCCAATCACTCCCGTATCCCCAGCCTCTAGCCGCGCTTGGAGCTCACCCAGCCCGCGACCAGTTCAAGGTAACCCCGAGCTGAGAGTTCAGTCCTCGGCTCTGTCTTGGCAGCCGGCTTCTCCGTTCTAATAGCTGCGAGCTCTCCGACACTCCGACACCCCCGATCCTTCTGTGACCCTGCGGGGCCTGGGGCCACGCTGGCCCCGCGTGGGCTTCACCCCGGTTTAGCCCCTGGAGCAATGTCCCTCAGTGGAACAGACTTTTAAAAGTCCTGATTTTGTGCTCCGTTCCTCCGCCGCTTGCCGGGAGCCGGCCCCTCCCCCCGCGGTCTATCTTCCCGTCGTTTTAGATTCACTTCTCCGCCAGTCCTACCTTTCAGAAAGTGGTTGATTTTCTGTTTCTAGAGTTGCTGTTCTTCTTCTCTTCGCTCTCCCGTTGGATTTGTAGGTGTTTGCAATGTTTAGATAAGCTATCGAGCTGATCTCCTGCTACCTGATGTAGTCTCAGGCTGCTACTTCTCCGCCATCTTGACTCCTCCCCTAGGTAGAGTGTCTTGGTTGGCCACGAAATATAGCAGTAGAGCAATAGAGCACAGGGCGGCCGAGGATATCAGAGTGCTGTCGAGAGCCATGCATGTGATACTCATGTGGGTACTCTGGGCAGATCCAAAGGGCCCTTCTTTTTTGTGGGAGTCAGGTTGAAGTCTGCATTGTGGCTCCAGAATTCCCAATATGGGGGCTTGCGGGCCCAGAGGTTAATGACAGAAAGCTGAATGCACAAGGCCAGTTCAGTTCAGTGCTGAGTGCATAGCATTTCCAATGTGCAGCATCTGAATTGAGATCTCTAGCACCCAAGTCAGGGCAAGTGTCAGATGGTCGCTCACGCTGGTGTTTGTGTCCATGATGGCCAACAATGGAGGGGTGGCCTCAAGAGACTATGGAGGTTTTCCCAGGCTGAGGCTTGTGAACACTCTGAACAGCAAGCTTTCCTTCTGTGGGAGAGCGGGAGTCAATTTTGATGGCTCCAGTGTCCCCCAAATGGAAAGACTTGTTGGCATTGCTCACCGCATGGATATATGTAAAGCTGAGCTCAGCTTACACTTGCAGCCCAGGAACAAGGCAGTTTCGATCTGGAGGCTGTGGGGTGAAGTGCGCAGGATTCTGAGTTGACAGGGAGCTTCATGCTGATTGGTCACAAAGCTGGCTTATGTCCAGGGAGACATTAGAATGTAGAGGAGCTTCAGGCGCCATTCTACTCCAATGAGGTTTGGACCCAGCTGCCTTCTGGGGACAGTAAGTGTTCTATTTTGTGGCTCAGGGACCAAGTGCTGTACCATATGTATGTATTCCAGAACTTTCCTCTGTGGACAGATGCCTGCAAACCTAAGGTAGGGTTCCGTTGAAGTCCTAGGGTCATGTCAGTTTGCATTTCTGACTCAGGGCCATTGACCTGGGTGTCTGCCTACATGTAGGTGTCTGGCATGTGTCAGACTGCACATTTTCTTCCGAAGTGTCCAACAAAATTGGTGTGGACTCAGGGGCCTTGCAGGTGTCTCCCAATATGGAGGGTTTGTGCAACTGTGTCGGGCAGAGATTCCTTCAGGCTGGCAGTCAGAGTCCTGCACTGTGGCTCCGGAGGCCCCATCATGGAGGGCCTGTGGGCCAGGGCTTTGGGGTCAAAAGACTGGGAAAACAAACTCGGGTTAGGTTTAGGGCCAAGGTGATGGCAGGCCCGATCTACAGACCATGAGGTCAGTGCCTCGGGATCTGAAATGTGGGCGATGGAGAGGTGGGAATGCATGTTTTTCTATCTGGGTTGTGTGTCTCGGTTGGACACGGAATGGAGGGGTGGCCTCATGGGGCCATGAGAAATTCTGCCTCTCTAGGGATTCTGCCCAGCTCCCAAGGGTTTGGTGTCTTTCGGGGGGAAGGGACGAGTCCTGTTTTTGTCTCAGAGGTTGGGCCATATCAGGGATCCCAGAGTCGGCTTCTGGTTCCTGCTTCTGTAGAACGAGACTGAGGGTGAAGATTTGTGCCTAGGGACATGGCAGGCCCGCTCTGCGGACTCTTGGTCCCGATAGAGAGGGGGCTTGTTTGAAACCGGGCTCAGGCAGAGTGTCAAAATGCCTCTTTGTGGCTAGGGCCACCCTAATATGTGGGCATGGTCTCACGGGCCATGCAGATGCATCCCACACTGAGGGTTTGACCCCATCCCCACAGCAAGCTTTTCCTGCCATGGGGAAGGAGGATTGTTCTTTTGTGCTTGAGATTCCCCCATCGACTGGGATTTGAGTCATGGTCTCTGCACAGATGCCTGAATACCCAGGTTGGGTAGAGATGAAATTCACTGGCCTTGGCACATCCCACCTGCATGATATTGGGCCCGCCACCTGGGGAGCTAATGGGAGGGGCTCAGACTGTGTCAGACAGAGCATTGGTGCACAGGGCGGCCTAGGATATTGGGGTGCCATCGAAGGCCGTGCAGGTGGATCCTCTCACGGGGATTCTGGACAAACCCATAGGGCCCTTCTTCTTTCTGGAGGGCATGCAGAAGGGTGCATTGTCTCTCCAGAATTCCAAATCTGGAGGGCCTGCTGGCCATGAAGTGCAGACGGAAATCTGAACACAGAAACGCTGGTTCAGTTCAGTGATGAGCACATGGTAATTAAAATGTTCAGCGTCTGACTCGAGATCTCTAGGTCCCAAGTCAGGGAGAGTGTTGGATGGTCGCTCACGCTGGAGTTTGTGTCTATGATGGCTGATGAATGGAGGGGAGGCCTCAAGATCCAGAGTGGTTTCCCAGGCTGGAACGTGTGAACTGATATGAACAGTAAGATTTCCTTCTATGGGACAGGGGGAGTCCGTTTTGATGGATTCAGGGTCCCCCATATGGAAAGACTTGGAAGCAGAGCTCACCGCATATACGCCTGGAAATCCCAGCTCAGCTTACGCTTGCAGCCCATGAACCACGCAGTTTTGATCTGGTGGTTCTGGGGCAAATTGCCCAGGGGGCTGTTTTGACAGGGAGCCTCAAGCTGATGGATAACAATGCTGGCTTGTGTCCTATGAGACCTAAGTATATTGTGGAGGATCCGGCGCCATGCAGAATTCTCCAACCCTGAGGGTTTTATGCAACTCCTTAGAGCCAAGTTGCCTTCTGGGGACAGGAGATGTGCTGTTTTTTGCATAAGTGACATACCGTTGTAACATAGGTAAGTACTCCCAACATTCCTCTGGGGACAGATGCCTGCAAACCTAAGCTAGGATTCCATTGAGATCCTAGGGGCATGTCAGTTTCCTCTTCTGACTTAGGGCCATTGACCTGGGTGTCTGCCTGGAAGTAGGTGTCTGACATGTGTCAGACTGTAAATTTCTGAGTAGAGAGGCCAACGAAATTGGGTGGTCTTAGGGTCCTTGCAGGTGTCTCCCAATTTGAGGGTTCGTGCAACTGTGACAAGCAAAATATCCTTTGGAAGGGCAGGAGAGTCCTGTGCTCTGGCACAAGAGGCCCCATCCTGGAGGGCATGTGGGCCAGGGCTTTGGGGACAAAAGTCTGCAAACACAAACTCGGTTTAGGGTGAGGGGTGTGGTGATGGCAAGTCCCATCTGCAGAAAGTGAGTGCAGTGCCTCATGATCTGAAATTAGTTTGACGGATAGGCGGGAGCACAGGTTCTTCTGTCTGTGTTGTGTGTCTCAGTTGGCCACGGAATGGAGTGGTGGCCTCATGTTCCATGGGAGATTCTGCCTCTTTGGGGATTTTGCATGACTCCCAAGGTTTTGGTGTCTTTCTGGATGAAGGGTAGAGAGATGTTTACTGTCTCAGGATCCCGCCATAGCAGGGATTCCAGAGTCGGCTTCTGGGTCTGGGCGCCAGGAGAACAAGACCAAGGGTTAGGATTTGGGCCTAGGGGCATGGCAGAAATGAAATGCGGGCTCCTGGTAAAACCACCGAGGAGGCTTGTTTGAATGCATTCTCAAGCTGATGGTCACAATGCTGGTGTGCCCAGGGAGGACCTCCTGGGTGGGCATGTTCTTATGGGCCATGCAGCTGGCTCCCACTCTGAGCATGTAACCCGCATATCCACAGCAAGCTTTTCCAGCCGTGGGGAAGGAGGAGTGCTCCTTTGCGCTTGAGGTTTCCCCATAGGCCGGGATTTGTGATATGGTCTGGGCACAGTGCCTGAACACCCAGGTTGTGTAGACATGACAGCCTAGGGCCATGGCCAGTCCCACCTGCAGTGATATGGCACCCGCTACCTTGGGGGTTGACTGGAGGTTGGGGCTCAGGCTGTGTCACACAGAGAATTAGTGCACAGTCGGCCTGGATATTGGGGTTCTGTCTAGGGCCATGCAGGTTTATCCTCACACGGCAATTCTGGGCAGACCCAAAGGACCCTTCTTCTTTTTGGAGGGCTGCATTGTGGCTCTAGAATTCCCAATCTGGAGGGCTTGTTGGCCAGGAGGGTGAAGACGGAAGTCTGTAGGCACAAGCGCGGTTTCTGTTCAGTGCCAAGCACATGGTAGTTTCAATTTGCAGCGTCTGACACAATATCTCTAGCACCTGAGTCAGGGCAAGTATCGGATTGTCTCTCATGCTGGAGTTTGTGTGCATGATACTAGATGAATGGAAGGGTGGCCTCAGAAGGCCATGGAGGTTTTCCCAGGCTGGGGCTTGTGAGCTGCTGAACAGCAAGCTTTTCTTCTGCGGGACAGGGGGAGTCAATTTTGATGGCTCCATGGTCCCCCATGTGGAAAGACATGGTAGCAGAGCTCACCGCATAGATGCCTGGAAATCCAAGCTCAGCTTATTCTCTCAGCCCAGGAACAAGGCAGTTTCCATATGATGGCTCTTTGCAAGTTCCCAAGGGGCTGAGATGACAGGTAGCCTTATGCTGATGTGTCACCATGCTGGCTTGTGTCCAATGAGACTTTAGAATGTGGCAGGGGCTCAGGCGCCATGCAGGATTCTCCTCCCCTGAAGGTTGGACACAGCTCCCAAGAGCCAGGTTGCCTTCTGGGGACATAAGGTGTTCTGTTTTTTGGATCAGGGACCTAGCTTTGGAACATATGTAGGTACTAATGTAGGGGCCTGCTTAGCCAGAGCAACTTACTTGTAAACCCAAGATATTGGGGCGGGACTGGCCAGATTGCCTTATCCAATCAGTTTGGCGTCCATATATTAAATGTGGCGAGTTCAAATCTCATTGGCCACCTGTGTGTGTGCAGGGTTCAACCACAGCTATAAAGGTTAGTCTGTGAGGCTGGCAGTGGGGGGATATGTAGGAGGAGTTAGAATAGCCGTTAGAGAATAGTAGGAGTTAGAATAGCCATTAGAGAAGTAGAAGGAGTTAGAATAACTTTTAGAGTAGTAGAAGGAGTTAGAGTAGCTGTTAGAGTAGACATTGGGAGCTGCTAGGGTAGTTGTAGGAGTGTTAGCGCCGGGGTCGTTGGGAGCATCGGAGCTTCAGGATCATAGGGAGCATCGGGAGCAGAATTGCTGGGCGTGGCACTGCCCCGAGAGGCCTCGCCTACCCGAGCAGCAGCAGCGTGCACGACTGGCCTCACAGCGGCCTCGCCAGGACTTGCCTTTCTGCCCAGAGCTGCAGCCTCACCAGAGTGGAGTCATTCTGGGGAGCTTCCTCATCAACGTGCGGCCTCGTGGCAGAGCAGACTGGTCTGGAGCAGCCTCTTCATTATCGGTTGTGGCCTTCGTCCAGAATGTGGCCTCGTCCAGAGTGGCCTCATATGGTGAGCGGCCTGGTTGGAGTGTCGTCATGGGGAGCAGAGTCTTTCGTCAGGGTTGTCGTCCTCGTCATCCTCGTCTCTTGTCATCAGGAGTGGCGTCCTCATTGTCGTTGCCTCTACTTATGAAATGGCCCCGACCAGTCAGATTCATTTTCAATGCTTGGCGTGAAATAAAGCTTTGCTTGATTTTCGCTTTGTGTCAATCTCATTCCTTTGATCATGGACCCTAACATTGGGGGCTAACCCGGGATCAAACAATGAGAACTGAGCCAGCATCGCAATTTATGGGAAAAGCCTCCGGAGTTGTTGGGATCTTGTTCTTCTATCTGGTTGGAGCTCCAGGTTATGGCCCAACAGGGAGAGGCTGGATGCAGCTATGCTCCCTAAGGCTGGAGTGGATGCAGGTATGCCCATTCCTCTGTTGATAGATCGACATTGGGTTCAAGTCCCCCATGGTGTTCAGGGGGTTCGAGTACCCCTAGATGGCCAGGGGGTTCGAGTCCCCCTATATGGTCAGCAGCCATTTCGGCACCCCTTATGCAGTCACCAGGGGGTTTGAGTCCCCCTAGGCAGTCAGAGGTTTCACGTCCTCCTAGGTGGTCATCAGGTGTTCGGTCCTCCGAGGCGTCATCGTGGGTTTGAATCCCCCTAGGTGGCCAGGAGGTTTGAGTCACTCTCTAAAATCCCCACTGGTGGCAGGAAGGCTAGACCTGCAGTTGTCTTTTTCTTGTCTTTTTGTTGTCTGCTGTGTTGTTTGTTGTGTTTGGGGGAATGGGATAGGCAGAGAGTAAGGGGACTCTGACTTTCATCTCTCTGTTCCTCATAATAGATGTGGGCCTTCTTCCTCACTCATTACCTGTGTTAAGGGCTATAACTGGAGCCAACTGGGGTTAGTCTAACTCGGGACAGAGACTTTAGGGAATATTTCCAAGAAGCTGCTGAAACTCACTCAGTTTGGGGCAAGTCCTTGCCTTCTCTGGCCCGATGTGGACTGCATATCCCCTCCCCCTTGCTGGCGGGAAAGCATGGCGTCTGAAGTGGAATGGGCCCAGGTGGAACATGAAATCTGTTAGCAAAGAGATAACTGAACTGATGGCTAATTGTCTGTCTCAGGGTTTTAATGGGTAATTGTGAAAGTAGCTTTCAGAGTCTTTGGTAACCTGAAGCTTTGAAGTTTTGCTTAGATGACAAAGGGGATGAAGTCCTACGACCCTGGTTGCTGGAACAAGGTTTGTGCTTTTGAAATCTGTCGGTAAACATGTTTTGTGCTTAACTGTTATTGCAACAGTTCACAATTGGTTAATATGTAGTCTTCACTAGAGATTGAGATGTTTCTAAGAAAATGTAAATGGTTTTCTTTGCCTACCCAGAATTGTACATGAGATCTCTTTGACTCATAAGGCTTTTCCCTGATATGCTAAGTTACTCAGGAAGTACTGCTAAATCAGTGATAAACCTTGTGTTACATTTGGCTAAATGCTGTAACTACTCCAGAGGTTCTACACATTTTCCAAAGTTTTAATATTTTGATAGGGGTCATCATTTGATATTTAACCATATCTATTCTGAGTTTGTTTTTTTTTTTTGTCATTTGTAATTGTTTTAATTCTCTTGTAAGATGAATTCCACCTTAACGGAAATTCATATAGGAGACTTTCAGAACAAAAACGGTTCTTTGATATGTTGAAATCCTGGAACAGCTTTTCAAGAAGTAAAAGTTGCACTCGCACTAAACCAGAATTAATAAGGTGACTCAAGGTAAGATTGAGTCTCCAGGAGCTTTCCTAGAAAGGATATTGAAGCCTATACAATGTATAGCCAGAGGGACCCTGAGGAAACTGAAAATCAGGGTGCACTGAATCTTGCTTTTGCCAGTCATCAGTCAGCCCCGGATATAAGGAGGAAACTTCAGAAAATTGAAGGATTTGAAGGGAAGAATCTGTTTGAGCTATTGGGAAGAGCAGAAAAAGTTCTGAAGAACAGGGATGCACAGGAGGATGAAAAAACAGAAAATTGCTGGTTAACGGTTGACATTAAATGAGATACGTAGAGGATAGTAAATGGAAGGAAAAGCCTAAGCACAGAGAAGGCATGTGGGAAGACTTAGATTCAGATCAGTGTGCTTATGTAAGGAAAAAGGACACTGGGCCAGGGAGTGCCCCAAAAGGAAGATGGCAATGCTGGCCACCAGAGTAAAAATTGTAATGGAGGGGAAGTCAATCGATTTTTTTGGTGGACACAGTAGCCCAGTTTTCATCATTACTTAAACCTATGGGAAAACTATGGGGAGAGGAAGTTTGGGTTCAAGGAGCAAATGACACAGCGAGACATAAATGGAGAACAGAAAGGACTTTAAATATGGCCTCGGGAGTAGTGAAACATTGATTTTTGGTTCTCCCTAATGCCCCATATAACTTGATGGGAAGTGATATCCTCCACAATTTATGAGCTGGCATTCAGTTCTTGGGAGTAGACATGACTGTACCCTTGAGACAACACACTGTACAGGTCCTTATGGCAGCAGTAGATGAATACCTCCTTTATGAGCCAGTCTCACAACCAGAGAAGACAAAGGCAGGGAGCCTTCTCCAAATCCTACAGGTCGGGATTCCCGAGGACTGGGATGAAGGGAAGCAGCCTGGCTTGGCCAGGGGAAAACCTCCAGTGGTGGTACAATTAAAGGCGATGGCTATGGGGGTTCATGTTTTGCAGTACCACCTTCCCTGGGAAGCAAAGGTAGGGATCAGAAAGCACATTAACCACATCCGAGGAGACGCTATCCTAGTTCCTTGCAAATCTCCATGGAATACACCTTTGCTGCCGTCAAAAAGGTGGAGACTGGGGAGTACTGATCCGTTCAGGACCTGTGGGAAGTTAATTAACAGGTTGAAGATATCCACCCGACGGTGCCTAACCCCTATACCCTACTCTCCCTCCTGGGCTCCAAAAGAACTGTGTATACCATCTTAGTTCTCAAGGATGCATTTTTCTGCATATCTTTACCAATGCAATCTCAACCCCTTTTGCTTTTGAGTGGTCCGACCCCCAGGAATGATTCCAAGGACAGATCACTTGTACAAGACTTCCCCAAGGATTCAATATTTCACCCACCATTATATTTTGACAAGGCCCTACACGAGGATTTGCATGAGTACAGAACCTCCAACCCAGTAGTGACTCTGCCACAGTATGTTGATGACTTGTTAAGAGCTGCTGAGGACTAAGAGTCATGTTTGTGGGGGATGAGAGCTCTTTTACAGACTCTGTAGGAAAAAAGGTATTGGGTGTCAGTTCTGTCAGAGCCATGCCACATATCTATGCTTTGATCTCCATGAGGTAGTGCGTTCACTGAGTCCAGGAAACAGGTGATCACCCGATACCCCCGCCCCACCACGTCCCGACAAGTCAGGGAGTTTCTTGGACGGTGGGCCACTCTGGGCTGTGGATACTGCGGTTTGTGGAGATTGCCCAACCTCCCTAGGAACTGGCAAATGGCGGGGGACTCACTATGATAGAGTGGACAGCTGAGGCAGAAGGAGCATTTTGGGAATTACAAACAGCTTTACTGAGTGCATTGGCCATCCCAGATGTTACCAAGCCCTTCCACTTGTATGTGGGTAAAAAATGCAGGGGTGGCCAAAGGAGTTTGACTCAGAATCTGGGGCCTTGGCAAAGGCCAATGGCCTATCTTAGCAGGAAACTAGATCCAGTAGTGGCTGGATTGCCCTCTTGCCTCTGCATAATTGCTGCCACGGCCCTCCTGGTCAAGGATGCAAGTAAATTGAATTTGGATCAAAATCTCATCTTGACCACCACCGAAGCTATTGAGGGCCTTCTCCGAACCCCACCAGACCGATGGATGACAAAAGCCTGAGTGACGGGGTATCAGGCCCTCCTCCTCAACGAATCAAGAGTGACCTTTGGCCCCTAGGAGTGCTAAATCCAGCCACGCTGCTGCAAGAGGAGCTGGCTGACCACGCACATGACTGTGGTGAGTTCCTAACCCAAGTTGCAGGAATAAGACCAGATCTAGAGACATTCCCCTCTTCTTTGGATGGTGCTGGGAATCCTCTGTGCCTCGGAATCTGGATCTCTGTTTTTGCCCCCAGATGAGGATTGTTTTCAGCTCTGATTTTGCAAAGAAATATTGGGCCCACTATTTTCTCTCCCTTCTAGGTCTCCTGCAATAAGCACCCATAGACATTCATTGCAGTCACAGAGTTCCCGTAGTCCATTGTCATGTTCCATCATTCTTCCTTCTGTCCTTTGCCTCGCTTCACTTTTTCCCAGTACTTGGATTCCAGGTACCTCATTGGATCCACAGGTTCTGCCAGTTTCCTGAATTTTGCATCCAATCTGCTAACAAATCTTTTCAACAGGGCCTATTTATTTATTTATTTATTTATTTATTTATTTATTTATTATCACTTTTATCTCTGTGGTCCTAGACTCCCTGATTTCTTCTATGTTTTTCTGATCCAGAGTATCCTGACTGCTGCTTAAAACCTCCACTTGGCATGTGACATGTACAGGTTTCACTTTGATTTCTTGTCCACGACCAGTTTCTGTTCTTTTGCCTCGGCATCTATTGATTCTTCCATCGTTGCCTTAGTTCAGGTCTCTGTATTCTTCTCTGTATGTGAAAAGAGCCTTCTGTTTTCTACCCTGAGAGTAATTTCTTCAGGAAGAAGATGTCATGGAGTGCCACTGGCTGACCCTTGATGGAGTGCCCGGTATATGTGGCATGCCCACTGGGTTAGGTTTTGGCTGTCCACTCTCTTCTGGGACAGTCTTTTGCAGAGGCACTCGTTGCATGCCTTTTGGAGTGTTTGGTGTCTGGACCAAATATGGTGAGGTTTAGCTTGGTCAGCTCTCGTGTGCCTATGAAGTGAGGCTTTCAACCCACTCAACCTTACTAAGGCCTGCTGAAGGCTGTGGTCAAGAGAGAGGAGTTGGGCAGGGCTTTCTTCTAGTCCCCAGTGGAGGGTCTGTTCTCCTGGTGCTAAGCAACGTTTCCTGAGGAAGGTAGTCCCAACAGGTTTCCACGGTTGGGACTACGTGATTGCAGGTTATGCAGCTAATATCTGCACCATCCTGTCTGTGGTCCCTAGCCCAGGCTTTATGCTAATGGTGGTAGAGCCCCAAGACTCTTTTGCCCCCATCGAGGCATCTCCACAAACAGTGCCTATCACGGATGCACATCAAGAAACAATAATCATAACACTGTGTCAACAAGTTTTTTCTGATCATGGTTTCCAGGCTGTCTGCACCTGGTTGCTTGCTGGTATGCTCTGCAGGAGAAACACAATGTTCTCTGGAGTCCGTCTATCAAGCATGCTGATCTGAGATACCTGGGCCTCAAGACCATTTGGTTTCAAGTACAAGTGCCATTCAGAACATCTCCATTTCGACACCAACAGCTATGGTTCATCAACCAAATTGTGGGATCCCAGTATTTTCCTCTGTCTGGACCGTTGTCTTTGGCCATGGCTCCCTGCCCTCTGAAGCACCAACCATCCACTTTTCCCCTAAGACACGTCTACACCCTTCTCCCATGGTCTCTGCGACTTCTTCTCCCTTTTGTCATGGAGTTTGAGGTCAACCCTTCAGGTTCTTTTACGCCATGATTCCATTGATGTGGTCATCTTCCTGTTGTGCTGATGGCTGAAGACAAGCCTGGAGCTCCCAGACATTTCTGCAATCACCCTGTCCTCCCAATGCACCACAGACTCTTACCCAGCCATAAGCAAGAAGTAATCTTGAAACTTGCCACATGTGGCAGAAAGTTGGTGAGCACTGGGCTTCTGTCCATCTGTCAATCACAGAAAGACAAATAACATACATTTTCACTCACTCGTGGAAATAAAAGAACCTGTGTAAAGCAAGAAAAAAGGGACACACTGTGAGACTCTAATCGGGTACACAAAATTTGGTGTTTTTTCCATGGCAGGTTAGTGAGAGTTTGTGTTTCTAAAAGAGGATTAAATGGGACATTCATTGCAGGAAATGTGGCCGAACGGGATGGAACATGAGTTTCAATGTTTGAAGGTGAATTGTGATCCAAAGAAGAGCGGCTTCATATCTCTTAAAATATCATTCTAAAGCATTTTGTGAAAAACACCCTCCCTCCCACCTCCCCCAGACAGACACGTAAAAGAGTCCCACAGAATTTGGACACAAGTGAGGAGTAGCACTCAGGGAAACAAACCTCAGAGAAAATACCTTAAGTCAAAAAAGGATCAACGTCAGAAGCCGACAAAACTTGGAAAGTTAACTTCTTACCTATCAAGAAGTAATTAAAGCATTCAGGACTAAACTCTCCTAAACAACCTCACCTAAAAGTCCCCTATACACAAGTATGCCCACAAATCCAAGAATTGCAGAAAATGATAAATTCCAAGACACATAACCACTACCAAGACTAGGACATGAACATATGCATCTGACGCCTCAGGTAATGACGAAAGTGTTTGAAGCATTCCACAAACACCTCCCAACACCCAAAAAGCCAGGTCAAATCAATTTGCTGGTCAACACTCCGAGACATTTAATGAAATCAATGTCAGTTCTTCTACTCTATTCCCAAAATGTAAGAGGAGGGAAGAATCTAATTTGCAATGTCCAAAGACCTAATTCAGATAAGGACCTCATAGGACACCAATTGCATACCATTTTAATCAGTAAGATAATAAAGCTATACTTTATTACTTTCCTCTTTCTTTCTTCATCTACATGCGAAATGGCCTGTTTTTCTTTCTTTTCCATACTTTTTCTTTTGTTCGGAAGTCAGCCTTTCATCTCTCATACTTTTGGGAGATAGTGTTCCCTGATTCTTTAGTTGCATATACCACCGAGTGCTCATCAAGAGCATTTATGCCACACCACCTCCATACCATGAACAAGTTCCCTCATTCCTGGCACGTCTCATCCTTCTGTAATCCTCAGTTTGGTTCCCAGATTCCTGAGTCTCTCCTGGTTTGTCTCCCTGTCTGACTTCTCCTCTTTCCATTTTCCCTTGCTTTTACTCATGTCCATGGTCTTCCTCATGGGCCACATATGAGTGAAGCCATATGATATTTCCCTTGGACAACTTCGGTTTTCATTGAGAATAACCCAGCCCTGTGTCACTCATGTCAAGGCGAGTATCAGGGCTTCACCCCCATGGATGTCGGAGGTATCATCTGTGGCCTGGATGGACGACACCCTCTTTATCCAGTAGCCTATTGAGGGACCTCTCGGCCCCTTCCACAGTTCTGCTAGAGTGGGCATGACAGGCCATCGATTTAGGCAGTTCCTTTTCTTCTGAATTTAGAGAGTTGGTCAACATGGCTCTCCCCATGACCTCGGCATATAATGTTAACAGATGATGACAGGTGTGCGGTCCAGGGCTCTACTTTCAGGTGTAGCGATCATGCAGAATGTCACTCTCCTTGAAGTCTTTGCAAAGATATTTCGGGTAAAGTCAGGTAGACAGAGCCCTCATCTCTTAGGACTGGTGTTTCAGAATACTAGGAGATCAGGACACAGACAGCACAATGCATCCGTGCCCTAGAACATTTCCCTGAAATGTGACTATCATTGCCTTATTCCTTCCCTTATCTTCCAAGTTGACCAAGCACCAAAGGCAGACCCTTCGAACTAGAACAAATTGGGAAAAGGACCTATGAAAGGATGCTCTCACCCATAGGATGTCAAACCTCCCAGAGATCTAATGATACTCAAGAGGCCTCCCTGTTGATTGAGATCTCTAGACGTTGCAGTGGAAATAGGAACACTTGGTTCTCTCTGGAGAAATGTTAGCTGAAAGGGTGGTACACCAAATGTCATTTTCTTTTCTCAGCTATAGGTGGAGTGTCAAAGAAACTGCGAAGACCACCTGAGTTCATGAGCAGGTAATAAGGGCTCTTTTTTGGTCCTTCCCAGGGCTTCCTGCCTAACGCCATAGGACTCATAGCTCATGCGAGAGGGATTGATGCTTCAGTGAAATGAGCTTCTGTGAATATTCAAGGTTTTGATCTCCTAGCAATCACTCCTCCCCAAACCATGTCTAATCACTCCACATGGCTTTAGTAGTCATGGGTTAGCCAGGAGGTGCTAAAGCCCTCCCAAACCGTTGGGGCCGCCTGGGTATTTCACCAAGACAGTTTGGGAAGCGAGTCTGTGTCACTTTGTCCATGACCAAAATTATAGTCTTTGGCTGGGATTGTCACCAACAGCCCTCTGTAATCCTGAGAAGGGCAAGGATCCACAATTCCATCTTACCCCTAAAAGGTCAAGAAATGATCAGGACTACAACCACGCTTCAGGCCAGGAACTCCATGTTCCACATATGTGTATGGTCCTCCGACCCAATCAGGACCCTTTTGACCAGAAAAATGGCCACCCGAGGAAAGCTCCCAGTGAACACCCGCACCCATGCCAAAGACATGCCTGTAGTCTTCAAGAGTGAGGACACAAGTTCCACTAGCATCTCCAGTAAACGTACCAAGAAGGCCTCCCCATCTTCCAAGCTGACCAAGCACCAAAGGCAGACCCTACACCCTAGAACCTTAGGCCCAGGACGGACTCATTGGTTTGGAGCCAACAGGAGCAAGCACGGAGCCTGGTTGAGGAGACCCATTGCTCATGTGAAGCTATCAGAAAGCCTTCTGTGCCAGTATCAAGAAGACAGCATGTATCTACAAAAGGATGTCTTGAAGAGGATTCAAGGTCCTAAGATCCCTGAGCATTCCCAGAGGGTGGTGCAGCTTCATTCTGTAGATCTAAATGACATGTTGCAGCACAAGCCTGCCTTAAGCCTCCCATTTTCATTCCCCAGTGTTTTTCATGGGATAAACAAACAGTGCCTGTAGCGGATGATGGGCATGTTCTAAAGAAGCCTGAGAGGAGGAACAGTGGGAGAACAATGGACCATTGCAGCGGGATAGAGAGCGGATGCTACATGTTGGTGGGGAGATGTAGGAAGACAAAGAAGAGGAGACCAAACAGGGAGCTCAGAGCCAAGGTCTGGCATTTTAGGATGGTGGGAGGTGCTCTGGACCTGGCTGCGTTCCATAGGGGCATAGGTCCAAATTGAAAAAGCATCCTCTGGACCCAGTCAATCCTTATCTACTGTTTCTTCTTGTTGTTGTTGTTTTTCAACAATGTGCTTGCATGTATGGGACAGAGAGAGACAGAGAGTACATAATCAGTGAGGGAGCTGGAGAGGGAGAAGCAGACTTGCTTCTGAGTGGGGAACCTGAGGTGGGAGACATTGCAATGAGCCTGCGATAAGGAGCAGAGACAGAAGGCCTCCTCTGAACTGATGGAGACACGCCTGGACACAAATTTTATCTGCTTAACACCTCATTGTTCTAGACAAGAACTTCTGCTCTGTCATTGTTTAGAATTGCAGGCGGTAGAGTTTTGGCTTGGACTTGTGTGGCGTGCTCTACAACGTGTTGCTAGAGCTGGCATAACTGGTCGCCTCAATGTAAAGCACTTGACTTTAGAAACACTCTTCTCCCAAGCATATTTTGGCGATGGGAATTCCTCAATTGCTAGCTTTTGAAGGTGAATGAACTATGTCTTTTGTTGCCTTGCTTCCGTGGATGGTGCTGAGAGTCCTCTGTGCCTCAGAATCTGGATCACTGTTTCTGCCCCCATGAGGGATGTTTACAGCTCTGATTTCTCAAAGAAATGTTGGGCCCACTATTTTCTCTCTCTTTTAGGTCTCCTCCAATAAGCATCCATAGACATTCATTGCAGACATTTATTTCCCTAAGTCCAATGTCCTGTGCCATTATTCTTCCTTCTCTCATTTGCTTCACTTCTTTTTTTCCCAGTACTTGTTTTCCAAGTGACTCATTGGATCCTCTGGTTCTGCCAGCTTCCGGAACTTGCATCCAGCCTCCTAGCAAATCTTTTCATTAGGGTCACTTCATTTTATTTTTTTATCACCTTTATCTCTGTAGACTGAGACTCCCTGATTCCTTCTTTGTTTTTAGATCCAGAGTGAGTATCCTGGCTGCTATTTAAATCCTCCACCTGGCAAGAAACATGTACAGGTTTCACTTCAATTGCATTGCCATGACCATGTCTTGTTCTTTTGCCTCAGCATCAATTGATTCTTCGATTGTTGCCTTAGTCAGATCTCTGTATTCTTCTTAGTATTTGAAAATGCCTTCTGTTTTCTACTCTGGGGTAATTTCTTTAGGATGAAGATGTCATGGAGTTCCACTGCTTGAACCTTGATGGAGTCTCCAGGGTATATGGAACGCCCCCTGTTTTGAGTTGTTGCTATCCACTCTCTTCTTTTCCAGTGCTCTGCAGAGGCACTCGTTGCCTGCTATTCGGAGTGTTTGGTGTCTGGACCGAATATGTGAGGCTTAGATTGGTGGGCTCTGGTGTGCCTGTGAAAGGAGACTTTCGACATAATCAACATTACTAAGGCTTGCTGAATGCTGTGCTCAGAGAGAGGATGTAGGCAGGGCTTTCCTCTAGTCCCCAATGGAGTGTCTGTTCTCCTGGTACTAAGCAACATGGCCTGAGAAAGTCAGTCCAAATAATTTTCCAGGATTGGGTCTATATGATTGCAATTTAGGCAGCTAATGTCTGCACCATCCTCTCTGTGGCCACTAGCTCGGGCTTTATGCTGATAGTGGTAGAGTCCCAAGATTCTTTTGCCCCCCATCTCCACGAACAGTGCCTATCACGGATGCACAGCAAGAAACAATAATCATAGCAACCTTCAAAAAAGTATTGTTTCTCATCATTGTTTCCAGGCTGTCTGCACCTGGCTGCTTGCAGGTTTCCTCTGCAGGAGAAACACAGTGCTCACTGGGTCTGTGTCTGTCAAGCATGCTGATCTGAGATACCCGGGCCTCAAGACCCTATGGTTGCAATTCTCGTGCCATTCAGACTCTCTCCATTTCTCCACCAATAGCTATGGGCCAACGTCCAACTCTTGGGATCCCAGTGAGCTCCTTTCTCCTTTGGCCATAGCTCACTGCACTCTGAAGCACCAACCATCCAATTCTACAATAAGACTGGTCTACACCCTTCTCCCATGGTCTATGCGACTTATTCTCTCTTTGGCTGTGGAGTTTGATTTCTAGGCTTCAGGTTCATTGATGCCATGGTTCCATTGAGGTGGTCATCTTCCTGTTGTTTATGGCTGAAGACAAGCCAGGAGCTGCAGATATTTCTGCAATCTCCCTGTCCTCCCAATGCACCACAGGCTCTTAGACAGCCATAAGCAAGAAGGAATCTTGAAACTTGCCACATGTGGCAGAATGGTTGGAGAGCATTGGGCTGCGTCCCATCTGTCAGTCAAGAAAGAAAATATCATACGATTTCTCTCACTCATGGAAGTAAAGGAACAGGTGAAAAAGCAAGAAGAAAGGGACACACAATGAGATTCTAACCGGGCTCATATAATTTTTTTTTGTTCCAAGTCAGGTTACTGAGAGTCTGTGTTTCTAAAAGATAATTAAATTGGACATTTATTGCAGGACATGTGGCTGAATGAGTGGAACATGAGTTTCCAATATGATTGAAGGTGAACTGTGATCCAAAGAAGAGCGTCTTCATATCTCTTAAAATAAGATTCTTAGCATTTTGTGAAACACACCCACCCTCATACCCAGCCCCCCACACACACTAAAAAGAGTCCCACAGAACTTAGGGAGCAAGGAAGGAGTAGCACTCATGGAAACAAACCTTAGAGAAAATACCATAAAGGGAAAAATTATCAAAGTCACAGACCAACAAAACTGGAAACGTTAACTTCTTTCCTACCAAGAATTATTTAAAGCATTCAGGACTAAACTCTCCTTAACAACCTCACCTATAAGACCTCTACAGACAAGTATGCCCACAAATCCAATACCTGAGAGAAAAGGATAAATTCTGAGACACATACCTACTATCAAGACTAGGTAATGAACATACACATCTGACGTCTCAGGTAATGATGAAAGTGTTTGAAGCATTCCTCAAACAACTCCCAACACCCATAAAGCCAGGTTCAAAATAATTTCCTGGTACACACCCCGAGACATTTAATGAAGGCAATGTCGGTTCTTCTCATCTATTCCCGAAATGTAGGAATAGTTAAGAATCTAATTTGCCATGCCCAAAGACCCAATTCAGATAAGGACCTTATAGGAAATCAATTGCATACCATTTTAATCAGTAAGATAATAAAACTATACTTCATTTCTTTCCTCTTTCTTTCTTCATCTATATTTGAAATGTCCTGTTTTTCTTTCTTTTCAATACTTTTTCTTAGGTTCGCCTGGCCAACCTTTAATCCGTCATACATTTGTGAGATAGTGTTCCCTGATTCTTTACTCGCATATACCACAGAGTGCTCATCAACATCATATATGCCACACCACCTCCATACCATTAACCAGTTCCCTAATTCCTGACATGTCTCATCCTTCTGTCATCCTCAGCTTGATTCCCAGCATCCTGAGTCTTTCCTGGTTTGTCACCCTGTCTGATTTATTCTCTTTCCCTTTTCCCTTGCTTCTCCTAATATCCATGGTATTCCTCATGGAACACATATGAGTGAAGCCATATGATATTTCCCTTGGACTGCTTCCGTATTCATTGAGTATAAGCCAGCCCTGTGTGTCACGGCCAGTGTGGCAAAATGACTGGGAACGTGAGGGTAAGAGGGTTGAGAAAGAAAAAGTCTTGAGAGACAAGAGATGGGGACAGGAGTATTATTGAGGAGGATGTCCAACAGAGCTGACTTTATTCAGTGCAGTAAGGCATTATGTAGCCAATTAACTATTTTTATCTGGTTACAAAAGAATTTGCTACATGCACAAAAAACCCTCCAGACCAGGCCTGTTTTGCCCACTTCAGATAAACACCTGCAGGCAATATCTGATGTTAGTACAATTGTTCCGTATTGATAAAAGAAGTGACAACAAACCTGAGAGTGATTTATGTGCTGTGCTGGGACAGCAAGGACCAGTTAAAGTTTATGACCACAACCAAATTGCTCTCATCTAACTAGTAAACATGTGGGAAGCCACGTTGGCAAGTGCACAACACATAGCACAGTCCCTATCTCAGTGCTACCCCACTTTTCCATCCTACGCCTTTTGTTAGGCTATTTGGACTTTATTTTTTTTCTTTTTTTTCTTTCTTTTTTTTTTTTAAAGATTTTTTATTTATTTGACAGAGAGAGAGAGAGATCACAAGTAGGCAGTGAGAGAGAGAGGGGAAGCAGGCTCCCTGCTCAGCAGAGAGCCCGATGCGGGGCTCGATCCCAGGACCCTGAAATCATGACCTGAGCTGAAGGCAGAGGCTTAACCCACTGAGCCACCCAGGCGCCCCGCTATTTGGACTTTAAAGGAGACACAAGTCAGGTCCTGGTTTGGTTCTCATCTTAAGCCTCATCGCGGCTTCCCACATCTCCCCCTTCCTTTTTAAATAAGACTAGCAAATGTATTTGTGCTTGGGCACATAGTCATTGCTATCCCACATGAAACTGTACAATGCACCATATTAACATAAGAGTAAATAATATAATGGGAAGTCCGGTGAACAACCAGAATGAATGTTTTAACACGTGACGAAGGTTTAACTCGTGGAGACTATATAGGATATGTGCAACCACTTCAGCAGGGTTAACTACATCCAATTGACACTGACTGATGCTTGATATATCTTTTGGCAGATTCACTAAATCAAGACTAACATTAGTACGATAAACAATTAGTTAACACACAGTTGTTACAATGGATGTTATACAGTAGGTGTCCCCCCAGAAAGGAGGTGAGAACTATTGTTCCTGAGCCCACTACTAGTACAAAAGGTCTAGGAACACAGGCTCCTCCAGGGATAGTCACATTATGCATTGGTAGGCCGAGAGGGTAAGCAACATACTGCAGAGGTTCTTCTCTATTCATTCTTGACCAATTGGTGATGCAGAAATCAGGGATGCCATGAGGAGAGATGGTCAAGGGCTTTTCTTGGAGACATTCTGTCCAAATGGGGCCTGGATTAGAATGGAAGCGTGGGTTAGAACAGTTTAATTTTCAGGGACAATTAGGGTAACCAGGAGGACGCATATTTCTCTGGGGGAGAGTTAGGAGTTTTGTCACCTATAACCTCATAGACTGTCCATCTTTCCAGCCCTATCTTAGAATCAGACCAAATGATTCTACCTCTTGTGTATCCTAAAATATAGGTAACTATATGAGGTCTCGATTGGACCACCATACACCCATTGATAAAATCATGGCCAGAGGAGTGTAACTGGAAACATATAGGTACTTGAGCTGCTAGACTAGTCCAATTAATGTAATGCTCCGTGCACTGCATGCCATCAGAGCTGCTTGTCCCGAAATAGTCTGTAACATTAATTTGTACTCGGGAGTGGGATCATCTCAAGTAACAGGCCTTATAGTAGGTGGGTCAGGCAGATATGCCCAATAGGCTGCGGCCTCACTATGGGGAAGGCCAACCATAGTTAATAATGTTAATAATATAGTGATCAACACTTCACTGAGTTCTATCTGATTCACTATCTCTAGGGCCTGATTCAGGAGATCTCTTATTAAGCTCCGAGTGTAAGGGGGGAGATGTCTTCTTCTCCGTCTGGTCTGGTGTTCAACTGCTGTGCAACCTATATTAAAATTTTTAAAACATAAAGAGTTAAAATTAAATGCATATGTGGTGAATATTTCACTGTTCCCTGTAGCATCTCCCCCTCTTTTAATTTTTTGAGATAGGCTTTTAAGACTCCATTAGCTCTTTTTGTAATGGCTTGTCCTTGAGAATTATAAGGAATACTCATCGAATGTTTAATTTGAAGAGTTTGGCAAAATCTTTGAAAAGTCTTGGTAAAATAACCCATGTTTCCAATAGTGTCCTTTACAGGAGAACAGATTTTTATTGAATTTATTCAAATGACTGATTTCCATGGAAGAAAGAATATTACTGAGACCTTTTGATTTTCAGAGGGTTCAGATAGAGAGAAAAGTTGAATCCTTTGATTTGTTTACCAATAAAATTTTACATTTCTGTAAGTCACAGACATCTTAAGAAAAAAAGTATCCCTAGTATGGAAGAGCAAACATTAGAGAACCAGCAATGTTTAAAATAAGACAAAACATTAAGAGACACAACACTATAATCTTTTAGTTTATTTAGTCCCATGTTACTAAATCTGGTTTAGTCCGAATACAGCTCTACTTCTGGAAATTCTTACCCATTTCAGTTTTAGGATTTTCAAGTATATCAAATATCTGTATATGTCCTGAAAGTCCTTTATATGAATCTTCTTTAAGGAGGAATTCATCTTACAAAATAATTAAAACAATTACAAATGACAAAAACTCAGAATAGGTATGGTTAAATTGCCAGGTGATGACCTTTTCCAAACATTAAAACTTTAGGAAATGTATAGAACCCTTACAGCACTTATGCAAGTGCAACCCAAGGTTTATTATTGGTTTAGCAGTACTTACTAAGTAACTTAGTATACCAAGGAAAAGTCTTATGAGTCAAAGTGATCTCATTTACAATTTAAATCTTGTCAAAAATTGTTAAAACCTTAGAAAGTTTTAAACCACATGCCTAAATATACTTAGGGATGTTAAACACCTGATAAAACAAAACATAGAAACTGAATTTTCTGGGCAGGCCAAGAGAAAACCATAACAGATTAATTAAACTAAGAAAACATTACCCTTTAAACAGAGAAAACCAGCTTTTTTGTACCATTGTCTTTTTATTTTTAAGAATGCAGTCTTAAGATAGTGGGTTTATTAGATTTTCCTCCAATCGTGAATGATGTCGCAGACAAAGGGAAGGGGATCCTTCAGATGCTGTCCTGCTTGTATCCCTCGTGGGAACTTAGGAGAGTCTTAGCTAAGATCTGGTCCGTATCAGCCCCGGACCAGGCTACTCCATGGCATAAATGACCGTTATGCCATATGACGCCCCACGAGACTGAGGGTGCAGCCCACTCAGACTCCATAGAGAAGCGGTGGAGCCATACACATTCACACAGTCAGGCACTCTTCAGATTCAAACAGGTTGGACACCTTCTCATTTGGGTATCCCTGGCTAATGGGAGGTATCAGTCTCCCCTTCCATTCTTTATGAATAAGAGTGAGTTTCTATGGTTACAGGAAATGGGGTATGATAACACATTGTTTTTGCAGTACCTCAAGGTTGGACTGCTTTCCCAATCTCTCCAGGCCAAATGGTCCTTTCTCTTGGAAGTAGAATCTATATGGAGGTATGCCAGGAGAGTGTTAAATCACTATGCAGGCTGTTTTTCTTAGCCTGTCCTGACTTATCTCCCTGACCTCCCAATGAAACACAGACTCTTATCCAGCCATAAGCAAGAAGGAATCTTGAAACTTGCCACATATGGCAGAAAGGTGGTGAGCATTGGGCTGCGGCCCATCTGTCAGTCAAAGAAAGAAAAAGAACATATGATTTCACTCACTCATGGAAGGAAGGGAACATGTGAAAATGCAAGAAAAAAGGGACACACAATGAGACTCTAACCAGGCACACAAAATTTGGTGTTTGTCCCACGACAGGTTAGGGAGAGTCTGTGTTTCTAAAAGAGGATTGAATGGGATATTCATTGCAGGAAATGTGGCCAAACGACGTGGAATATGAGTTTCCAATACGTTTAAAGGTGAATGGTGATCAAAAGAAGAGCGGTTTCATATCTCTTAAAATATCACTCTAGGCATTTTGTGAAACACATCCACCCTCCCATCCACCCACAAACACACGCTTAAAAGAATCCCAGGGAATTTAGGGAGCAAGTGAGGAGTAGCACTCAGGGAAACAAACCTCAGAGAAAATACCATAATGGAAAATATGTATCAAAGTCAGAAACCAACAAAACAGGAAAAGTTAACTTCTTACCTACCAAGAATTATTTAAAGCATTCAGGACTAAACTCTCCTTAACAACCTCACCTACAAGACCCATACACACATGTATGCCCGCAAATCCAATACCTGAGAGAAAAGGATAAATTTCAAGACACATACCCACTACCAAGACTAGGTCATGAACATACACATCTGACAACACAGGTATTGATGAAAGTGTTTGAAGCATTCCTCAAACACCTCCGAACACGCAAAAAGCCAGGGGCAAATCAATTTCTTGGTCCACACTCTGAGACATTTAATGAAAACAGTGTTGGTTCTTCTCATCTATTCCTGAAATGTAGGATGAGGGAAGAATCTAATTTGCAATGTCCAAAGACCCAATTCAGAAAAGGACCCTATAGGAAACCAATTGCATACCATTTTAATCAGTAAGATAATAAAACTGTACTTATTTCTTTCCTGCTTCTTTCTTCATCTACATGGGAAACAGCCTGTTTTTCTTTCTTTTCAATACTTTTTCTTTTGTTTGGGAAGCCAGATTTCAACCCTCACACTTTTGTGAGATAGTGTTCCCTGATTCTTTAGTTGCATATACCACAGAGTGCTCATCAATATCATATATGCCACACCACCTCCATACCATGAACCAGTTCCCTCATTCCTGCCATGTCTCATCTTTCTGTAACCCTCAGCTTGGTTTCCAGAGCCCTGAGTCTCTCCAGGTTTGTCTCCCTCTCTGACGTCTTCTCTTTCCATTTTCCCTTATTTCTACTAATGTCCATGGTCTTCCTCATGGGCCACATATGAGTGAAGCCGCATGATATTTCCTCTGGACTGCTTCTATGTTCATTGAGAAAAACCCAGCCCTGTGTCACTTATGTCAAGGCAAGTGTCAGGACTACATCCCACTCAATGTTGGAATTATAATCTGTTTCCAGTGTGGACCACACCCTCCTTATCCAGTAGCCTATTGAAGGGCATCTCGGCTCCTTCCACAGTTCTGCTAGAGTGGGCATGGAAGGCCATCCATTTAGGCAGATCCTTTTCCTCTTAGTTAAGAGAGTGGGTCAACATAGCTCTCCACATCACCTCAGCATATTACATTAACTGATGATGACAAGGTGTGCTGTCCAAGGCTCTTCTTTCAGGGGTAGTAATCATGCAGAATATCATTCTCCTTGAAGCCTTTTCAAAGGTGTTTCAGGTAAAGTCAGGTAGACAGAGCCCTCATCCCTTAGGACTGGTGTTTAAGAATACTAGGATATCCCGGCACAGACAGCACAATGCATCCATGCCCTAGCATTTTCCTTTAAATGTGACTTTCCTTCCCTTATTCCTTCCCTTATCTTCTAAGCTGAACAAGCACCAAAGGCAGACCATTCTCCAGAGAACAAATTGGGAAAAGAACCTAAGAAAGGAAGCTCTCACCAATAGAATGTCAAACCTCCCAGAGATTTCATGATACCTCCCTGTTGATTGAGATCTCTAGACATTGCAGTGGAAACAGGAACACCTGGCTCTCTCTGGAGAAATGTTGGCCGAAAGGGTGGTATATCAAATGTCATGTTCTTTTCACTTTGTATAGATAGGTGAAGTGGTAAAGAATCCGCAGAGATCACCTGAGTTCATGAGCATGCAAACTGGGCTCTTTTTTGGTCCTTACCAGGGTTTCCTACCTAAAGCCATAGGACTCATAGCTCATGAGAGAGGGATTGCTGCTTCAGTGAAGTAAGCTTCTTGAAGTCACAAAGCTTTGAGCTCCTAGCAAACACTCCTACAAAACCATGTCTAATCACTCGACATGGCTTAGTAGTCATGCGTCAGCCAGGAGGATCCATATCCCTCTCAATCCATTGGAGCCGATGGGTATTTCACCAAGAATTTTTTCAAAGAGAGTCGGTGTCACCTTCTCCATGGTTGAATTTATAGTCTTTGGCCCTGACTGTAATCACCAGCACTCTGGAATCCTGAGAATGGCAAGGATCCACAATTCCATCTTACCCACGAAAGTTCAAGAAAGTGTCAGGACTACAACCAAGCCTCAGGTGAAGAAGTCCATGCTCCACACATGTGCATGGTCCTCTGAACCAATCAGGACACTTCTGACCAGGAAAAGGGCCAATTGAGGAATGATCACCTTGACCACCCACAACCATGCCAAAGACATGTCTGGAGTCTTCCACAGCGAGGACACAATTTCCTCTAACATCTCCAGAAACCATGCCAAGAATGCCTCCCCATCCTCCAAGATGACCAAGCACCATAGGCAGACCGTACACCCTAGAACCTTAGGCCCAGGACGGACTCATCAGTTTGGAGCCAACAGGAGCAAGCACGGAACCTGGTGGAGGAGACCCATTGCCCATGTGAAACCATTAGAAAGGGTTTTGTGCCAGTTTCAGGAAGACAACGTGTATCTACACAAGGACGCATTGAAGAGGATTCAACGGCCTAAGATCCCTGATCAACCCCACAGGGTGGTGCAGCTTTCCTCTCTGGAACTAAAGGGAGATGTTACAGCACAAGCCTGCTGGTATGGCTTGCTCTATACAACGTGCTGCTAGAGCTGGCATAGCTGGTCATTTGAAGTAAGGCACTTGGCTTTAGAAACACTCTTCTCCCAAGCATATTTGGCTGAAGAGAATTCCTCCATTGCTAGCTTTAGAAGGGTGAATGACACTATGACTTGTGTTGCTCTGCTTCTGTGGACTGTGCTGGGAGTCCTCTGGGCCTCGTAATTTGGATCTCTGTTTCTGCCCCCAGATGAGGGATGTTTGCAGCTCTGATTTCTCAAAGAAATGTTGGTCCCAAATTTTCTCTCTCTTCTATTCTCCAACAATAATCACCCATACTTTCATAGCAGTCAAGGATTTCCCTAAGTCCAATGTCATGTTTCATCATTCTTCCTTCTCTTCTATGCTTCACTTCTTTTTTTCCCAGTACTAGTCTTCCAGTTAACTAATTGAATCCTCTGATTCTGCCAGCTTCCTGAAATTTACATCCAGTTTGCTAACAAATCTTTTCATAAGGGCCTCTTCATTTTTTTATCACCTTAATCTCTGAGGTCTGAGACTCCCTGATTCCTTCTATGTATTTCTGATGCAGTGTGAGTATTCCGGCTGCTGTTAAAATCCTCCACCTGGCATGTGACATGTACAGGTTTCACTTCGATTGCGTGGATATAACTACTTCATGTTCTTTTGCTTCTGCATGAATTTATCCTTCCTTTTTTTGCCTTAGTTAAGGTCCCTGTATTCTTCTCTGTATTCGAAAAGTGCCTTCTGTATTCTACCCTCAGGGTAATTACTTTAGGATGAAGATCACATGGAGGGCCACTGGCTGAAAATTGATGTATTCTCCCGTGTATGAGGCATGCCCCTAGTGTTGGGCTGTGGCTGTCCACTCTCTTCTGGGCCAGTCCTCTGCAGAGGCTCTCATTGCCTGCCATTTGGAGTGTTTGGTGTCTGGACCGAAAATGGTGAGCTTTAGCTTCGTGGGCTCTGGTGTGCCTGTGAAAGAAAAAGTTCAACCAACTCAAAATTACTAGGGCCTAATGAATGCTCTGGTCAGGAGAGACCATGTGTGCAGGGCTTTCGTCTCATCCCCAATGGAGTGTCTGTTTTCCTGGTACTAAGCAAATTGACCTGAGGAAGGCAGTCTGAAGAGTTTTCCAGTGTTGGGACTACATGATTGCAGGTTACACAGCTAATGTCCGCACCGTCCTGTCTGTGGTCACTAGCTCAGGCTTTATGCTGATGGTGGTAGAGCCCCAAGATTCTTTTGCCCCCATCGAGACATCTCCACGAACAGTACCTATCACGGATGCACAGCAAGAAACAATAATCATACCACTGTTTCAACAAGTTTTGTTTCTGATCATGGTTTCCAGGCTGTCAGCAACCTGTTGCTTGCTGATGTGCTCTGCGGGAGAAACACCGTGATCTCTGGAGTCTATGTCTGTCAAGCATGCTGATCTGAGATACCCAGGCCTCAAGACCGTTTCATTGCATGTACTTGTGCCATTCAGATCGTCTCCATTTCTCCTCTAACAGCTATGGGTCAGCATCCAACTTGTGTTTCTCCAGTGTGCTCCACTCTCCTGGGCCTTTTTCTTTGGCCATGGCTCCCTGCCTTCTGATCCACTTCTCCCCTAAGACATGTCTACGCCCTTCTCCCATGGTCTCTGTGACTTCTTCTCTCTTTCGCCGTGGAGTTTGATTTCAAGGCTTCAGGTTCATTGAAGCCATAGTTCCATTGATGTGGTCATCTTCCTGTTGTGCTGATGGCTGAAGACAATCCTGGAGCTCCAAGATATTTCTGCAATCTCCCTTTCCTCCCAATGCACCACAGCCTCTTACCCAGCCATAAGCAAGAAAGAATCTTAAAACTTGCCACATGTGGCAGAAGGTGGCGAGCATTCTGCTTTATCCCAACTGTCAGTCACAGAAAGACAAATAACATACGATTTCACTCACTCTAGGAAGTAAAGGAAGATGTGTAAAAACAAAACAAAACAAAACAAAACAAAAATGGACACACAATGAGACTCAAACCGGTCACACAAAATTTGGTGTTTGTTCCACAACAGGTTAGGGAGAGTCTGTGTTTCTAAAAGAGGATTAAATAAGGACATTCATTGCAGGAATTGTGGCTGAACGAGATGGAACATGAGTTTCAATATGTTTGAAGGTGAATTGTGAATCAAAGAAAAGTGGCTTCATATGTCTTAAAATATCATTCTAAGCTTTTTGTGAAACACACCCTACTTCCCACCTTCCCCCACACACACACTTAAAAGTCCCACAGATTTTAGGGAGCAAGTGAGGAGTAGCATTCATGGAACCAACCTCAGAGAAAACACCTTAAGGAAAAAAAAAATCAATGTCAGACGTCATTCGGGAGCCACAATTCAGTCTTATGCCTGCCCTCCAGAAAAAAGAAGATCCCTAGGTTTCTGCCCAGAATCCCCACCTGAGGATTACCCTGCTGGAACCTCGAAGTCACCCCAATGTCCTAGGCCGCCCTGTGAACTAATGCTCTTTCTGACACAGTGTGAGCCCCGACAACCCATCAGCCCCCCAGGTAGCGGGCCCCATATG